>NC_142571.1:2395000-2745000 GCF_041283825.1 Pyrus communis
CCCAAGAAGAAGAAAATAGAGCACACTCTTAAAGAAAGCTCACAAAACAAACTAATTAGCAAAGCTTTTCTTATTTATCTCTAGGCTTTGTTTCTCCTTGGATGATATACAATGCTTGAGGACTTGGGTATTTATAGCAAACCAAATGAAAGCTACACCACACACTTACTTCACCTACAACATCCACCTACTTCACCTACAACCTCCACTTACTTCACCAACCTCACACACTTACTTCACCTACAACATCCACCTACTTCACCTACAATTGACATTGATTCTCAACACGCCCACGTGTATGTTTTTAATTACTTATAAATACCAAGTATATTTGATGATGTTGAGATTTATGAAATTATGTTAGCATGAGCATACATATTTTATCTACTCATCATCCATACTTACACCAGTGTTTATAGTACTTGTTTGAACCAAGACTAGCTTCACGTGTATTTTCACATCACATTGTTACGCTTACATTGGATTTTTTTTGTAGGTGCCAGTAAGAACTAGTTGCTTTTGCATTTATGACTCGTATCTGACGCGCTTAGTGCCAACTTTACGTGTATGTAGTACTAGAGCGTACATTATTACACCCATCATGTTCATGTAGCTACTTTCTACATGGACTTCTGGGTCTGCATGTTTTATGAGCATATTGTGTAACATTTGTTGAGGTATTTGTGATTTACTCCTATCCTTAGCGTAACTGGTTTTATACCATTCACCTTGGTTTCATACTTATTTGTAATGTAATTTTGGAAACTATACGGGTTTTACAGGAATGGGTTACTATGTTACAAAAAGAAAAGATTTTAATAAATCCTTATTTTTTGCCCACTTACACTTTCTGTTACACACCCCTCCAAGACTTAGTAGCTGAATTCTGTAGCGAGCGAGGGATCATTGGTGGATTTGACGTCCACTTAATGTAGGAAATTTATTTCATGTTAGTTGTGTAATATCCATTCTACCTAGGATGGGAATAATCATACATTTACTACACTTTTGTCTATGTTCTAAAATTGCATGCATTTATAATAAGGGTTCTTCTTGCACTAGGCATTCTCACTCTTAGTTTAGATTAGTTTTAATTTAATTGTACTTTTTAAACGCCATTTGCATAATATGACTTTGTCACCAACTAGATATCGATAAACATGCCTCGATTTTTATGTCCATTTAAATATCTGGGTCGAATTGCGTCATTAATAAACACTAGATAAAAAGTAAAGGTTCGGCCTGAACACTTGAAAAAACTTGTTGCGTGGATTAAGGATTAAGCGTGTTTTTATTTGTATTGTACTTATGTCCAAAACGATACCATTTTGTGCTTCGGATTAATAAGGGTTAATAAAACTTGTGAGTTTATACTATAGCCCTCCTCACACCCGGGTGCAAAGAAGTCTTTCAATTGAAAGACTCGACTTCTTTACTAACATGTTTGGACTTGTGAGTTTATTCTTAGCCCTCCTCACGCGCCGGTGCAAAGAAGTCTTTCATTTGAAAAATTCGACTTGTTTACTAGCATGTTTCGGGAAAGTTATGAATTGGGAAGGGAAAGAAGGAAAGAGAACGATCAACTAGTTCTCCTGTTTGATTTGGTTCCCGATATTTTCAAAAATTCGATTATAGATTTTAAGGAAAACTAATGAAAATAGATTGAAAACTTTAAGTTTTAACAAAAAAGACAAAAAGGTATTGTAAGTGAATCGTATCAGAAGTGATTTTTTAGAGTAAAAATATCCTTAACGTTAAAAGTGAACAGTACCAGAAGTGTTTCATTAAGACTTTCTAGATTTTAAGGTACAACCTACACTTTTTCTCATTCCATTATGTATGAAGTAAACACATTAGAAGATAAGAATTAAAACAATAAAAAACTACCCATGTTTTAGTAAACGTAGGAAAGCCAAAGATCGGGACTATTCAAGTAAACATGTCCTAGACCTTATCCTCTCACCTCCGACCCAAACCCTAGCTTTCTTGCTGCAACCACTGGCTTCTTGCTATGGCTTGGGGTCAGCAGCAGCCCTCTCCACCCCTTTTATCTTTCCCTTTCCTCTCCCCTTCCTCTCCATCTTCAATTTTACCCCGCACCCACACCATTTTGCTGCCTCTTCTTCTCCTCCCTTGACCAGTGACCCCCTTTTTTCCCTCTGCCCTGTTGGAAAATAAAAATGAAAGTATTTTAGGATTTGATTTAATTAGTGATTTTATATGATTTAATTAGGTTTGATATGATTTGATTTGGTCTAGGTTTCCTTGCCTTGTTGACAAAGGATTATTTTGATTTATTTCCTAGTATTGCTCCTTTGGAATCTTATAAATACCTCCTTATGGAGAAGAATAAAGAATTGAAGTAATATTTAAGAATTGTGAGATTGTAGAGAATTCTTATATTTGTCATAAACTCTTTATTTTCAACTTGGTATCAGAGTGGAGTTCAATTCTTGGTTGAACTTTGTTGTGGGTGCACGAAACTAATTTTTTTCGTGCACCCACAAGCCATGAACCTAAGGATGAAGATTGTCTACGACTAATAGAAGAAGACAAATTTCCATTGCCATGAAGAAGAATAAAGGAAGAAAAGTGCATGGTTTCAATGCCTTGGAGGAAAGAGATTAGAAGAAGAAAAAAAAAAGTTTTGTCAAGGTAGGATACGTTTCCTATCATGAAGGCTTTTGGGTTTTGTTTTATTTTATATTTTTTTAATTTAGTTTGTTTTTTAGTTTGAAGAAGAGAAAAAATGAGGATGAAAAACAAGGATGAGAAAAAATATATTAAGAGAGAGAGAGAGAGAGAAAGAGAGAAAGAGAGATTTGGTGGTTAGGGTTTCCGAAAAGAAGCGTTAGTTTCAGTTGGGCTTTCGTAAAGAGGCGTTAGTTCCAACATATCAAGAGATTTATTTATCGGGCTTTTGAAAAAAGATGTTAGTTTCAATTGGGCATTCGAAAAGATTAGCGTTAGTTCCAGTTGGGCTTTCGAAAAGAGGCGTTAGTTCCGAGGATTTTGATTTGTTTGTCGGGCTTTCGAAAAGAGACGTTTGTTCTAGTTGGGCTTTCGAAAAGATTGGCGCTAGTTCCAATTAGGTATTCGAAAAAAGGCATTAGTTTTGATGGATTGCGATTTGCTGAGCTTTCGAAAAGATTGGTGTTACTTTGAGCATATCAATGAAGATTTCCTTATTGGCAAACTCATGATTTCACACCTTGAGTTTGAAAAAAGAGGGGGGGGGGGGAGGCGTTGGAAAATAAAAAGGAAAGTATTTTAGGATTTGATTTAATTAGTGATTTTATATGATTTAATTAGGTTTGATTTGATTTGATTTGGTCTTGGTTTCCTTGTCTTGTTGACAAAAGATTATTTTGATTTATTTCCTATTATTGCTCCTTTGTAATCTTATAAATATCTCCTTATGAAGAAGAATACAAAATTGAATTAATATTTTGAGAATTGTAAGATTGTAGAGAATTCTTATATTTGTCATAAACTTTTTATTTTCAACTCCCCATCTCTCTTGCGCCTCGGCCTACCCCCATTTGTCCATCTCCTCTTTTTCACCAGTCCCAAGATGCCCAACTCCTCCTCCGTTTCCCATCGTTTTTTCTGACAACACTCCGATTGTTGTTGGAGTTTCTTCCTAAATCCGTGATATGCCCTCTTATTTTTGGCATTATTTGTAAACATGTTAAGATTTATAGTTGGTGGGACAAATCCATCCCTTACTGCTCGTTTTCCACGATAGTGTGCGCTACTCCACCTACCGTAACTAGGTTGCCTTACCTGGTCTGATCTATAGCAATTCGTCTTCCTATGGCTGCTATAAATCTCTCTAGAAGTGGTTTTGTCCTCACCATGGAGACTTGCTGGTTGATGGTTCATTCTCGGATTAGTTAATTTTATTTATTTATTTTGTGTTGTTTTGTGCTGCATATCAGGCTGTGATATATCGCCTTGGCGAGTCGTTTGTGGCCTTGTTCTTGCAATGGCTTTTGTGGCGCCGGTGCTAGATTTATTATGTATGCTGTAATTCTGGCGGATCTACACTGGTAGCTTATGGTTCTTGTGTGTTATGATAGCCGTGTAGGGGTTTTCCTTATTACCAAATTTATGGGGATTTATCTCCCGATCAAGATATTTGATCACTGAAGAATTATACCCATCTAACACCTCGATGTAACGTTGATTGTATATGTTTGTTCTGATCAATAAAATTATATCGCTTCTGTCATAAAATAAAATAAAATAAACATGCCAGCATGGCATTTTAACCACTAATTTACGTTTCTCTGTCCTCTAATTCTTTAGCAGCGTTTTGCGGCGCATTTGTGCATATGAATTTTTCTCGTCAGTTACCCAATCTTTAGAATTTTCGTGGGCCTTTTTAATGTTTCTGCCAATAGGAACGCATGCAGTAAATTTATTTTTGAGGAGTGAACATTTCCGTTACGTTGGATATGCATGTGTACTAATTCTAAAGATCATGATGGGAAGTTTATTACTCCCTGGATGCTTTCAAGGTTTGAATCTATGTATCATTTCTTCTATGGGTATCTAACGTATATTATTCATCCTTTGCTTTAGTCTCTACCTCGATTTTCTTGGATTAAGCTTAACACACTAATGGTTTCTCTTAAACAATATGGTTGTGATGCTTGTGGGGGAGTTTTCAAAATAAGCGTATATGTATATGAGTGTTTTTTTTAATTTTTTTTATACCACAATAAATTTATACTAAAGAGATGAGATAAATTGATTTTGAACTTGTCATACTCGAGAACTGAATCTAAGACTACTTATTTACTAGTAAAGATGAATATTTCGAAACTATAATGCTAAGTGACAATATAATTGATAATAAGCTTAAATTCATTGACTAAAAATCATGTCACCAATCCATGAAAAATCTATCTAACACAATGGATTTTTATTCCTACAATATATACAAGAGTGATCTTGAGTAGGATCAAAACGACAATAGGTAAATTACCATTGTTGTTTCCATTTGATTACAGAATAATTTAATTCTCATCGACCCTACTTGTAACTTTCCTCTGGTGGAGACCTAAATTTTCTGAATGCAGCCAAGGTTGCCACCCAACTTTTCTACATTTCAACTGCTTGGAAAATCATCCGAATTTGAGGAGAAGTTGAGAAGATTGACTAACATCTATCTCTCTTAATCAACTCTCAAAACCATAGCTTTTGTGGGTTGTATATATATATATTTATAGAATGAACATGGAAATTTTGAGTAGAAATCTTCATTCTACATTGTCCCACATTGGTCACTACCAAAATGTTCACTCGCTTTTTAAGGTTTTGTCCCTATTAAAAAATGATTGAAGTGTTGGACCTTGAAAAGTAACATGGGCTCAAAACTTGAGTTTTGGGTTTTGGGATGTGCTAATTAATTGATAATTAATATATCAAAAGATGAGCTCGCGTTCTAATAATTAAATTCTTTAATGAATTATTTTTTAATTTTAGATTTAATTAATCAATTAATTTTTAATTTCAGATTAATTAATTAATTATTTTTTATATCAACATACTCATCTTTTCAAATGAAGTCTGAAGTGATGAAAAAAAGACCAGAGAGCAAAGCACCCCTCTAAGAAGATGTCTCCTAATAGACGCACCATTCTTATACCTGTTGCGAACAGATATAAACCTATTATATATACATCCATTTGCATGACATTTATAACACAAAAAAATCAAATTCATCTTCTACAATCTCAAACCTTCTTACTGAGAAAACCACAAAGAAATTCACCAGAAGTGATCTAGTTTTCCGGTGCTGGAATCTTGACTTTGATTGTTAAATCCTGATGAAGCACACATTCGTAAAACTACAAGCACAAAGTAGGGATGAAATTTCTATTTCAAGGACATTGCGGTACGCAAACCTTGATCTTCAGTTTATTTGTTTAATATTATTTCGTTTTGTTTATACTTTGTTAAATTATTCATTCTCATTTATTATTTATTAACATATATAAATTTATCATTGATTGTTAATATTTATCCAACACCATGGACCACGAGCCCCACCAAAACGGGGACATGTTGTAAATGCCAACAAAAGATATAAGAAAATGAAATCATTGTGATATAGTCCCACCCATTGATGAATGACAAGTGCAAGGACGTGAAAGATGCCTTTCAACTTTAAAAAGAAAATATTTCTACGGGCCAAATTGAAGAAGGCAAGCGGTTGGCCGTGTGAAGCTTGGCTTAGCACTAGCAGACAAAATTGACGTCCGCATAACGTTAGTTACAGCCTCATTTTTTTGTGTGTGGCGTGTGTATTACACACACATTTTGGGTGAGTGGGCCGACAATTCTGTTGTCGTGGGCTCCGCTATTGCAACTCCAAAAGAAAGCCCAACAACTGCCTCACGTGGCACGATGAGAGCTATTGGATTTCTAACTGCTCGATGATCAAGATCGTTACATTTTCAACGGTACAAAAATATTTGAAAATTTTATTGTTGTGCCACATGACAAGTGTTGGATCGTTGGATTCAATAACTAAAAAACACACGGTCATGATTAATTCAATCATTAAAAATGACAAAAAAATAAAGGGAAAAGGGAAAGAAAAAAAAAAGCAAAAAATTAATTTTTTATTTCATAAATATTCAACCATCTTCTTCAATTGCCTTTTATTTTTAATTAATTAGGTTTGTTGTGATGCTATGCTTTGGTTGGTATTTGAAATTGAATTATCGAAGTTCAAAATAAAAAAAAAAATTACAAAATTACAAAGTTCACACTTAAATACACTTACAAGTCCTAAAAAATAAAAAACATATATTTGTGAACTGGATAGTAATTACCTTTACCCTTGACCCAACGGTTGGAGTTGCACAAAGGCAACCACTTGTCAGGGCAATTCCAAAGCCCTTGCCCTTGCAGTGCGGCCCTCCGCCAACGAGTGAGATAGTTTGGCGTCTTAATTTCAAGTAGGGTTGTGTTGGTTTACTTTATATCATAGCTCACCGTTTACTTTATATCTTTAGCTCACCTACCTTATTTTCATTTTATTTTTCCATTTCTCTTAGAATTAATAAATAACAAACAAAAAACTTTAGTGGTCGTCTTATAACTATTTTTTTTTTTTACTTTTTTTTTTGTCCAATAACTATTTATATTTCAACCAAAAAGTGAGAACAGTTGCGGTTTTAATTTAATTATGAATGTAATGGTATAAATCCTAATAGATAGCATTTAGGAGTATCTTCTAAACCTTTTTTTGTAAGCTTTTGTATTACTTATAGGGTAAGTAAACCTGCTATTTTTACTATAAATAAAGGCACAAGTTATGAAAAATATGATCACAAATCTCCTCAACTCACTCTTTTCTCTCCCCTGCCTCACCCTCCTCTTCCCTCACTAAAATAAGTATACAACACGTTATCATCAACCTCATAACTCTAAGCTACACAGTTGGAGAAGGATCTTCTAAAATCAAGTTCAAAGACCTCCTAAATTTCATCAATACGTTCTAAAACATGATTTTAATTTCTGTCAAACCCTACTCCTGTAAGTCGCGGCTTGAAGGCGTGTGAGCTGTGCCACCAAAACCCCTATACCAAGATCAAAATGACAATGTTTCACTATGTCATCATTGTCCTTCGATCCCCACAGCCTCAACGATCTTCGATGACCCCTACACACTTCTCCAATGACTTGCAGTCATCCTCCAACCTCGAGAAGGCATTTCCTGGTGGAAACACGAGATTCCAGGAGACTTATTGTTTTGCCCCTTAATAACTAAACTATAAGAGAAAATTATAACAATGGTACCTTAATTTTAACCCAATTAGAGCAATAGTCTATCAACTAAAAATTCATGAACATTTGTTTTTACCTTCTCAAAACGTGCAACTATGGTCCAATAGGGTTAAAGTTGAGAGATCATTGCTACAATTTTCCTAAATTATAATGTGTCTAATATCTAATTAGGAGGGCAAAAATTAGTCTTTTGAATGTTTCAAATTTTTGTCATTTCTCTTTATAATAAAATATTTTTCTATTTTTTAATTTATTTTGTTGAATCTATTTTTTAATTAAAAATAACAAATGCTGCGGGTTTGTTTTGAATTTAATAATTAGACCCTAACTCTATTAAAAAAATAATAATTATACACTAACTAATCAGTTTTAAATTAATATTTGGACTTCTAGTTAAAGAAAGGGCAAATTTTGGTATTATGAATGATTCAACACTTATGCCCTCTCCTTTTCTATATAGAGTATAGAGATGAGATAACCTTTGACTAAAATGCTACATGGCACCGTGAAGATGCCTCAAAATTTGAAGCCCTGATTAGACATTGCATTGTAGTTTATGTTCTCCAGTTATACAGATTCAGACTCTGTATTACGGTTTCTATTTCATTAGATTTGATTAATTTGATAATAAAACTAAAACTATGATTCGTAGTCTGAATTTACATATACCAATAACTACAATCCAGTGTTTGAAACTTCTACTTACCTAGTAAAAAATTATAAAAAATGTGAGAAATGAAAGATGCCATTGTAGTGGCAGAGTTTGTAATTTTGTATGCTTTGAGTGATTAGTGTACCACACTACTTGATTGACCTTTTATAATTAGTATAAATATTGTAACATTTTATTGATTAAAAAGAGAGGAAACATGATTTAAATATAACCTTTTTTTAGTGTAACGATATATTTTACATTAAGGGAATGAGGAGTTTGGCTAAGCTACACAATAGGCAACCTAATTTGATATCGAATTTGTCATTCATGAGATTCGAACATAAAACCTCTCACTTACAAGTGAAGAAGAATATCACTAGACCGTAGATTTTTTTGAAAAAATGATATTATCTACACTAAGGGGGAGGGGGTGAGCTTAGCCTCACAATGGGCTATCAATAATGTAGTTCAAACTCGTCTTTGATGAAAATCGAGCCTAAAATCTCTCATTTACAAGTAAAAATGAATACCACTAAACTGTAGTTTTAAGAGCACTAATGTTGTAGTGTTTTTTTTTTCGAGAACATTAATGTTGTAGTATTACTGTATTAGTATTGTTGGTATATTATTAATATGAGCCATGGTTAAAAAAAATTCTATTCAAAATTTAAATACTACCAAACATTAAGATGCACGGAAACAGGATATTTTAATTTGTAAATTGGTAGAAATTTTCATAGGTGAAGCAAATCAAACCTATTTGTAGACCGAAAATCTTTCGATCTCATGCAGTCAATGCCAATGGGTGTGCTTAAGAGCTGGTGGCAATCGAAAATTTTTCGGTACTGTTCATTTTTAAAGAAAATGACATTTTTATCTTGAAAAATCACTTATGGTACTATTCACTTATATCTTTATTTTGTCATTTTCATTAAAACTAAAGTTTTTGAGGACTTTTCGTTTGTTTTCCTTAAAAATTAAAGTAGAACTAGACTGAATCAAATAGCACATGAATTTTTGTAACCGGATCAAAATACTCCAAAGCAACATCAAGAGATGAGGGAATAAAAGTGTATCAGACTCGTCAACCAGATTTAAATATGAGACATCTCACTTAGACCATCTTCAACCCTTAGTCTAAAACCTAAAACTTTTAGCCCAAAAAATTTAGGTTTTAACCCAAAACAGTTTTTCTGCTCTAACTCTTCTAGCCTACAATTTTAGCCCCAGATTATTAAAGAATGAATTTAGACTTTTTTTTTTCTTAAAGTAACTTTTTAAAAATAAAAAATTATGTAAACTATCCTAATTTAATTTTATGAACATTTTAACCTAAAAATATTTAGATTCTAACAAATATTGAAAAATTACTAACCGATACCATGAAACACGTTAAACACTATGAAAAATATGAAACAAATGAAAGATTTTTTTTAATTACTTTAGCCGTTAGATTTAAATTTAGACTGTTAAATTATTTTTTTGTACCGTTGAATTTCATCAAATTAGATCTTAACCGTTAGATTCAATGTATTTATAAATATAAAACTAAATAATATATATATATATATATATATATATATATATATATATATATATATATATATATATGGTGGGCTAGTCCCACTAATCTTAGGCTAAATTTGGCTTCCATTTGAATTTTAGGTTTTAAGCCACATTTTAGCGTTGGGTGAGGTTGAGTTTTGGTTTTGGGGGGGGGGGGGGGGGGGGGGGGAATAGAAGTGAAAAATTGAATTTTAGCCCAAGGTTGAAGAATGTCTTATCAATGAAAAAGACGAGACCATAATATTAAGTGATAATTTCACATAAAACATAGGGCTAACTACATTTCAAAAATGGGTCACAGGGTTTCAATTTTCTCACATTACCCCCCTAAAATTTTAAAATTGTATTAATTTACTCATTTTGTCTAATAAATTATTTAAATATTCATTAAATTGATGACATATAGTTAGCAATAAACCTGTAATCACATTTTGGCGAGTAATGTTATTCATACCACATTTTTATACCATCTTAGGTGGCATCTGATGTGGACAGCCACATCATTTGAAAAAATTGCAAAACTTAAGGAAATGAAGAAGAAAAACTCCTCATATACTATAATCATCATTTAATTAATTAGTTTTTTTTAATTATTAGTTTATTAAATAATGAACTAAATTTAAAAATCTGATTAATTCAAATGATGTAGTTGTCTACATCAAATGCCACCTAAGGTGGTATAAAAATGTGGTACAAAAATATGGTATAATTAGAGTAATTACTAATTAATTACTAGAGTAATGCTATTCATACCATGTTTTGTACCATATTTTCATATCATCTTGGGTGGGTGGTATCTAAATGTGGCACAGTCATATCATTTGAAAATTTTACAAAACCTAAGAAAATAAAGGAGAAAGAGTCCATATCAAATACCATCTAAAATGATATAAAAATGTGGTATAAAAACATATATGAACATTACGCTTACTTGTATGTCGGCAGTTCGTCATCCACACGTGGGCACTCGGGTCGAACACGCATTTTGATCGATTATTCCCAAAGAAATGCTCTTTGCCCAAAACCTTTCCTTGCTGAAAGCCAACGGCCCAAATTCCTCTGCCAACTCACCCGTGCTCGAATCCCAAAATATTACCAACAAAACCACCACCCTCCACTCCCGCTTCAATTCCACCGCCATTCCCTTCCTCCCGGAAACCGCACGACGACGAGGCTCTCCTGCCCTTATCACCCACATTCCGAGCCCTCTTCTCGTGCTGTTCCTCTCCTCCGCCTCTCCTGGTCCGGCGGTCCGGTTCTCCTTCCTTTCCAGGTATTATTATCGTTCTATCGTCACCAATAATTTGCATGCAACCAAAATAACAAATTGTCGTTTTATATTATTTTGATTTTAATTTGGTTCTGGAGAATCCGGGTCGGAATCCCTTTCCCGCCAATTCCTGCGATTGTGCTGTGTTTGGCAACCGGGAATTGGTGGGAAAGGAAAGGGACTGGATTGCTTAGAAATATATGAGAAAGTTGCATCTTGCATCTTGCATGCTGCATTTGAATATGGGATTATTTTCTGTTTGTTTTGTTTGAGGAAATGGAATTTTCCCCTTTAACTATATTGGCAAGTTTCAGAATTATGAGTATTATTGCAGGTTACAGATCCTTAATCCTTAGCCAAGATAGAATTTTGGAAAAATTTCAAAGTGGTAGATGGTTTCTTGCTGCTTGAAATATTGGGGCGGCTTCCAAATTCCAATAATTTTACTTTTTGTAATGTTTACTTATGGAATTGAATGTCTTAGAATCGGAAGTGATGGACACAAATTGTCGTGTAATTTGATGTCAAAATCGATTCTTGTCTATTAGGTTTAGACCGCAATGGTGTGCTAATTATGCCCCCTTTTTATTTGTCTGCTTACCTTCTAGCTGATTACTGCAATGGGGTTCGGAATTTTGTGATCATTAGCAATCTGACAGCTATTGGTTAAATTTCTTGGCCTTAGTCATGTTGACGGAGCCAATGAAGGCTCATTGGGGGCAGATGCCCCCACTCAAGTAATTCGTTTGTTTAGTTGCAGACTACAATTATATAATATACACGAGTTATCTTTGAAGAAAATATATATATCTAATATCCATCATACATTCATTCTATTTATACTCCATATCAAATATTATATGAGCAATAGTGCTCTTGTTTTGTCATTCAAACCTAAAAGACCCTCTCCCGCCTATCATGTACTTATATTTTTCTCATCACTTTGCCACTTTCCACTAATACATTGAAATTTTTGTAACATTGGAATTGTGATACATCATCATTTTTGAAAACCATCCTTAATATCATATTGCGTATAACCATACCATAATAAGGTTTTCTTAGTTGTTTTCGGTTGCCCCCACTAGAAGAAATTTCTGGCTCCGCCCCTAGTTAAATTCCTTGCTTATTCTCCTTGGAACATTTCCACACCAGGATATTAGGTTGCTTGAGTTATATTCATCGTTGTGGTGTGGAAGCGCAGCATAATTTTTTATTATGGGTGCCATGGAAAATGCCATGGTCAACAGAGAAGATCGTATTCCAGCAGAAGCTAGGGAGATTCTACAATCATTGGCTTCCCAGTGGGATGACGTGGTGGATTCAAAGGCACTGCAGGTGATCCCTCTCAAGGGTGCAATGACAAATGAGGTTTTTGAAATAAAGTGGCCATCAAGGACAGGGGAACTTTCACATAAAGTTGTGGTTAGGATTTATGGTGAGGGTGTCGAGGTGTTCTTTGACAGGGATAATGAGATCCGAACATTTGAACACATGTCAAAGAATGGTCAGGGACCTCGTTTGCTTGGGCGTTTTCCAAATGGCCGAATTGAAGCGTTCATCCATGCACGGGTACTTTCATTTTTACTTATCTTGCTGTCGTTCTCTAGCAATCTCATAATTCGCATTTAAAATAATATATAAAGGAAGTTTCTTTGGATGGTTCCTTACTGCTGCATTTCTTAAGAACACAAATTATTCTTCCACCATTTCTACTTGGGGTTAGGAGTATATATATGCACCATGCTCTTTTTTTCTATTAACACTCGGTTTATTTCTGGTGCATGAGAATGTCATGCTAAATTGTCATGTCGTAGTGTTTTATGACTACCTTCTCTAGCTCAAGATCAAATTTAGTAAATAATAATAATTTTCTTCAGCAAGTGATTAATTCCTCTTTGTGTTTTACAATTCCTTTTAGTGGTGGTTATGTACGAGAAAGATAAACACATCTATTTCATATCTTGGGTTACATGGACAAATTGCATAAAGAAGTCAATTAAAGAGTTCTGTAGCTCCTTAAACTATGGAAGCACATTTTTTTCCTTTCCTGATTTTATCTCTTTCACTTGTAAATTTTCAGACACTCTCAGCATGTGATCTACGTGATCCGGACACATCTGCTCTTATAGCATCGAAATTGAAGGAGTTCCATGAACTTGATATGCCTGGTCCAAAGGTTGTCACCCTCTGGAATAGATTGCGGTACATTACTTTGTTTCTTCTGTACTATTCTCTGAAAGATTGAGATTATACCATGTGTCTAAATTAAGTGAGAATAAATTGTTGCATGAATTAATGTTCCGACTGTTGTTATAGCTTCAATCAATTCTTTGTAAATGTTCCAGAAATTGGCTCAGTACGGCCAAGAGATTGTGTACCCCAGAAGAAGCTAATTCCTTTCAGCTGGATTCTATTGAAAACGAAATCCCGTTACTGGAAAAGGAGCTCTCAGGGCCTCATCAACGTATGGGTTTTTGCCACAATGATTTACAGTATGGTAACATAATGCTTGAGGAAAAGAGTAAATCGATAACCATAATCGTAAGTTTCTCATTCTGCTTTTAATTTCAAATTTTTATTTTCTCATCTGAATTTTGGTGTCAAAATCTTGTTTTCATTTGATCTTTTAGTTTTTACTTTAGTAAATAGTTAAGATGTTTTCATTAATATGCAACAACGAAATACCTAGTTATAAGACTGTACTTTGCTTAGATGATTTCTAATTGTAGTATGGCAGATGTCATTGGTAGAAAGGAAGAAAAGTATTTCAAATAGCTTGTATCTGTGAATTTCACCATATAATTCCAACTGCTAACAATACCCAGAAAAAATAAAAATAAAAAATTAGGACTGAGATTATCATTAATCATATTGAGATTATCATTAATCATATGGAGATAGTCTATCAGTTTTTATATGGATGTATATAGGTTTAAAGTTTAAACGTCATCCTATATGATGTTTCGTTGGAAGGATTATTGACTAAGAGAGTATGAATTTGATTATGTGAAGAAAGTTCCGTTCTTTTCTTTCTTTTTTTTTCTTTTCATTTCTTGGGAAGCTAATTCAGCACCATGTTTATTGGTCTATCCAATTATGGGATTGACAATGTGTGATGTGGGCATGAACAAGAGTGGGAAGATTCTTTGGTTCTGATATTATATTTAACTTTCCTGCCAGGATTATGAGTATGCAAGTTATAATGCTGTACAATTTGACATAGCAAATCATTTCTGTGAGATGGCAGCTGACTATCACACTGATACACCTCATATTTTGGACTACAGCAAATATCCTGGTTTGTCATCTGTTCTGGCACATGCTTTTGTGTTTATCTTGTATTATTTCCTTCTGTGCCATGCTATATCTTGACCTGTCACAACAGGTTTGGAGGAGCGTCAGCGGTTTGTTTGTTTGTACCTGAGTTCTTCAGGTAATATTATTTACTTGATTATGTTGTAACCTCTCTCAAGAAATTGGAAGGATTTATTTGATTGTCTCTGAATTGTGGGATTTGTATGCAGGCAATCAACCTACTGACAGCGAAGTGGAGCAGCTGGTTCAAGATGTTGAGAACTATACTCTTGCAAGCCATCTCTTTTGGGGCCTATGGGGAATAATATCGGTACTCGTCGTTTCAACATAGTTTCATGGATAGAACCTTATTATCATAGAAACCTATTGCCACTGTGACTTCCAGAATGACAGCTAACCCCTTAGGTTCTTAATATGTTTTCTTTATTTTCTTTAAATGCCTTGTTTCCCTGATTCTGAAATTTTATTGGTAATCTAGTTTCTTTTTCATATCTTAGCATGCCGGCTCCTGTTGAGACTTGCCATATTGATGGTTTATCCTATAAGCTATCATGTCAATGTCAGGCCGTTGTTCTAATTTTTAACTGTGATCAAGGTTACATAATGGGTTGCAATACTTTCATGTGGCTGCATTTAATTTTGTCTCTACATTTGGTTTTTCATTTTTCAGGAACATGTGAATGAAATTGACTTTGACTACATTGAATACGCAAGGCAGAGGTTTCATCAGTACTGGATAAGCAGGCCTAAGCTGTTGGGTTCCGTTGGATCTCCTCCAGATATTGTAACTGATGGTAACTGTGCTGTTTAGCTCTCGTGTTTAATTCACACTTCTATAGTCCTTTTGATTGCATGCATTACAAGCCAGCAAGCGTATTTTGTTATCTGATAATAACTTTTTGGAAGAAAAAAAAACCCCCAAGTTATTTTCTGTTTTTACTTGTCTCCTTGGATGCCTCATCTTTTGACTGATCCTATGCCGTTTTAGTTATGTGATTAGCAGTCGGTTGTGCCATGAGTTTCTCAGTTGATTCATCTAAGGGTGGCATAAGCCTGATATTGTGACTTTCAAGGCTCGGGTAGATGGGAGTAGTTCAAGGTACTTTAGGCTGAGTTTGGGTTCGGTGAACATAAAAGGTAACTTGATACGGATGAAGTTTTAACAAGTGACCAATTTGCGAGTCCTAGTACTGAAGTTGTGATCGCTAATCAGGTTCATTTTCCCATAGCTATGAGACATCACTTGTAGTTTGCTATTTATCCCAAGCTAAATTATAGCTACAGTTCTTGATCGTGAATGGGAGTAGAGGTATCTGTCTAATGGAGGAGCTCTTGCTTCTTTCTGTTCTGCGGGATCATATTGCCTTCATGTATGCTTTGTTAAAGATGACTCTCCTACATCTAGAGACTGGAGCTGTCACTCTGAGTGGTAAATGTTTAAAGGGGGCTGTAAGTTTTGGAGAACACTACCTGAAAACCTTAGGCAATGGTAGAAAACTGACCCGTTTGAACAATTATACGGAACTTCTTGTGTCTATCCTGTGGAGTTACTCTTAACCGTGATCCTGCCTATGTTGAAGACTCATTGATATGTTATATTTCTTCTTTTTATTCTGGAATTTGTGAGTGGAGTACTGATTGATTGGTAATTGTGACAAAGGATAGTCATGAAAGCAATCTCTTGGAATGGTAGCATCGAGTTTCAAATTTCCTTTTAGACCAAACCTAACCCAACCCTGGGCTAAAAGCTAAATTTTAGGTTTTATTCGCGCCCCCCCCCACCCCCACCTCGCGCCCCCAAACCCGACCCAAGCCAAAAAGCTAAAAGCCAAACAAAAACCAAATTCTTCTCAGAAATTAGTCCAAATGCGAGTGGACTCGCCAGAAACAAGCCTAGACGCAGCCTACCCACTTGCCCCAATTGCCCCATGCGGCATCAAGCCTAGAGGGCCCACTGTCAGGGCAGTTTTCGGGCACTTGCAAGAGCCCAACGACTCTAATTTGCATCGGACGGTTGATATATTTGGACTATTGGTTGATCCAACGGTCTAGATTCAAATTTTGTTTTATAAAAAAAAAATGTAATTTTAAAATACATTGAATCCAATAGTTGAGATCGAATATAATCAAATCTAACAGTAAAAAAAAAGATCTAACGTTGAAATTTAAATCCAACGGTTAAAATAATTAAAAAAAATATTTAACTCAAAATTCACCCAAAAACTCTATAAATACCTATGTATTTGTTCAAACATCCACACAAAACTCACTTTTTCTCGTGTGTCATGTGTTTCAATGTGTTCTGTGTGTGCTTCATCTCTATCATGTGTTTTGTATGTCCTTCACATGTGTTTTGTATGTGCTTCACATGTGTTCTGTGTTTCATGTATTTTGTGTTTATACATCTCTATCATGATTTTCATATTCTTCCATAGTGTTTCATGAGTTTCATGTATCGATTCAGTGAGTTTTCAATATTTATCGGAATTTAAATATTTTTAGATAAAAATGTTCATAAAATTAATTTACGATAGTTTACATAATTTTTTTTTTCAAGTTAATTTAAGAAAAAAAATTAGCTTTAGTTGATTCTTTAATAATCTAGAGCTAAAATTTTAGGCCAGAAGGTTGAAATAGAAAAGCTGTATTTAGGCTAAAAACTTTAGATTTTAGCCTAAAGGTTTGAGATGGTCTTAAAAGAGCTAATAGTTTAAGTCGTTGACTATATTCGGTGCATGTCTTTATTATGTAATCGGAGGTCAAAAGGTAGTTGATGAATGCAAGTGGATATTTTGGTGTGGGTATCCATAGTTTTTTGTCTTCAGCGTCGTTGCTGTTTTAGCTCTTTTTTTTTTTTCTTGTGCAATTTCATGTTGTATTTCTTGCTTCTGCGTCCCATGCTTTGGTTTATCTTCAGGTCATGAAGTTGCTCCATACATATCTTTAACATTTCATATTTGACAGTTTTCCCACATTATGTAATGCATATACAAATAAGTAAATGAAAATGTTTCAGTTAAATACGAGATGCATGGAGTGCTGCTTGACAGCACGAGTGACGCTGTGGAGACCCTCTTGTTCTTTATTTTGTTTTTTTTTTTTTATTTTTTTTGTTTGGTTGGTGTGAATATGGTTCTTAATGAATTTCATTTCGTGTATTGTCCAAATACATTTCTATCCGCTTGTATTGTAAGCGTGTAGGCTTTTTTTACATGTTTCATCTGCCCGGTGATTTTCTTTTTCTGTTGTCCGTTCTTCAGGCTTTTCTTTTATGTGAAAGTGAGTTTTGGTTTGCAGGCGAGCAAAAGGGAACTGAAAAAACATTAGCTAAGCGGCCAAGTATGTTGAAGAAGCTTAAGAAATATTTCAGCTTCACAAAGACGAAAACTTAGGTTTAGAGATTTTCGCAACTAACATCAGTTTCAAACCGGGGGAGGGCGTGGGGTGTGAATTTGTGAGCGGATTGCATAATGGGATGAAGTGTGCGTACGGTGTAACATGAGACTGGTGTGGCGACTGCAGAAAGTGGGATTTGAGGTTGTAAACGATCGATCATGTCTTCATGTGATCGATCTATGAAGACATGATCAATCTATCATAAACGTCCTCTCGTATATTGGCATTCGCAGACGTGTGGATACAACTTTTGGAGCCTCTTCGGTTCGAGTGGCCCTTTATTAAGAAGCGCGTAGACGTTTTAATATCGTTGAGAGTGCTGTCTTCTTTGATGGAATGCTATGTTTGATTATGTACTGTTGGTTTCTGTTACATATAATATACGTATTTCTTTTCTATTTTTCTGCCTTCCGCCTTTATTTTTTTGATAAATTTTCTCCGATTTCTTGGTGACAAAACAAATCAAATTTTCTCAAAACTCAATAACTTACGGATTTGGCTACGGTACATGCATTTACTTACTTTCACTATATAACGGCTGCGGTACATGCCTTCACGTCAGACTTTGGAAGAATTTGGAGTCAAAGATTATATTACACTGCCACTTCTAAGTGGCATAAAGTAAAACGGGTTGACCCGAAATTTGAATAAAACTTGGGCGATTGTAATTAACACTACACCAAAGAGCTCACATTGCTAAACCCAAAATCCTAAACCCTAAACGATTTTCTCCTCCAACAAATTGGAAGTCCAAATTAATTTAAAATTTCACGAAACATTTCATCTATTTATGACCTTTTTACAAGTAACATTGCAAATTACTCTTCAGAATTCCATTTTTATTGATCAAATTAGGGGCACAATGCAACTTGAATTTGGATGAACACAATTGAATTTCAATTTAATGTTGAAAAGAAAACATAAAATTGTTATTACAAGATGGAATAAACTGCAAATATTTCATTTCAAATCACCTAAGGTAAATTCAAGAAAAATTACACATAGTATACTTTTAATACTTAATTTTATATAACGAACGATCAAATTTCTTTGAACGACCATGGAGGTAAAAGTTAAAACCCTAAATCGATTACATAGTATTAATAATTTTCCTATTTTTGTCATTCCGAGATTAAATTTTAGCATTATGATTTTAAGACCACCGAGACTCTTCGTTGTAATTTATAGTATCTCTTTTTCTTTTTTTTTAAAGGAAAAGGTGAAAAACAAAAGAGCGAAAAATATGAGTTGCCACGTAGCCATCTCAAAATCCACCAAACCTCCAACACAAAGCAAAGGACACCCAATCCGCAAGGACAAAAATATCATCTCTCCCTCTCCACCGTAATCTCTGATTTCTGCCGAGTCTATCGAGTGTTATTCTGCTTCTGCAAACAATGGCAACCGCAGCACAGGCTGTGATTGCAGCAGCAAACACATTCACATGCACATTTCCTACACAAAGGAGCTTCTTCTTCTCCAGAAAACTTCAGAAAGTTAACCATCTCGCACTAGTTAGAGCTTCCACTGAAGATGCTGACTGTAATGTGGAAGAATGTGCTCCTGACAAGGAGGTAACCCTCTCTCTCTCTCTCTCTCTCTCTCTCTCTCTCTCTCTCTGTATGTATGTAATTATGTATGTATGTATATAAACTCTATCTTAGGTGTTTGGTGTAAGATTGTTAATGGGTTTGATCTTAAAGTTGGATATGCTTATTTTTTGTGACTTAAAATTAGTTGTCTAATTAATGGGCAAGAAAATATTTTGAATTTAACACATCAATGTTGGAGGTTTTTGCAGTGATGGGCTGGTTGGTAATACCAGATTACTGGATTGGATACCAGGGTAAAGAGAGACCCTAATTTAGGATTAAGTTTAACTATATGTAGTTGGTGATTTTCCCCGGTAATTCTTACACTTATAGTTATGTTCTCTGTAGTAATTGGGGAGACTTGTTACTGCCTTAGTGCCTTGGACGCTTATTTAGGATTAAGTTTAACTATATCTAGTTGTTCTTCAATCACATTGCAAAACAATATGTTTGAATTCTGAAAGACAAACAAATGAAGATTTTTGCTTGGTCTTTGTATTCTTTTCATGGACTTGCGTATCCTCATGGCATCTAGGCAGTTTGAAAAGTGAATTCCTGAAGGGCAGAAGCAACTCGACTACTTTTTGATTGAATCTGGATTTGAAGCACTTTTAGTTGTTTTTGAAGCATAATCGGAACCTTAATGAGCAAGTATTCCTTGTTGAAATCCTGGTATGATTCACCCCACCTGTGCCTTGATGTTGTTGGTATGCTAAGTCTCCCGTTGCACCGTTTATTGTACTGGAAGAAAGTGAGTTTGTAGATCTCTGCCACCTTCGGAAGCCCATAGGCACAGCAAGAAATTGTTGCAATGTGTCTGCAAAATTTTGCCTATATCTGTGGATGGGAAAATATTACCAACTATCAGTTAAGAAATCAAAACATATTGGAGTAAAACTATCGAACCACAAATGTTGAAACTATTCTTGAGGTACCATTGTTCCAAGCTGTGGTGTCCTCATCCTTCTTTCTCACACGAGTCTGTCTTTCTCAAGAAAAATAAATCTGACCGGGAACGAAAACCTGACAATTAAAGAGCGGTTGGTTTGTAGGGTCAATGCAATGTTTATCGGTAACACTATGTATACCTAGCTGCATTCTACTTGACAGAAAAGGATAATTAAACAAATATATTTTGATATTTTTATCGTGATGTGAATAGGTTGGAAAAGTGAGCGTGGAATGGTTGGCTGGTGAGAAGACAAAAATTTCTGGGACGTTTCCACCCCGCAATCGGGGTTGGACTGGATACGTTGAGAAGGACACTGCTGGACAGACGAACATATATTCTGTGGAGGTTAGTAATGTTGCGTTCTTTTTCCTTTTTGTTTTTTCTTTGATAAATCGATGTTTATTTCTTATTTGAATACTGAAAAAACATTGAATGTACTGGACAGAATGATTATAACTGATAATTATGAAAAAAAAAAAAACTCTAAAGTTATCCAGGGCTTCAGTTGAGCGATGATACATGATAGCGTGCACGTACACTTCAGAGTGCAAGGCAAAGTGTACAAAGTTTGTTAACCATACCCTCCAAAGAGATGTTTAAAACCTACTAATGAATATTGTGGCTATCTGTTCAGAGGGTTTGGTTGTTTTGTTTCTTTTCCTCTCTTATTTGCTCGAGACTCGAGTATATTTCACGTTATAGTGTGTCAACTTTCGTAACTTGTCTGCGTTCTCCAGCCTGCAGTTTACGTAGCAGAAAGCGTAATAAGCTCCGGAACTGCAGGGTCTTCTGCCGATGGAGCTGAGAACACAGCAGCAATCACAGCTGGGGTTGCCCTCGTTGCTGTTGCTGCAGCTTCATCAATACTCCTCCAAGTAGGTAAGAACTCGCCTCCGGTGGTGCAGAAGGTAGATTACTCTGGGCCATCACTTAGTTACTATATCAACAAGTTCAAACCAGAGACAACCGAAGCCTCGGCGCCAAGTGTGGTTGAATCTTCCCAGCCGGAACCCTCCCAGATTCAGGTTGAATCAGAGGTTCAGCAGGAGCCTTCACCGAGTGATGTCAGCAATATCTCTTAGGCAATGAAGCTGCTCTAATTTTCTGATATGTAAAATTTACTAAATTTTTTTCTCTTTCATCATCAATGTATCTGAGTAATTGTTACGATGTATGTCGTGATACATCTTTGAACAAAAAAGTGTAAATCACAATACACAAGTCGGAGGGAATGTGATTTTGGAAGAATATGACAGATTTTGCAAGTGATTTTAGAATAGCTAAATGCGTTTTCAAGTAACCCAAAGCACTTCTAATGACAATGATTGCCAGGAAATGTTTAAAAAAAAAAAGTTCATGGAACATAGAAAGCATCCGGAAGTGTTTTTTAGAAGCACATGCTTCTTCAGGAAGCATTTCAAGTACTTCTCTCAAGAAGCATTTCAAGCGTTTTTCTCAGGAAGCATTTCAAGTTCTTTCAAGAAGCATTTAAAGTTACAACATGCTTTTAATAGAAGTGTTTCAAGTAAAAGTGTGTTAAAAGAAAAAATGCTACGGAATCAAGCTGATGTTTTTCTCTTCTATGGATAATGATTCTAAATCAATATCTTTCTTAGATACATGAAACTACCGATCGAGCTGATGCAGAGCCTGCCATCATGGGAAGCTACTTCTCCACAACCACGATTATGTCTTTGATAAAGTAGGAATCATGCTTCACGGAAAGCACAGTTTGTACACCAAATTGGCAAAAATAATTAAGGTAGGGCTCACTCTTGTTGTTATATCCTTAATCTGTCACAGAAATTCAAACATAACACCATACTTCATCTTGGTTGGTTTAGTTTCATTTCTCAGTTCTCCCTCTCACTAGTTGCCATCTCCTCCTAGCCCATGTGATGTTGTTGACGTAACGCAGATTGAATGTATATCTCCTGCTGTCAAGGTTCTGATTGTTCCTCTCGGCAGGAACTAAATTCATGCTCCCATAAATTTTGGTCATGGCAAGCATCTTACTCTGAAGAGACATTTCGCGGTAGTCTGATTCGTTCTGTTGAAATTTCTGGGTTGTGCAGCACGGAGGCGGGAAGGTCTTTAAAACCCTCCAGTGGTTAGTCCACTTTGGGAGCCATTGTTGCTGAGGATGAAAGTAGGGCATCACGTCACTTGAGGCAGTGTGCGTCCGAGCAGAAGTTAGCAGTGATGGTAAGTAATTAATTACTTTTACAAGTACATTGGCTCACATGCTATTTTTCCTATAAAATTAAAAATTAAGCCTCCATCTTTTTTTTCAGAATTTAGTTGACCACCTGCTGCAGTCAGCTAGCAGCCTGGCTGGATCATGAAAAGCTTGCATTTAGGTAAGCTCCTTCCGTTTCCAGATAAAGGTCGTCCCGCTTTACCAACAATTAAGATCTCAGAGATCCCAGTTTCTGCAACAGCATAGGTAGTAGATGTACTGTGTGTATTTGTAATTTTGTAGGATACATAGAATATGGCGATTCCTGAGCTTGCCACCGCATGTAGGTAAATTTTGCAACTGTAGGCAGTAGATGTGTCCATGTATTTGTAAGTTATTAAGATGTAAGAAGGACAAATATTCCCTCTTTTTATCTCAATTAGTTTATTATCTCCTTATTTTCCATCAAATGGAAATTTCATTTCCAGGAAACAAAATTCTACAGATAATCACCTAATCCTTAAACTTGACGCAGAGTCATATCTGCATCGATCTTAGAGGCTGCCGCAATCGTAGCGGGTATGGCCGTGTGCCTCGCTAAACAGGATTGCCAGAAGGACAACGCATATGAGCTTAACAAACTGTGATGAAGTATGAAACATTTTCCCAATCAGGTATGTCTGCAAAGACAATCTCAGAACTCGAGTCTTTCGCTCTTTCACGTACTGATCCAACGCTTCCTCTACCATCAGTTTAGTTCCTCTTCCACTAGGATCGACGCAAGTCTTTTGAGCTAGGCACCGAGCAAGCACAACTGCATCTTCTAGTGCGGCTGAGCCACCTTGTGCAAGGAAAGGTCCCATGGTATGCATGGCATCTCCCGCCAGTGACACAGTTCCCGCCCGAGAGGGTTTTCGTAGTATGTCCCATGGTGCATGGTATCTCACGTACTCTGTGAGATGTAAAGATTCTAGCTCGCAATTCTTAAACATCTCTACGGTGCTTGTAGGGAAGCCCTCCACCGATTTCACTCCCAACTCCCGAATTAGTTTCTGGTCCTTAGAAGCTGCCGAATCTGTTCATAAAAAGGTAAATCCGCATTTTGATAATATTATACGAATCTGTACATAGTGCTTGTGATAATATTATACGTTTATGTTATAGTTCTAACGAAATAAATGATAGAAACAACATAGTTTTACGTACCTTGAGAAGAATGTTTTCGAGTCATGAACCAATACACCAGGTTTTTGGTCATGGGGAGTCGTCCCACCTGAGTATCATCTTTTCTCGTTAAAGTGAACTTACTACCGAATTCATGACCATCTGGATACCTCGTGAAGCCTCTTATGACACATATTCTGAAAATATTTGGAGCCTTCACCCCCATCACATTTGATACGATCGAGTTCACTCCGTCGCATCCAATCACAACCTGCTTCCACATTAGTATATATGCATAACCCAAAACACAAAATGCAAGTCATAATGATTAGTTTGCAGGCTAGCAAGCTATCACAGACTTGTCCCTGCATCGCTGCTATGGTAAGATCTCCCCTTTGAAAGAAAAAAGAAATCCAAAGAAATCTGCATTCGATTTTATCTCAAGTTGGAAACTTACACTTCTTTTTGTCAACTTATGTAAACAGATATAAAATACGTCGTTTATGAGTTAGAATTGACATTACTTGGCATGAATTCGTAAATCATACAAGACCGGTTAACACAGACAATAAACAGATTGACTCGGTGTCAGACAATTATACAAGACCAGTTAACACAGACAATAAACAGGTTGACTCGGTGTCAGACAATTATACAAGACCAGTTAACACAGACAATAAACAGGTTGACTTGGTGTCAGATATGAATAACCTAATCTCTTACAAGAGAAGTGTTATTAACTAGTATTATAGGAACAAAATAACCCCGTACTTAACATTTATAGATAAAAAAACAAACAACACATGAAGTAGTACTGGTGAAGTCAGACAATTAAGCATTACTTACCTTGGGGTTCAAAATTGTTCCATCTTGAAGTTGAAGAACTGGAGAAGAAGTTCCGGGATTCAACTTAACAGAATGCACTTCGCACCCGAAACGTACAGTGTTGGGAGGCAAATTATCAGCCAAAACACTAATGAGATCGGTCCTCTTCAAAACTCTCAGTTCTTCTTTCCTGTAAATTATTTACTCACCTTATTACTTTTTATTAAGAATCTAAACCACACCTCATCAACTTTTCACATAATGGGAAACATTAAGGTAGAAGTAGACATCATAATTAAAGACAGAAGTCTAATCAAGTTGTTAGTCCAGTGGTATTAATTTCTCATCTCAATGTTCAAAGATATCTCAAATTTGAATCTTCATTCCCGCGTGTATAGATAAGAAAGGTCCAAACCTAAAAGGAGATGAAAGTTTGAGAACTCACCCAACATCCATATCTTCAATTTCACCACTACCGAGTGAAATAAATTGTCCGCTGAAGATAAATAAAAATATTAATTAGACCATACGTAAGAAATCTGATAATTTATGGAAAATTAGTGAGAGAGAGAGAGAGAGAGAGAGAGAGAGAGAGGAGATAGAGAGATTCGTACGAGAGTATAGGAAAAGAAGTTTGTCTAAGGAGTGAGGCAACACCAAGCTGATCAAGTGCACGCCAGCCGTTTAGATGCACGATAATAGCTACTCCGGTTGCTGGCAATCTGTTTGATCTTTCCAGGACCACGCTTCTAATGCCTTTCCTGCATGCCAAAATTAACAAATATATATCATCCTAAAGTTCGAAGCATTGATGGGATTCATTACTTGTGTTTCTGTCACAAAATCTGAATGATCTAGGACCCGTACATAGCCTAAAAGAACTTGCAGAGAAAGGACTTATGATGTTCCAGAACTAAATGAACGTACGTATGAGTTCTGGAAAAATATTGACATCTATCACTAAACAAAGGAAGCATTTAGAAAGAACAAAAATTAGGCTGGTGTAAGAGTAAAACCTGTGAAGAGCAAGAGCAGTGGCAAGGCCGCAAATCCCACCACCCACAATTACAATACTCTCTCTTGTATCACCAATCTCCATATCTTGACCTCTCTATGTCTTCTTTTTGGTCCTTTGGCTTGCTAAGCGATGAGGCTCTATATGTAAAGAAATGACAACAAACTAAACTATGTTCTGTTTCTCAATATATACCATGGCCGCTATTTAAAGAAAAACTCTAAAAACAAGATAAATAAATAAAAACCCTAACAACTACGTGCCTAAAATACATGCAAAACAAGGAATACAAGTGGAAGTTTCTACCTCCATTCAAATTTAGAGTAATGCTAGGTCGACCAACTTCTTAAACCAAATTTGTGAATCATATGATTTGTCACTAGTAGAAAATAAACACGTTAATCAACACTTACTAATTCAATTATCAATAGTCACTTCATATGTTTTATAAAATTTGATATGAATATTTAGTCTCCTTAACATTACCCATAAACTTACTAGATAACAAAAAGCTCAAGCAAATACATAATATATTGAATCACTAGCTTCTATAGTTGCCGAACTTGATAACTAGCCCTACTTTAGTATGGCCCATATTGATCCCTAGGACATTTTTTTTATCAGTTGTTCAAATTTCAAAGTGACTACCTTAGGCACATAGTTTACGATCCAGAGGGGAATAATGTGCAACAGAAAACGCAAGGGCGGGCCAGCATTCTTTGCATATGGTTCACCAAATTCGGCTTAGTTTATAAGCCTCATAAAGGTTGCATGTTTCAGTTTGAAATAACTATATATATATATATATATATGGGCCAGCATTCTTTGCATGTGGTTCACCAAATTCGGCTTAGTTCATAAAGGTTGCATGTTTCAGTTTGAAATAACTATATATATATATATATATATATATATTGATTGTATAGAATTGGGTATAAGTTCAATCTCATTCTTGTTCCCAAGTTGATAAAGAAACATGATACCAATACTTTTCAAGTTTAATGTTATTCCTAATTATGACTTCAAACTGTCGTTTTTTGTTTCTTTATATGTCTGTTGACATGAACTTAAATCTTCCCTTCATGTACGAATGGCTTGTTTAGTACATATAAGTATAACTGGACTGGAATGGATAATTTATTACATTAAAGGTTTGCTGATGGGACAAATTACAAAGTTAAGACCACTTAGAAGATAGATTATAGATTTTTTTTTTTTTTTAAAAAAAAAAAAAACAAACGATATTACCTATACTAAGGGGAGATGGTGAATTTAATCTCACAATTGGCTAGAATCGAATCTAAGACCTCTCACTTATAAGTGAAGAGAAATATCACTTGACCGTAGTACTAAGTGGCAAATATAGAAGATGGATTACTCATGAACAATTACAATCCTCCTTAAAATGGTAGAATTACAAGGGATGAATTTTCTTCATAGTTAATCCTTTTCTAAGACCAACTCCAATATCCAAACCCAAATATTTAGGTCCACTAAAAGTCAGAATATAAGTCTTTGAATAGT
Source organism: Pyrus communis (assembly GCF_041283825.1). Classification (NCBI taxonomy): domain Eukaryota; kingdom Viridiplantae; phylum Streptophyta; class Magnoliopsida; order Rosales; family Rosaceae; genus Pyrus; species Pyrus communis. The sequence continues at coordinate 2,422,263 of NC_142571.1, forward strand.
GAATGTCACTGTTAACAATTCAAGACCTAAATTTCAGGACCTAAAATGTATGTTGTTGTAGAATGGTTTTAATCCTTTTTTTTTTTTTTCGGTAAGGATTTCTTTTGTAACTTTGAGTTGGCTGGCTTGCCTTAATTTAATTTTACGAATGCTTTAACCTAAAAAAATTAAAATTCCGACAAAATTTTAAAAATCGAAGAAATCAAACCAACTAACCACTTAACCAATCAAAATGTTCAAAGATTTATAGTGGATCTATTTTTTTTTATAAATATTTTATTATTTTGACCGTTAGATTTAAATTTCAATTGTTGGATCTCTTTTTTATGTTGAATTTTTAAAAAAATTGGGCCGTTAGATCAAATTAAAAAAAATTGCTCTAAGAAAAAAGAATTTTGACGTGGACCGTTGACAACCAATGGTCTAGAAATCAAATGACACGGATTTGATTTGGTTTAGGTCTTGTTGTTGGGTGACAAAAACCCAAATATTTGGGTTGGGTCTCCTTGTTGGAGTTGGTCTAATCCACTCCAAATTAGAAACCATTCACTTCCATCTTCAACATATCTTGAAATATGAGAGGTCTTTTGGTGCCCTGACCTCGATATCCTCCAAATACAAGGATGGGCACCTGCTGGCCGATACTTAAGGGTGAAGAAGCCATTTTAACATGCATGCAAGTTATGAAGAAAGAGCAAACGTAAATAAAATAAGAAATTTAAATATAATGAAATATGCGAATGCGGGAACGTGTTTAGAGTATACAACTAATCAAGGATACTACGAAAGGAATATTATATAACAATGAGATTACAAAGAAAGGGGGGTCTTACATTGAGAGGACTCGAAGGTACAGAACGGGAATGTCTCAACGATGGGATCGTACGCCTAGATTCTAAGTCATGAAGGGAGCGCAAAACAAAAGGTGAGTGGACCAAAGTTTTTAATAATGATACTAAGTAAAACCATTTTGAATATATATATATATATATATATATATATATATATATAAAATATAATATAAAATGCTACATACTAGGTTTTTCTGAAAACCCTAACATGCCATGAAAACATCTAAAATGTGTATGCATAAAACAATGCTCAGTAATGGTAAGATAGTCGCCCGAAGGAAAATCCTTAAAACCTTCGTAAATTATATAACGATGTACTTAACTAGGGGTATCATAGTCACCCAAAGGCATATCCATCACCCGGGGGTGAAGCTGTACGACACTAGGTTACGCCAGTGAAGAAACATGGTAGGTCTCATCACCCGAAGGTGAAACTGTACGACTTTGGGTTACATCATAGAAGAAATATAACATAACACACCGATATTGGTTTTGCCAGTGAAGCTGGGAGTATGCCATATATATCTCATTGCTCCTCAACTATGTCATATGGCCATAGACAGATACATACTCATGTTGTGTGTATGTGTTGTATGATTACCCACTTAGTAAGCACAGAAAATATAAATCACATTTTTTATATCAAATCATCAGAGCTCAAAAGCTCAAATATCATATCATAAAACCATGGAAGCTTTCTATCTCGATCTTCATCATAAATCATATTCATAAAGCATAAATCCAATAATTCATATTGTCTCATACAACGTAAATTCAATAAGCATAAAAATTCCATAAAACGTTAATTCGACAAATCGTAAGTAAATCATGAAACCATGCTTTTCATGAATGTAATCCTAGCATTCAATAAAAATCATGCAATTTAGGAAGGGGTCCACTCACAGATACTCCATCGCCAAAGATCGTTCAAACTAGGGATCACCTAAGCACATAAAGGGACCAATTAGTAAAAACCTGCTAAAACGATTGAATTTGGGAAAACGGAACGTGGATTTGGAATTAGGGCACCAATTACCCTAAGAGGGGTCCCAAAATTTTTTTGTAAAAAGTCAATTGAGACACCGAGCCGGTCAACTATGTTAAAACTTCATAATTTCACTAAATGAAAAACAGATTTAGGGCGTCAAGTCTAGGACGGTTCCCGAGAAAATTTCAAAAAAAGTCAATACAAAGTCAACATAAAGAATATTTTGAGAATATTTCAGAGAATATTCCCTCTTCTTCTTCCTTTCTCTGATCATTAGAGCCGTCGTTGGCCACCAGAAAACCTCGCTGGAAATCTGGGATTTTAGCCAAATTTCTGGGTAATTTTCAAAGTTTAAGAACTCACTCGTTTCTCAACCAAATTTGACCCATAATATATCAAAACGAAGATAGGAAAGTGTAGAATAAGATTATACGTATTTCGAAGTTCAATGGTTGCCGGAGATGGCTGAAAAATTGCCTGAAAGGTGTCTGGTCTGCCGAAAAACTGGGAAACTTGCCGGAAAATGGAAAACTTTAAATGTCCATAACTTTGTCAATACTCAATGAAATTGAGTGATTCAAAAACAAAAATCGTACGCGGGACGAGATTAACAAATTGGTACCCACCTTGATGGCTAACTCATCGTGATTTGGTCAGAAAATGGCTTGAAAGCCGCAGAGGTTGTCGAAAACTGGGTGAACTTTAAACGTTCATAACTTTTTCAATTATTAACCTAAATCGATGATCTTTATATGGAAATGAAGCTAAAAAAAATGAGAAGAACACATCTTTACCAATTTGGGTTCAAGTGGTGGCTGGAGTTGATAAGAGTTGGCCCGAAAACGGCTGCAAAAGTTGCGGTTCTCATTGAAAAACTGGGGAAGGCTTTCACCCAAGGTATTTCTGCTCCCAAAAGCCATCAAAACTTCTCAAAAACCTTCCAATTGTATTCCTAGACATGAGCTACTAAGTTTTTGGACTATGTTTGAGCCTTACCTTCGTCGAATACGGCAAGAATTCATCGTGAAAACTTGTGTACAATGCATCGCAAGGGAGGGGATGAGTTCGAGGGTTTTTTGTCGTTCCATGAGTCGAGGGTCTCGTAGAAGATAGAGGGTGATGATGGTGTGGTTGAATGTGTGTATATGTGTGTGTGTGTGGCTCGATGAGAAGAGGATAGGAAAGTGCAGAAAGATGAGAGGGAGAGAGATAGGGTTCACGAGAATAAAAGGAAAAAGACGGAAAGAAAAAGAGAGAGGACTGGGAGACAAAAAAATAAGGGTGGGCCCCACCGGCTCACCAAACAAGGCAAGAAAAGACGAAACAGAAAAATATTCCGCGGGACGTAAAATTACTGAAATGTCTTTATGTTCCGAATTCCGTAATATCTTCGTTCTAACTCCAAATTCAATTTCGCTTACGCCCACACGTTTGTAGTGATGAGTACTACAAGAATACTCTAATAGAATAGGTTAGATGTTGTATGGTACGAGGGTCAACAAAAGTCAATGATTTCATCTCAAAGGGCCTTTTCGTAAAATCACACATTTAAAAATTATAAAACCGTAATTTTAGGGACGGGTCATTACAACTTTATTCTAATCTAATCATGTGTACTAAATGAGCCCAAATAGAGTACAACTGTTAATCCCACTGATGCATATATATATATATATATGTGTGTGTGTGTGTGTGTGTGTGTGTGTGTGTGTGTGTTAATCCTGAACACCATCTTCATTCCTATTTTGATTCTATGGTGTTGTGTTTGCATTGCTCCCTTAAGTTTGTACCACTCACGTAAGCATATTATGTGTTCTCGCACTATATAGTAGTAAGATAAATGTTTGTATATGGATTTTACTTCTTTATGTTTCACAGTTTATATTTGTAGATGTTATATATGACTGAGTATGAGTTTAGTTTTTATGATGTTCATTTTATGTTGTAGGTGTCGTATATAATTTCATATTAATTAGTATCAAATGTGTTTGCATACAAATTGTTCTCTTAAATGTTTTTCAACTTATAGTTCAGGCAGTAGTGCCAAATTAATATGTTTGCATTTTAGTTTGTATCAAATGTGTTTAGCCAAACAGAAAACCATTTAAGTACTCAATTTAAGTTGTTATTTAGTGTTCGCGCTTGAAATATCGTGTTTGTCTTTTTTGTTTTATTATTATTATTATTATTATTTTTTGCTATAACAAGATGTTGAGCATCTCATTGCTTGTTAAAGTTAAATAGCTACACGCAGGATTTTCATGCTCCAAGAGATTATATAAATACACTTTTTAAATCTAGAACCTTGATTTTTTATTTTTTGTCAAATCTATTTCAATTGACACTCTTTGATCCGGAATGTTCACGTGGGTAACCAAATAGAGTTGTGTTGGCCGATACTAGGCCATTAAGTGATGGTGATGTGAAAGTATGAACTAATTTAAACCTAAGGTAACTAATACTAGAGTGTGCGTGAGCAGGGTTGAACCTTTATCACATAAAGTGATGATGTTTTTTAGAAGCACATACTTCTTCAAAAATCACTTCAAGCACTTTTCTCAAGAAGGATCTCAAGCGCTTCTCTCAAGAAGCATCTCAAGTTCTTTCAAGAAGCGAATAAGAATGTCCCTGCGATGGATCAGTCATTTGAACTAGAATTCAATCAGAGGCTGAATCCCTTGAATAAGAATGTCCCCTGCGATAAAAGGAGTTGTAAAGAGTCCCTTCCTTCCAATACTATTTCCTCATATTCCGCTGGAAAAGACAATGAGGGAAACGGTGAAACTACGTTAGATGGGAATCCTGTTACAACCCTGAAAAGTAAGCAGAGAAATTATCAAGAGGCTGAAGGAAATGGGAATGAGCTACCGGTTCAAGCATCGAAAATGAGGAGGCATCCTTTATTTTTAATCATAGGTCATATTTCCTTATCCAGGGCTCGGAACTTTTTATGGACAATTCCACTTGGGAGAAACATCTCAAACTTGATTCATTACCGAAAAATGTTATTAAGCTTCAACAAAACAAGGAACTCCAAAATATACAATCTAAGTCCAAGAACTTCCATGACAGAGATGGTTTATTGAAAATGAGAGTTCATTTCAGTAAAGCACAGATTCTAGTTCAGCAGAACATGAACCTCCAAATGCTAGATTCTTCAACCAAATATGTAAGACATGGCGGTTGATTGTCTAACATTCCTTCCAAATTGATGAACCCTACAAACATTCTAATTTGTTATGTTGCTAAAACATTAATGTAGGCTCCAATGATAGAGACATAACAGGTGGAATCATCCCAAGTTTCAAAGTCATGAGAAATGTAGCATTACAAATTGTCACCTTAAGTCTGGGAAGGGATTACTGTTTCAAGGTATAGACTTCCTGCTTTCTGGATTTTCTGGTCAGAAGGAAAAGGACATTGAATGACAAATATGGAAACATGGTGGCATTGTTCTTTTTGATATTCCTTCTGCAAATTTGAGGGCAAAAAGAAGATTACGATCCAATGGCTACGAGCTTCTTGTTATTCTATGGATTCTAAAATAATATCTTTCTTAGATACATGATACTGTCGAATTGAGCTGTTGCAGAACTTGTCATTATCGGGAAGCCATTTCACCACAACCGCAATTATGTCTTCAAATAAGTAGGAACCATGCTTCACGAAAAGCATAGTTTCTAAAGAAAATTGGCAAAAATAGTTAAGTTTAGGGTCACTCTTGTTGTTATAACCTTAATCTGTCACAGCAATTCCAACATTACACCAACAAAAAGAGAAAAGGATAGCTTGTTTTACTTCATACTCACAGGTTCGGGGTCTATCTCATTTTTTTCACAATTTTGATCACCTGCCTTACTAGAATTGGAATGGCTCTACCGTCCAAAACTGGCCGTATGGAGTATAGCCAAGTGGTAAGGCATCGGTTTTTGGTACCGACATGCAAAGGTTCGAATCCTTTTACTCCAGACTAAGAACACCCGATCGGATCTGTCAAGAACGAGATGACGACTACAGGGGAAGCTGCTGACTGCAGTCCCTGAGCCGAGCTTGTAGCAAGCTAAAAGTTTGACTTGAGCCTACTTTGCTAAGAGAAGAGAGAGAAGGGAAAAACAGACGGAAGAAAGCAATCATTCCAACCAGCCAACCCGCGGAGTTGAACACAACGTTGACTTCGGCCAGGCGCTTCCATCAATCCCCTGACCCTTGCTTAACTCGTTTTGTAAACCGGAAATGGCGCCGCAGCTGTTCCAAAACTCTTGAGAGGTTTTGAAAATTCCGCATTATTTCTTGAGACGTTTGCTCTTGTGGCCAAACTAAACTCAATTGCATACGAGTCATTCTGTCAGTTGCGGCTATAATAGATCTTGGCCACTGCATCAGCTTGATGTCAAAAGGGCCTTTCTTCATGGAGACCTCCACCAGGTGTGTATCTCCTGCTGTCAATGTTGTGATATTGTTACTCTCGGCAGGAACTAAATTCATTATTTCGTAGTCATGGCATGCATCTTACTCTGATGTCTTATTAAATGTTTAATTTCCACGAGTCATAAAGTGATGTAATATTGAGAAAATTGTAAGCTTCCAATGCCATTTGGATCATAATGTAGTGGGATCGTATGTGTTTCCAGCTTTTCAACGAAGAGACTATACACACGAAAATTCTGAGGCAAATCAAACAAGAACACGTGTATCAAATAAATTTGTGTTGAATTAATGTAAGGTTTAGGGTTACAATCTCTGTTTACAAAGTTTCTTCTGATTTGATCTCCGAAGATGTGTAAATGTGTGTAGTTGATCCGAGGATTGCAATGACTTGATCTCATATGAACTATTGCTGCAAGGATTTGGCTTGTGGTGATGGAAGAACCGGCACGATTATACTTCTTGATGATTCTTCAAAGGTTTGACGAAGAACGTAGAGAGCTTTCGAAATCCTTCTAGGTGTTTGGGAATTTGGATGCTTGAGAGCTTTAGACTTTCAGAGCTTCAATGTCTAGGTGTGAATGATTTTCTAGACCCTTTCTTTGTCTTGGAGCCTCATATTTATAGACCCTCTCCAAGCCTTACCTACGGATAGATTTGGCATTGATTAATTAGTTTGTGATTTGACTCTATCAATTAATATTTGATTTAATTAAATTAAAATCAAATAATTCATTTCTATTAAGTGTGACACGTGTCCTTCTTGATGACTCGTTCGATTTTGATGAATTACATCCATGTTACAATTTGTAAGACACATGGTACATGCCATGTATGCCCTGGTATGTCGAAACTTTCATGTGTTGATGAACATTTATTTCACCGAAATTTCAATGTCTACAAATGCCCCTACTTGAAGACGCATCATATGCATGTTCTTGTCACGTTTAGAAGATGTGTTTTGAAGTCCCTCGCATAGTGTAAAAGATGTGCCTGAGGAGTAATGGAGCGAGTGACTAACAAGTTACTTGTCCAGTGGAATTGTGTGGACTGGTGAGAGGGAGAGGAGGAAGAGAAAAAGGAACAGGAAAGAGAAAAAGAGGAAATGGCGTATGTGTGTGAAGAGTGAAAGATTGCGCGCATGACGATGTGACAGTACATTGCGTGGTAGTCTTTGCTTATGGATTTGGATCCTCTCCTGAGCTAATGGAGAGGGTCCTCCTGATCAATCATCGTGAATCGTTCGATTTTTATTCAACGGCTATAATTATTATAACTTTAAAGGAACTCCCTGTTTGTAGCCGTTGGATAAAAATCCAATGGCCCACGATGATTGGTCAGAAGGATCCTATCCAATGGCCCACGATGATTGGTCAGAAGGATCATCTCCATTAGCTCAGGAGAGGATCCAAATCCTTTGCTTATAACCTGTGGGTTTTAAAACTTAGGCATGTTATGTTTGTGTGATTTTTTTTGTCCTTTTCATTAAACTCAAAGTATTTTTTATTAAATGAAATTATTAGATAGTTAGTGAAGAAAAAAAAAATTTGGGGAAGCACTTTCCATTAAAACTCCAAAAAAAAAAAAAAAAAGTTCCTTGTATTTTTATCTCATGAATTAATTTTAAACAAAAGCACATTACAACTTAAAGCCAGAATGCACACCCAAATTTACGAGAGATTTTTCAATGTGACGGGTATACGGGATGGTATACCACGTATCATTATACAAATAATAAGATATGTGTGCTAAAAAGTTAATAACTTAAAAAATAAAATTTCGCACTAATCATATTAAAACACGTGGTGTACCATTTGTGTTCCCATCACAACTAAAAATTTCTCCAAATTTACAAGAACGGGCCAGGATGTGAAGGGCCGTCACAATCCCAACATTGCTTCCATTGAAAACCAATTAGGAGGTATAGACTTATAGTTTCCCCAAACCCTTTCAACGTCATTGCCAGCTTGACACTTCGTGCCTTGCATGTTGTATGTACCTTTTTCTTTTCTTGGTGCATTGCTGATTGAGGACCCTTTTTTCTTCTTTCCCAAGCAACACTAATTAACATATTTTCCTCAGACTTCACTTGAATTAGACCCTGACGAAGAACACACTGAGCTCAGGGCCATTGTTTCCATCCGGATTCATCATATAATATGTCTCCGAATCCCTAGACCCAACAACACGTTCAAACTGTGCTCGCATGTACATTAAGTCACCATCTGGCAACTCAGTTTCATTCGGTATCACCCCAGCTCCCATGGACGCTGCATGCAACACTTGCATCACACTCAAGTCATCCCCCGTCGGTTCTCTTCTAACTCCGTACCCTGATTTCTTCCCATTGCAATACAACGCCCATATCGGCTCATCAACGATCTTCGTCTTCTCGCCCGGTTTCTTTTCGCACTCCAGGGCTATTCTAACAAGCCCCATTCCCATATCTTGGAGAAGCTTTCCTGTGGGTATCCCAAGCTCAAGGACAAGCATGGGAAGACATATAGGGCTTTCCTGGATAACGAGGTTAACTCTAGCTTTACGGCACCCAAATAGGGTTCCAGTCATCCGTGTCCCTCCGTGGAGGTGTCCGTCTCCAATACGGTTTCCGTGGAGCGAAACGGGGATCTTGCATGAAGGAGATATGATTGGAAATGACCGGAAAACAGCACGAAAGCGCCGGAAGAGTTTTTTAGACCTTGATGGGCCTTTTTTGGTGGATGGTTGGAGGGAGATATGTGGAGGTGTATTCACCGTTGGTGTAGTTGGTTTGGGGTTTTGGGACCATGGTGACGACGCTGGTAGCGGTGGTGGTTGTGTTTCCGCCGCTGCCATAAGAAAAACTGGTGGTAAGTGGGTTGTTGAATTGCTCGGGACGGCAATGCTTGAGAGATGACTTTGGTGAGAGCTTGGTTTGTGGTAATGAATGAGTTAGGGTGATTAAGAAGGGGAATTTAAGTATGTAATTTTGTGGTGTGCACGTTGCGATTATTGTTGAATAGGTTAATGGGGAATTAAGGTATCGAATGTTTTTTTCCTTGTTTATAGTGACTCTGGTTAGGCTTCTAGTTTGGTGGTTTTTCTAAAGATAGATATATTAACAAAGCCGTACGTGGCAATAAGCTTTTTGGTTTTTTTTTTTTTTTTTTTTCTTTATTTTATTTGCGTCAACATGATTCTAGATCTTTTTGAAGCTACTTATTAGCTCCAGTTAAGGAAAAAAAAATTTAGGGTGTGCAGTGTACAAAGTATTACTCTACATGTCATTATATAAGTAGAAAAAAATGGTGTACCACTTCATGTTTTGGACAAACTGAAAAATCTCCTTCACTTGAGGCTTTATTGTTGACTTGCACACGGGAAGAAATATATACAATAAGTAATGCACTCTTTTAATTTTCTGACATAAGTACTTATCTACTAATCAACTTGATAAGTAAGTATTCTTAATTTGGAAAGAAAAAAAAAAATTGGTCATCATCCCTTCAAATGAATTTTGATACAAATTGTAACACAAATAAGCCAAGTTAGCAATGCTTTTTTTTCCCCTATATAATTTGTAAAACGTAAAATATCTCCTCTTAATTCTTTTTAATTTTAAGTTGTCACATAATTTTTTAAGGTTAATCTAATCAGCCGTCCAGTAATGCAGTTGACTTTTGTTCTTGCCAGTTGACTATGAATATATATATATATATATTTTTTTTTTTTTACTTTAGTTTTCATTTCTCATTTTACTAACCATTTTAGTAATGTTTGGTTCAATGACCATATTGTCTTTACTCAATTCCAGATACTGAATATACTTTCGTTTAAATTATTAAAAAGTTATCCACAAGATTGATAATGTCAGAAGTAATATAAAACTCTCCATAAATATAAATTTTGTTTGACAAAAAACATATGTAAATTCTATTAAAGGAAAAAAAAAAAAAAACTAGAATGTTGACGGGTAATTAGCCCACTCCTAACTTACATCAATATTGTCTCAACTTAACCACCTATTGTTGGGTGTTGGGTTCTATCATAAAAAATCTCAATGTTATTAGTGGTGAAACCATACACTTATATATTTTATTTTATTTTTTCAATTCTCCGATATTGGACTTATATTCAACAACCACTACCCAGAAGAAGTTTGGCAACCTTTTATTTTCTAGTAAGTACTAAAACATATATTCAGAGCAACCCGTTACAAAAAAAAGCCAACACCTATTGATATGTAGTCAAGTTAGAGCAATATGTAGTCAAATTAGAGCAATATCGAGATATGACAAAATAATATATAGTTAAGTTTATCAAACCCAACACCTATTGATATGTAGTCAAGTTAGAGCAATATTGATACTTTTATGACGAACCATGCTGGCTCTAAAAAGTTAATCAATTACAGTTTGATTGAATCAAGTTTTTTTCTCCTTGTCATTACTGTAGTATTAAGTTGTTAGAGAGGAAAATTTCGAATACTCCAATTCTCCACCAACAAGTAATCTTGAACACGTTGAGAAGCCTTGGACACCATCTTCGCTTGTCAACAATGAGAGTGGGGGGACCTGCAAGAAAACACTCTGACGCTCAAGTTAGTCATTGTTCAAAATAATTGCAAGACATTGTAAAGCTATCAGATACTTCCCTTTTTTTCTCCTCTTAGGCTGGTGTGATTCTTGGCCTTTTATAGGCATTCAAGTCTTGGGCTCCAAGTCCCACTTTCCTTCTATTTCTTCATGTTCCATGGAGTGGGTATTATGTTACTTGATTGTAGCTACACTCCTCATGTTTGGTGTGCTAGTGGCTTATTTAGTGGAGGAGTCATTTTTGGCTCCCACATTGCCCCTTTTTTCTCTGCAAACACATATCGTTTAGAGTTTGTAGAGGAAAAATGTTTCTTTGCAAAAATTCATTCAACTTGAGATTTCATCATTAGTTTAGCCTTCGGCTACGATCATATGGTTTTCGACCATGAGTTTGGCCTTCGACCACGGTCATATTGGTCTTCGACCATGAATTTTGGGTCTTCGACTTTCGGTCTTGAGCCTTCGGCTCCTATTCGGTCTAGGTCTTCAACCCACAATCTCATGATCTTCGATCATCAATTTATATAGTAATAGTATGCCCCTAGAGTAATTAAAATTTGAATAACATCGAGAGTACTAATGAGCATGTGTAAGATAGAAACTCTTATCTGTTGGGCAACTTCGTTGTTGTCGAATTAAATGGATTTCCTTTGCTAACAACCCTTGGGTGCTTGCCGAATAACTCTTAGGCAATTTCATTACATCTGTTGCAGCCAGAGTGAACTTTGATTGTGTTTCCTTGCTTTGAAACCTTGAACACATGTTCTGTTTGATGACTTGGTAGAAACTCATTGTCTCTTTGTGCAATTGTTTTCCCAAGCCATAATTGAATGCTTCAGGTCTCATCCTTCTCATCTTTTGAGTACTTGTTGCCCCAATGGAATGGTTTCTTCATGCAATTCCTCAAATGGTTTCTTCGTGCAATTCCTCAAGGACAAGTTGCTTATTAGGCATCATCCTTGATTGTCTGATCTTTTGGGCTTCTATTTTCTCTTCATGCCTGTGTTTTCTGCAAATTCGTTGACCGCAATCCTCACGCTTACGTTCACCAAATCCCTCACCAAAGGCTTCCTCGAACAATCTTCCTTCGTAGCTTGTGAGAACGGGGGGATAGGTACTCAACTAGCTTTCTTCGCCCTGTCATATCTTTGTATAATTTACAAGTGAGGGCTGACATCTTATGATACGAACGAGGACTGACATATGATTTACAAACAAGGACTGACATATGATTTACGAACGAGGATTTACGAATGAGGATTGACATATGATTTACTAATGAGGACTAACGAAATTTGATTGAGAAGGTTGTCTGACAGGCTATACATATTATATAAACTTCTATCCCATCTTGTCGAACTGACGAAAGCAGCAGCTGCAGCACAGAAGTCTAAAAGCGTGTCTCCCTTGCCGAACACGCCTAGTCTGCACACACATTATTTAGGGTTTTGGCCCGTGCCCCCATTGTGGCTTAGGTGGAGACCATAACTTCTTGATACGGCTTTTGTACGAATTCCCACAGACGACGCCAACTGTTTGAGAGGAAAATTTCGGATACTCCAATTCTCCACCAACAAGTAATCTTGAACACGTTGAGAAGCCTTAGACACCATCTTCGCTTGTCAACAATGAGAGCGGGGGGACTTGCAAGATAACACTTTGATGCTCAAGTTAGTCGTTGCTTAAAATAATTGCAAGACATTGTAAAGCTATCGGATACTTCCTTTTTTTTCTCCCCCTAGGCTAGTGGGATTCTTGACCTTTTATAGGCATTCAAGTCTTGGGCTCCAAGTCCCACTTTCCTTCTATTTCTCCATGTTCCATGGAGTGGGTATTATGTTACTTGATTGTAATTCCACTCCTCATGTTTGGTGTGCTAGTGGCTTATTTAGTGGAGGAGTCATTTTTGGCTCCCACATAAGTTATCCACTATATAAGAACATAAGGCATACGAGGAACTTGAGCAAAATAATTTAGGGTAGTGTTATCTACACCCATTTTTACTTCTTTATATTTTACTTAATTTTCAGTCATCGAATATAAGGAATTGAAGAAGACAATGATAAGAAATTAATAAGAATGTATGAAAGATAAAAATAAATGTGTAAATAAAACTATTCATATTTTATTTACTTTCACCCTTTTCATTAAAACTCCCATGAAAGAAATGATCAAAGGTGAAGAAAATGTCTATACAATTGACTTTAGAATAATCTGAGAGCATGTCGAGGAGCATAAAGTCAATGTTGACAACATTGAATCTTTGATCGTTTACTTCCTCGTATCCAAGTCCTACACTAGTTTGCACTTCAATGCAGCCCCTCACAAATTTGTCTTTATTTTATCTTAGTTTTATATATTTTTATTTTTATTTTCTAATGTTTAAGTTCTTTATTCAGTTGAAAGTTGTTAAATTAAACATTCATATTTATATTGTCAGAAAAGGGAGAGGCACTCATGCGAGTCCCTCATAACAAGCATTAAAATTTTAAGGAATTGTTTTTATAAATTAAGATAAATTACGTGATCATCTTTACCAAGTGTCAGTAATATTTTTTTTAAAGTAAATAAGAACTTGTTTAGAAGTACTTTTAAAATTATCAAAAACTTCTGGTGAAAATGTTTTTGGAACAAATCCTTAGTAGAAGTGCAAGCGAATCCAATCATGCAATAAGTGCAATTATATAATTGTGTTTCTTACAAAAAACGCTATAAGTGCTTTTAGAATCCAAAAACATTTTCGTTAAAAACACTTTTAATTATTTTAAAAGCAGTTTCAAACGAACTCTAAGTAATCAAGATAGCAACTTTACTTTCTCGCTCGAGTAAATCAAGATAGTAAGCCTGAATAAACAAATCTAGATTAAAAGGAAGCTCCCACAGCACATTTGCCGTAAATCTGGTCCTCAAGTGAGACCAAACACACAATGTACAACTCAATACCCTGAAGTGGCACAAAAGAGAAGAAAATAAGGTGGCGTAAACACCAAGGCAAGGAGTAGCCAGGCCGCACATCGGTAAAACTAACAAAACGTGTTGAGTCAAATCGGAGACGAGACATCGTAAGAGGGCCGAACCAATGCCGGTACAAAAAACCCGCCGGAATCTAGAGAATGTAGCAACGAAAAAGGACAGTGATGTGGTGGAGAACTGACCAGAGGTTGTGGTTAAGCTGAACCCAAACGCCTAAATTAGGCCATAAAGACCCCAAATCAAAGGATTAAAGCAAGCACATAGCCTTGTGTAAGCTCCATCAACACGACATCGATCTCCAATGAGAATCGGGGTAGGTTGCTCCACCAATTTCAAACGAGAATTGGGGCCGTTGCAGGAGGCGCAAACAAAGGGCGGGGAAGTACACAGAGAGGAGGTCGAGTTGTTACAACCCAACCACAAAAAACACCAATTGCAAACCTTATAGTGATACCAATCCCAGACTGTACGAGACTACAAATGTACCTCGCGATAAAAATTAATCCAAACAAGTTACAAGTTATAGCGCACACTTGAGGATGCATATAAAGTCTTCTGAATACAACACACTATAGTGAAATTCTCACGAGCCTTCTGTAGGAAAGCGTAATTCCAAGTCTATGACGAGTTGCTGAATTAAATTCACTCATTCACCTGTCGATCAAAACTGAGTAGAGCAGAGAGACATCAAACCTTTGCACATTGCACACTAATTAGACGGGATTAAATGTACAAGCGAAGTAGCAACCGCTCTCAAAGCAGTTGGAGCTAAGTTCTTTGACCACTGCCATGTACGCCTTTCTTTGAATAGCCTTTTAGAACCCATTTGTAGACTCGAACTCCCTCATTGGAGCTTTTCGCTTCCCACGAGCATTACATGACGGTAAACTGCTGTGCATTTGATCATCTGTCGCCACATCCATGTCTCTTTCACCTAGTGTTGGAACTTCAGCATCTTGTGGTAAAAGTGAGTGAATATGTGAATGAGAGATTTGAGGCTGGTAAGCATTGTCAGTTTGTTGCTCAGTCGCTCCAAAGACTTCTTGTTTGGAGTCCAATGATGCTCCTCCAGAAAGGTCTTGTGCATTAAAGTCCATCTCATTAAACATGAGGTTTGCAACGGCTCTGTCAATGGTGTTCGTATCTGATTCCGTCCTTTTCTTGCTCCCTGACCTGAATATGAAATTTATTTTTCGATCAATAAGAGCCTGAGAGACAATAACCGTGACAAGGACATAGCAAAAACATTAACAAACTAAACTATAATTTGACCGTCACAATTCTGCAATGCCAGTTTTGTAACCTGAAATGGACAAATTATATTCTACCAAGACAGAAGTAATGTAGTAAGTAGTACAAAATATACCTGACTGTTTCATCCTGGGCGGTCCATGATGAAGGGTTTTCATTTTCCATCGCTTCATCTCCATCTTGGCTCTGTGTAGCGTGATTTTCTTTTGAGTTAATGGCAAGTCGGTACAAGGAATCTCGAAAGCAAATTCGGGTCTTCTCATTCAACTGATCATTCAAAAACAGGGTAAGATTTCATAACAAAAGATGAAAGTGATGGATGTGCTTTACAACATGTGCATTATTCGGCTTTTAAAATCTAAGTTTACCTGTTTCATCACCATTTCTAGTTCATGTAACACAGACTCTTCAACTGATGACTCCTCACCACCAAGTCCATCCATGCTGCTTTCTGCTGTCTGTAACAAAAACAAAACTACATTAATAAGATACAGCTGGTCAAGAAAACAAGTACTACAGCAATATACAAATGTTAGTACAGTACGTAAAAGTCGAGATGCTAGTAAAAATCAACTGCAAAACAGAAGTTAGCAATAACCATATGGAGAACATACGTCTGTCAGCAAACATAAGTGTTTTTTTTTAACATAGTGAAACTTTTCTTCAAAATAAAAGAAAGAAGAGGAAAAATGTAAGGCCCAATATTTAAATATTTTATCATAATCCTTTTATCTCTTTTCACGTAGACAGGGAGGGAAAAAAAGATGAGTAAGGAGAGATTAGAGAAGAAAAGGAGAGAGTATGGAAGTACACAAAAGAGCTCTAGAAGGCTTAAAACTACAAACAATTTGTATTTGTTTTAGTTTTAAAAAGCATTTCTCTTTTTAATTACATAAGAAATTATAAGAATAAGATGTTATTCGATGGAATGTACAGAAATTACTCTTAACTGTTTTGTAATTAGGTGTAGAATAACAAATAATATCATTCAAAGTAAACCTTCTTATTTTCCTTGAGTGTTGAAACCAAGGAAAATAAGAAGGTTCATGTTAAAAATTTAGAGCTAGGATGATTCAAAGTTACCAATAAAAACACTAGCACATATAAAATCCCAAAAACAGCAACCTCAGGTAGTATTAAATAAAAATAGATATTACATAAAAGCACTCGGGACATTGCCATAAAATTGTGTCAAAGCACATAAAGCATAAACAATGATATGTTATAGATGATAGTGTGACTTGTCTTACAGAGTAACTACAAGGCCACAACACAGATCAGATTGAGGACATCAAACTTTTCAAGTTATCATATCATAGTTAATGAATTTTTTCCCGAAGGTGAAGTTCCTGGGATAAATTATTAAACAAAGTCTGCATCCACGTAGCCAGATTTTTTTTTTTAACTTTTAATGAAATCGGGATTTTATGTTTCTAAAACGACATACAGACCACTTTCACTCTGGAAACTGCAAAGAATTATGCACTTCCTGTTAACTAAAAAAGCATAACAGATTTTCAGTAAAACCAAGTTCTACGCAATACGCAAGTAATAGCCACTTAGACACTTCAACATATAGATATATGAATATTGTTAGTAACCCAAATTTTTTTTGAAGACAGCTGTCCCCAGGATCCAAACAAGGCAAGCTAATGGTTCAAATAAAATCTTACCTTTACTGGAAGACAATCTTTGTGCTCCGAGTTGCATTGAATAAACTGTGAAGTAGTGAAATCCCCTTTATCTGAACCCACAGTTGGTGACAAGGCATGAGTTTGAAGACACATTGAATTTCCTGCACTGTGCACACTGCTCGAGATACTTGGTGATTCCAAACTCATGCTTGTAGAGATACAATCAGTAGGTAACATGCCATTGGAATCAGAACAAAAATAGAATGATTTGTGTGCATTTTCTGACCCAGGAAGATCACCAAGTAAGGAACTCCTGCATTAAGGGAAAATCAGATGTTAAAAAACAAGCACAAATAAGATGACATTTTGATTGAATTTAAAGCACATAGAATTTGGGCATATTGGAAACAATGGATACTGAATGACTCTAGTGCATCACCAAGAATGAAACTTTATCTTCTAAAATAGGACTCAAAGAAAGGTAGGATCTTCCAAGAATGGTGTTATAAAAACAGTTTGGATTTTATGCTTTTAAATTATTCAGTATCATGCAGCCGATGCCATCTTTCTTATTGGCACCAGCCCTATGACATGAAAATACAATGGAGCAATTCAATTTCCACTGGATTTCCTATTGATGCCACAATTGATTATGACAAATTAAGGCAGTTAAGAAACTACATCAAGTATCTTAATCCCAGAGGTTACGCTTGTACAAGAAAATGTCATCCATCTGGTCGAGTCCTGCTAGGTCTTCAAGTTGATTATAGGCCCGATTGTCTGAAAGAGTAGTCTGCTGAAGAGAGGCCTCGGACAATCCTTCACATGCACTTGAACTGCTCGACGGATCTTTTTCATTAACAGAAGTTTCCATCACGGCTTCACCACACAAACTGTTACCACTGAAGTTGAGCTCTCTATTGAATTGTGGATACATTGAAAAGCATTTATTAGTCGACTGAAAACATTCAGATGGACTTATTCCCCATCTTGACCAACTGTCTGGTGATGGAAGCCTATCCGATTGTCCATCATTTGGAACAACAAAATCATCGACGCCAGTTCCGTAATACAAATCCATGAGACTTATCCTGAAATAGATAATAGAAATGTTATAACAAGCATAAATGACTAATCATCACAACATGTAATTCTATTTTTCAGATTTTGTGAACTTATTTGTGTTAGGACGAGTCAACAAAAAACCAGAAGTAAAATGAGGGGAAGAAATCCTATATCCCCTTCATGTCGGTTCTCCAGTATAATCATACACTTTCAAGTCTTGTACAATTAGATAACAAAGCAACAAATCATTTACAAAATTTCATCTATTCTTTAAACCACCATATCCTCAGTTTTCTTGTAATCAAACAGAGATCTAGATGTCTTGTTTGATTACTAGGATTGGATTGGATTAGATCGGAAAGGATAATCATAATATTCAAGGTGTGTTTGAAGGTAAGACGAATGATTTTTCATTTTGAAGAGATTATAAGGGATTACACATGAAGGAAGTTTATTCTTTCTAATCCTCCCATTTTGTTGGGACTAGAAGGGATAACTTTCATTAATGAGCAATCCATCTTATGCCTTCAACTCGGATAAAATCTCTTAATTTCTTCCTTCAACATACCTCGAATATAATGAGTAATCCAATACAATCCAATCCTAGGCATCAAACAAGCCCCTAGAGGTAAAGGTAAAGTATTTCAAGAACCATACTTCAAAGTTTAGTCAACTAAGCTTCTTCTACATGAAAAGTATGACCAAAATAAACAAGAGCTCAAATCAAGTTCCAGATCTGCTTAATATAATAAAGGTGAACCATTTAACTTCACAATTTCTTTGATTTCCAATACTGACTGCATCCAATATATTATCTAACATTCGTTAAAATTTGAAATTTCATTTCTTTCCTACACTTTCACAGCATCAGAACCATCCAGAACTCATCAAATCAAGTAGAACTCAAAATTCAATCCACTGTATCAATCATCATCAAACATGTTAACAGCAGTGAATAGTAAGATCAATCCAAAACATCAAACAGTAAAATCCCCAAAAAAAAACCAAGACTTTAAACCACTGATATAAATCAAAGAGCTAAGAAAACATACCTTTGGATTGATTATTTGGGATTTTGAATAGGACCCAGTTTCTAATTCAGAGATTTAAGTCAGCCCAGAGGAAGAAATTCGATATATCAGACTGAAAATTCAGATGTGTTGCCGTAGGATTTCGAGTGTTTGAGTGTTTTCAGCTGGAAAACAAATTGAGGCGGCCGTGGTTTTTTGGTGGCCAGGCTTTTTCTGGATTTTAATTTAGACTAAAAATAAACAACTTGGAGGTAGATAACAAGATTACAGATGGAAGAGAGAGGAGAGAGAGGGAAGGAGAGAGGAGAGAGGGGGGAAAGGGAAGAGCTGGTTGCTGCGATTTCTTGTGGCTGAGAATAATAGGGCCGAGATTAGTGGCTACGACGGCTCCATCTAAAACTGCATTCTCATTGGCCCACGTGTCCGAATCTGGTCCCCACTGTCAGGAAAT
Organism: Pyrus communis; assembly: GCF_041283825.1. NCBI lineage: Eukaryota > Viridiplantae > Streptophyta > Magnoliopsida > Rosales > Rosaceae > Pyrus > Pyrus communis. The sequence continues at coordinate 2,441,506 of NC_142571.1, forward strand.
CAGATTTATTACTTGGTGTAGGATTGCCCTTGGGATGCCCTGAGCCGCGAGCTGCATCTGATATTTTATTTCCGGAAATACCCCCGTGGTATTTAATTACCGACGTCTCGGGGACGGAAGAGGCAGTGCGGTACGTGGGCCGAATGGCCATTTCACACGTCGAGTGCTGCAAAAGCTTTCACGGTCACTAGTCCCCCATAGATTTCCACGCTCACACGTGGCAGGTTATGGTTGGGCTGCCTGACACGTGGCTTTATATGCTTGGGCTTGGGTGACACGTAGCGTCTAGTAGGAAAAAAAATTTGTGGCCTTGGTTTGTTTGTGGGGAAATAGGGATAAGATACAGTCGGATCCAGAGTACCAGAAGATGAGGGCCACACGATTCATGGTACCCACGATCGATCTAATAAAATGAAGCAGGTAAAATGTTTCGATCACGCCTGTCACAGTGGACCGAAAAGTTTATGCCAATAATAGAAAAGAATAATCTCTTATTATGGAACAAAAGATCCCAATGAACGTCATGAATGAGATAATTTTTTTGTGTAATTGAAATATAGAACAACATGGCATACTTTATTATAAATTTGTAAAGGCGCTTGCGAATTTTTTTTGTCTTCAATTGTATAAGAACATGTGCCGTAGCTTTATGTTTCGGCATACAGAAACCTTTTCTATTTCTGGTAACTTCGCCATCCTTCTAAGGACCTGAAAAATGTTGGATAGTGGCCAAATTAGGGTAGGAAACAAAACAAAATTGATGAGGGAACATCATGATGAAGATTATGTTTCCTTGTTTTGTGGCTTGTTTTGTGGCTTATTTTGTGGCTTAATTTGCTCTTTGTTTTGTGGCTTGTTTTGTGGCTTATTTTGTGGCTTAATTTGCTCATTGTTTTGTGGTTTTTTCAAAGCCATAATTATTTGGCTAGGATGAAGAAAAGCATAAAAAGAGATGGTGAGAGCATTTGGCTAAACAAGGGGGCAAGGGTGAGAAAAAATCTAGAGAGCTAGAGTGAAAAATCTCTTGTGAAAGAACTCTTGGGGTAGAGTGAGGCTCTTGGGAAAATTCTGTGAGAGGGTGTACAAGGGATATGAGATTAGGTTATGTCGATTTAACTCATGTGTAACTTGTACTGTTTTTCTCATAGTGAAGAGCAATATCTCTCCGAGGACGTAGGCAGGTTTTTGTCGAACCTCGTAAATTTCTCGGTGTCTTTATTTCTTGTATTTTAAACTATTCAACTGTGGGTTTGTATGTTGGTGAAGATAATCAGCCAAGGCACAACAATTGGTATCAGAGCTTTGTTGGAAGCTTTGGTTCATTGAAGGTTCAGATTTATTATTCACCATGATGACTACAAACATGTCGTTTTCAGTTGAGAAGTTTAATGGGAAGGGCAGTTTTACTCTCTGGCAAATGAGAGTAAAGGATGTCTTGACTCAACAAGGCTTGGTTAGAGCTTTGAAGGGAAAAGATGGGAAGCCTAAAGAAATGACAGATGACCAGTGGGATGAGCTGGAGTCGCGTTGTGTTAGCACGATTCGACACTGCATAGCTGATAACATTATCAACAATGTTATGGATGAAGATTCTGCGCCTGCACTGTGGGAGAAGTTGGAAAAACTCTATATTGCTAAGAGTTTGACCAACAAGTTACATCTGAAGAGGAAGCTGTACAAGCTGAAGATGGATGAAGGCGGGAATCTCATGGACCACATGAATGTGTTCAATGGATACTTGGATCAATTGAGGAAAGTTGATGTTAAGGTTGAGGAAGAAGATAAAGCCCTCTTACTTCATACCTCACTTCCAGATTCATATGAGAATCTTGTGACAACCTTATCGCATGGAAAAGATACAGTAAGTTTGGAGCAGGTGCAGGCTTCTTTGGTGTCTTATGATACACAAAAGAGGAAGACCATTGTTGATGGTGGGCACGAGACTGCTTTAGCTGTTCAAGGTTGGAATCATGGAAGAAAATTGGGAGGAGGATTTGAGAGAGACAGCAGGTTCAAATCAAGCTCCAAAGGCAAGGGACCACAATGCTATGACTGCAAAGAATTCGAGCATAAAAAGATAAATTGTCCTTTGAGAAAAAGAAAGGATGATCTTGGTCCAGGTAGCAGCAATTTTGTGGCAGAAGACTTCGAGTATGCCCTCTAGGTACTCGAAGCAACACATCTCCTGGTGATGTATAGTCTCAAGTGTTGCAGGGGTTTTGCAGCAGGTGGAGCTATGGGATTCACAGGTGATGAGATGGTCCTGAAGAATGAGAAGTGTGAGGAATGTTTGTCTGGCTCGACGGGTGTTGCTGGAAATGGGTGCACTGACAAGTTTCCAAGTTGCAGACAATGAAGAGGAGGAAAACCTGCTGGAGGAGACGAGGATGTGTCGAGATCCTGTCTGAAGCTAAATGTTTTTTTTTTTGCTTGCAGCAGCTGCACATGCATTGGCAGTGACTGAATCGGAACAAGACCAACGAGGTTGATTCAGAGTGTGCATGCTGGTTCGTAAGGCCAATGGACTTTGGTACAATTTGGTCAAGGTGGAGATTGTTGGATAGTGGCCAAATTAGGCTAGGAAACAAAACAAAATTGATGAGGGAACATCACGATGAAGATTATGTTTCCTTGTTTTGTGGCTTATTTTGTGGCTTAATTTGCTCCTTGTTTTGTGGCTTGTTTTGTGGCTTATTTTGTGGCTTAATTTGCTCCTTGTTTTGTGGCTTTTTCAAAACCATAATTATTTGGCTACGATGAAGAAAAGCATAAAAAGAGATGGTGAGAGCATTTGGCTAAACAAGGGGGCAAGGGTGAGAAAAAATCTAGAGAGCTAGAGTGAAAAATCTCTTGTGAAAGAACTCTTGGGGTAGAGTGAGGCTCTTGGGAAAATTCTGTGAGAGGGTGTACAAGGGATATGAGATTGGGTTATGTCGATTTAACTCATGTGTAACTTGTACTGTTTTTCTCATAGTGAAGAGCAATATCTCTCCGAGGACGTAGGCAGGTTTTTGCCGAACCTCGTAAATTTCTCGGTGTCTTTATTTCTTGTATTTTAAACTATTCAACTGTGGGTTTGTATGTTGGTGAAGATAATCAGCCAAGGCACAACAAAAAACTCATAGAAGCGTTTCTCGTTCTTGAGAGTAATTAATGGAATGTTAATGCAGAAACTTGTTAAATAATGGGGTGTGATATCCACACACCTCATTTTACTTCTCACACGCCCTTCTAATTTTCGATCGTTAGATCGGATGAATTAAAGAAGATTAACGGACATAAATTAACAAAGGGTGTGTGAAAAGTAATTTGGGATGTGTGGATAGTACATCCCTAAATAACTTAATAGTGTTATCAACATACAAACTGTCACTAATAATAAATTTAAGCGGAAAAGCACCGAAGCGGACCGTGATATTTCCTATTTCCAGTTCCGGTTTGAGAGTAGAACCGCACCGTGCCCACCGCTCAATTCAAGGCTTCAATCTTCATCATATGCTTGACAAGCCTTCGGATCTCATGACGTAAATTTTCAATTTGGGGATGCTTTTCATCACTAACAACAAAGACATGAACCTGACTCTTCAATTCAATCCAACTACACCCAGTCTCCTTGCTCCTCTAAGTTTCATCAGGCTTCTTACCCGCTCAACATCTTCCTTCCTGCCCAAGGAAGTATATATGCTTGACAACAACACATAAGCTGATGATTCTTGTGATCCATCTCCATTAACTTCTCTCCAGCATAGGCTGCCAATTCGTAATTACGATACTTCCGAGAAGCACTTAATAGAATACGCCATAAACACATACCATGATCCATAGTTGCTGATTCTATAAACTCTTTGGCTTCATCTAACTTCCCGGCATGGCTCAATACATCAACCATGCAAGCATAGTGTTCCACCCTTGGGGCTACGCCAAATTCATTAGACATCATCTTAAAATACATCCACCCTCTCTCGACGGATCCCATATGGCTGCAAGCAGAGAGAATATTCACAAATGTAACGTAGTCCGGTTTTGCATCCTCCAACCGCATCTCCTTGAAGAGCTGTAGAGCCTCGATGCCCCTCCCGTTTTGTGAAAGCCCTGATATCATTGCGTTCCAAGTTACTGCATCCCTCACGAGCATCACTAACGCTACCACACTTGGCATACATGTCAACCGAAGCTGTCATTATATACATTTGGAATTTGAAACCCTTCTTTAATGAATGGCTATGAACTTGTCTTCCTTCGTCAAGGGACCGGCACTGAGATGGAAGCTCCCAAGTGAGACTCATCAACCGACGACGACGGCAGAGAAGAAGGGGATTGCAAATTTGCAGTCGGTGTATGAGCGAGCGTTAGGGCTTTTGAGAGGCTCGGAAAGTTCTGCGATTCCCGCCGGTGTTGAACGGAGGACTCTTTTCCTGGTAAGTTACAATTGGTCCGACTTCAATATTTTTTTTTAGTGCTAATCTAATTTAGGGTTGCAGATAGCTTCTAGATTTGTCTACAAATTCTTTGCAAGAATAACTGGGATTCATACTCTGCCATTGATAGAATGCTTGCTAGTGCTAGAGCTCTCTGCACCCCCGAGTTCGTATCTTCGTCCTCGTAGATCAGAGGAATTTAGTGTAGATTATATTATCGTTTGTCGAAAAAAAGTTTGAATTTCTAAACCCTTTTTAGATTTCTTTTTTCTGTGTTAGGTATTTTTTTTATTCATATTCATTAGCTCTGAAGTAATTAATTTTGTTTAATCGTGCTTTAGTTGCGTTTTGAGCAATTTTAGTGCCTAGAACACGGAATAGTCTGTTTAAACATTCAAATTATTTATTGTGAAGCTCACACTAGTGGGATTCCAGTTTGGTTGCTTTTTTGCTGCAGTTCGACTTAGATCGAAGTAAGAATGTTCAAGAACACGTTTCAATCCGGTTTTCTGTCCATTCTATACAGCCTCGGGTATGCTATCAGTTTCTCTCTCGTATTTGGAGTATTTTCTTATCCTTGCGATTGTAACATGGATGTTAAGCTGTGCATTGTTTTGAATATTCAGGAGCAAGCCTTTGCAGATTTGGGATAAAGAAGGTGAGTGGTTTTTTACTCTGGAGAAGTAAAACATATTGATTGAATTTTGAGGTTCTTGTGAAATTCAACTTTACGAATTATCAATATACAATGATGCATTCAGACTCTTCAGTGTTGTTTACATCTTTCACATTTTTTCTTCTAATTGTGGTCCGTATTGACGAAGTGCCTGTAGCTTCTTTAAATCTTGAATGCTTAATCACAATTTCGAATTGGTGGATGAAGGTTCTTAATCAAGGTTCAATATTGTCTTCCTCATCGCTATCCATCCCTCTTATCATCAAAGGAGTTTGTCTTTTCTGTTTGAATGTTTAAGCTGGGACCTTGTTTCCTGATTAAGTTAATATTGTGTTAATCATGTTAAGTACGGAGATTTTTGTTTTTCATGCTCGGCCTTCTACATCCATGTTAATACACCATGTACTTTTGCATTAGCTACAAGAATCGGCAGTCCCCGACAGATGGATCCCTTAACACTTTGTTATACCATTAAATTTTAGAGTTTCCTAAGTGTTTTCCTGACAAAGTAAATAATGAGGCACATGCCTTTGAGCTATCGACATGATGATAGAGTAAATTGTGCCTGGTGGTTTGATATTATGTGTTTGTTTTGTTGAGCAGTTGTTGATGGGCATATAAAAAGACCACAGGATGAAGACATACAATCCAATGTTCTTGAAATAGTTGGGTCGAACATCCAGTCCACATACATTACTTGCCCAGCAGACCCATCAGCTACGCTGAGTATAAAACTTCCATTCCTGGTTATGATTGTAAAGAATCTGAAGAAATATTTCACATTTGAGATTCAAATTCGGGATGACAAGAATGTCAGGCGATGTTTTTGAGCTTCCAATTTTCAAGTGTGTAAGTTTGCCCATGTTTATTGATGTTTATCAATTGAGTAATCGGTTGATCTTGTTGTTCTCTGTTTTCTCCTTTTCTTTTCCATTTGGTATTTCATGGAATATTCTGGTACACCATAATGCTTCTTATGTTTTTCTCTAAGATACATATTTCGCAAACAAGTCTAGGCATTTATGGTTGTCTTTTAAGATTCATCTGGGATTAACTCATATCGTTGTTTTCTGAATACTATTCAGATTGTAATTTGTGCTAGTGTGGTTTTTTGAATACTAGAAACAACTAAGTTGTACTAGTGCATGAAGCATGAAGTCCTGAAGTTCTGAATGTGCTTAATTTAGTTAAAGAACGTCAATTATTGTTTCACCTCGTTTTTTTTTTTTTTTTTTTTCACCTCTTAGAACTCTGTCGCTTTACACCTTGCACCTAAACTCATTTGCCAATGCCAAAGACGATTTCTGCACAATTTTTACCTTCTGTGCACTCCCTCCTAAATTTGGTCTTTTGAGGCGATTAAGCGAGAACGATATAACAGAAGGGAGAACCATTCAATTTTTCAGAAATAAATGAAAAGAAGAATATGTTAATAACAGTTCATCTGCAATATTCATCTAAAGATGTATTACGACATTACAATTGTCAACTGTCGTGTTCTTGAGAAGAACAAATGCTTAATACATCTGTGCATTCATATATCATGTCCATAATTGGTACGTTATGTTTAATAGGATGTTAGTTGTATATTTAGAATTTTAATGATATTTTTTATTTGAGTAATGAAAAGTGTCGTTTGAAATGAATTATGGGATAATATATCTCCTAGATTTTAGGATTTAGGTGATATTAGTTTGTCATTTGATTGGTAAACCAAATATATGTAATTTTTGTTATTAAAAATTAGATAAGAATGTTTGATCAAAAGTCTAAAAGGTATGGATGTTAAATCTCAGAATTTCAAAACTGAGACACCTATATCAAAACACCTAAATTAGTCATATGAATTAGACCAGTATATGTTTTTAATCACTTAAATTATAATTCAGTTGATGCACGCCATATAAAATTACCTCAACTTTTTCTGTAGGGGCAAAGTTCCACCAAAAGAAAAAGATTGAAGCAACATATATGCCCCCTCAATTAAAAGCTTCTTGTGGCTGTCAACTGCAACTTTGGCTGTAAAAAAAATCAGATAAAGACTCTGCAATATTTGCAGAACTTATTTAATTTGTAGTAAATACCGAGATCATTACTCTAATATTTGTACAAACGTAACACAAATGTCTTGTGAAAAGATAGAGGAATTTGCACATAAACTACTTGATGGGACCTATGTATACTATTCTGCTCGTATCTTTTCCTTCCAATCTATAAATACGAATGTTTACAAATATATCATCGTTCATACTTTCAACATAATTCTAGGTAGCACGTAAAATATTCCTAGTGATCGCTAAAATAGAAACTCTAGTTACGAAAGTAAAACACGGTTCAAATTGAAAGAAGTAAAACTCTAATATGTAGCAAAACAAATCATGCCTTGATGAAATTGAATGGGAGAATTAGAGATGAAATTCCACACCTTTGCTAAATTGTCGGCTGGTGCTTCGGACTCTTCCGACAGGAGCAGCTTTTCTCTTCTGTATCGTTTTCTAATGTCCATCAACAGTCTTTTTGTGATATTTTCCCTTTCAGGAGGAGGACGCTTCATTGCACAGGACGAGTACGATTCCATTGAGAAGTAGAAAGTAGTGAATAAATCGGGTTCCAAAATCGCTAACTAGGAAATGCAGGTGAGGCAACTCTACTACTCAATTTCTTGACCCTGAGTCTTTGAGGAAGGCGATTGGCAATTAGAGACGACTTACATAATTTTTTGTCAATAATTGAGTGGACTACACCTGTGAATCATAATTTTAGACCATATTCAAAGGAAATGTCTAATAAAGACTTTTTTCTCTCTTTCCGTGAGAGAGCTTCTCTCTTTCTGTGAGAGTTCTTCCCCTTTTTGTTGAGGGTTTCAATCTTGATCGAGATCGACCCTAGCTCCGGCTGGGGTTGATTGCCACTTTCCCTTTTCTTTTGAAAGAACTAATGCTCTAGTATGTAGCAAAACAAATCATGCCTTGATGAAACTGAATGGGAGAATTAGAGATAAAATTCCACACCTTTGCTAAATTGTCGGCTAGTGCTTTGGACTCTCTCGCTGCGGCGTAGGGAACTGCATTTCCGGGATTGATTTTCATAAAAAAGTGGGATGCTGTATTTTTAGGATTAATTTTCATAAAAAAATGGAATGTTGTATTTTCAGGATTGGATTTCGTATTCGAATGAACTTCGTAATTGTAAGAAAGTAGGTTTTTTAGCAATGGGCCTAGCAAAAGAAAATTTTGGATAGGATCCTATAGGATTTGCCCCTTTCAAAATCGGACGTGAAAGTTTCCTCTCATCCAGTTAAGTAGTTACACCAAATAAAAATAAAGAGAGGGTTCCCAATTTAAAGAACGGATTTGATAGCGGAGTTGAACACCATTGCCTTGATTATGCCCCTTTTAGGAGAAAGTAGCAAGTAAATCGGATTCCAAAGTCGCTAACTAGGAAATTCAGGTGAGGCACCTCGACTACTCAATTTTCTTGACCCTAAGTCTTTCAGGAAGGCAACTGGCAATTAGAGACGACTTATAGGGAAACAGAATTCAATCGTCAAGCTACTTTTGGGGCTCTAGTAAAACAAGTTCAGATATGATTATTGTTTTTTTAAAAGGTGGCGCTATCGACACATTATTTACTTTTTATATACCCCTTTGTTAATTCGGTGATTTTATCATCATCAATTCTAAGTTTATTTCCTGCCAAGATAATGTGAGTCGCTGAGTCTAGTATAGAAATTAAATGATGTTTGTTAAGAAATAAGTCTGCAGATCTGAAAAGAAATAAAAAGGAAGAAATAGTTTAACTTTGCTATTAAGAGTACTAGTTTAGAGTGTTCAGATATCCGTCAACTTTTCTTTTCGAATGGGATGTTTCAGTGACTTTTGTTTGGATGCCAAAAACTTAAAGTTGAAAAATGCAACACGTTTTATGGGGTGCGTCAACTTGTACCTAATCAATAACTTCCTATGTTCCCACCTACTTTTCCTCCTCCAACAGGAATCTGCACTTCTATTAGCATTGGTTTAATCGAAGAAAAACTTCAAGTTAAATTTAGTAATATTAGGGAGATTAAATTGGTAGATAAAGTTTTGTAAATTAAATGACATAAAAGTTGTTGATTTGATTGTTTCTTGAGCATTAATAACCGTGTTCATTCCTATTGGTGACAAATAATTTAATTTGCAAATTTTATCTACAAATTTAATCTCTGCTTTACCCCGTCAAACTTCTGTTGCCGTCAACAACATTTCAACGTACCGATCTCTGGTCATCGTCCTTCGTTCAGATGCCCTGCCTTGCTCTCCGGAGAAACCAATCCAGTACTGCATTTTATGAACAATTGCTCCAGATTTTAGTTTCTTTGTGTTGTAATGTTGTTTTGGCTGTGTTCTTTGGGCCATTTGGCTTTCAAAGAAATATATTTAGCCACTATAGTAATATTAATATACTGAATTAGCCACAAAAAATAGGTCAGCACGTGCTCTTAATCATTTAAATACAAGTCGGTTGATGCACACTATAGTATTTATTTATTAAAATTAACCTCAACTTTTGCTGCAGGGGCAAAATGCCACCATAGAAAAAGATTGAAGCAACATATATGTCACCCCAATTAAAAGCTTCTTATGGATGTCATCTGCAGCTTCAGCTGTCAAAAAATCAGATAAGGACATTGCGCAATATTCGCAGAACTCTATGAAACAATACTCCATCTTTGTCACTTAAATGTGTATTGTTTAATTTGAAGTAAGTACAGAGATTATTAGTCCAGTATTTGTATTACTGTAACAAATGTCTTGTGAAAAGATAAGAGAAATTTGCAGAGACACCCCCTGATGGGACCTAGATATACTTTTATAATCGTATTTTTTTCGTTCCAATCTGGAATTACGAATGTTTACAAATACATCGTCATTCATACTTTCGGCATAATTCTAGGTAGCACTCCTTAAGCTTTTATCAGCTTCTAAAACTTGATTAGGTTACAAACAAATGAGCACATTTTACCAATCAGTCTTTGTCTAAGTTGTATGTTCACTAGTCTAATTTGTGCATAAGGGACAATTTGATAGGAGTATTAGCGTGCCGAATGTAGTATACGTATTGAATTATCAAGCAAACACACAGAGCCAATGAGACTCACCCTACATGTGGGGCCAAGGAACCCACCATAATCGCGTGGGGCTAAGGGAACCCACCGACCAAGTGGTGGTATGGGCCTGCTTTCCAACAACTCCCTCTGGATATTTCAACAAAGGCTAGTGACCAAAAAGATCCACTCTGCTGAATTGCCTGAAACATCTCATGTTAGTTACATCAAACGTTATTAATTGAAGAAAATTCTAAAACCCCTAAAGCAAAATGACTAACATGCAGTTCCACTTGAACAATGCCTAAATTTGAAAGAAATGTGATTTTGGAATCAATTGTGATCGTTAATCAACAACTACATATGGATGTGTTTGTTTTGTTAAGCAGTTGTTGACGGGCATATAAAAAGACCACAAGATCACAAACAAGTCTCAGCGTTTATGGTTGCCTTTTAAGATTCATTTGGCATTAAATCGGTCATATCGGTGTTTTAATGAACATCTGTCCTTGTCGCAAACTAGTCTAAGCGTTTATGCTTCTTATGTTTTACTGAACATCTATCGTTGTCGTTCTTCATTATTGAAGTGCTATTAGCTCGACTGCCGAAGAATTCTGATTTGAATTTATAACACGGTGACTAATAATGCTCCGCATTGGAGTGATCTTGCTGCTCTAGAAATGTCAATGTGATAAAAGATACAAGAGGTTATGTATTTATTTTTGTTTTGTAGGCTGTAACTCGAGTGAAGCCGTATATCTGCACTATGCCGCTGAGGATGGATGATGGCTGGAATCAAATCCAGTTTAATCTAACTGATTTTGTCAGGAGAGCCCATGGAACAAACTATGTGGAGACGTTGCGAGTTCAGGTTCATGCAAATTGCCGTCTGAGGAGGATATATTTCTCTGTCCGCTTGTACTCCGAAGAGGAACTTCCTCCCGAGTTTTAGATTGATCCAGTCTTCTAATGCTCGTAATCATGCTTCTGTACCTTGTTGTTTGATGTCCACTCATTGACTATAATTTTTGTGCTGCACAGAAAGCGTGATATGATGCAACAAAGGAGGGATCGAAAGCATTGGAGCTAGATTTTGAGACTTTTTCAGATTGTAATTTGTGCTAGTGTGGCTTTTCAAAAACAATAAAGAAACAACTAAGTTGTAACAGAGCATATTTTATGCAGAGAGTAATTTGTGTGGATCCAAATCAAATATAAGCATGAAGCAGAACTAACTGTAACGTTTGCTTGTTTCATTTACTCTGTTTCTTCCCGTCTCTCTTCTCCTCCCCCGCCCCGCCCTTCCCTTATTTGCAATTATTCACAGTGACACTACAGAAGTACGAGTGAACTCCCGAAGTTCTGAATGTGCTTAATTTGTTTAATTTTGGTCCTTTTTTCGAACTTATATTGTTAAAGAACGTCAATTATCGTTTCGCCTCGCGGTTTTATTTTTCCCCCTAAATCTTACTTCACCTCTTAGATTTCACTCTGTCGCTTTACACCTTGCACCTAAACTCTTTTGCCAATGCCAAAGGCAATTTCTGCACAATTTTTCACTTTCTGCACACTCCCTCTTAATGAAGCGAGAACAATATAACAGAAGAGAGAAGCCTTCAATTTTTCAGTAATAAATAATGATGATGAAAAGAACAATATGTTCATAACAGTTCATCTGCGGTATTCATCTAAAGATGTATTACCGATTTTCAATTGTCAACTGCTGTGTTCTTGACAAGAATGAATGCTTTCAGACCATGAAATGAACCGTCTATAACAGATATTACATGATTGCCGTCTTTAAAGACCTCGAAAGCATTGGAGCTGGATTTTGAGACTTTTTCAGATTGTAATTTGTGCTAATGTGGCTTTTCAAAAACAATAAAGAAACAACTAAGTTGTAACAGAGCATATTTTATGCAGAGAGTAATTTGTGTGGATCCAAATCAAATATAAGCATGAAGCAGAACTAACTGTAATGTTTGCTTGTTTCATTTACTCTGTTTCTTCCCGTCTCTCTTCTCCTCCCCCGCCCCACCCCGCCCCACCCCGCCCCGCCCTTCCCTTATTTGCAATTATTGATAGTGATACTACAGATGTACGAGTGAAGTCCCGAAGTTCTGAATGTGCTTAATTTGTTTAATTCTGGTCCCTTTTTCGAACTTACTTTGTTAAAGAACGTCAATTGTTGTTTCGCCTCGCGGTTTTATTGTTCCCCCTAAACTCTTTTGCCAATGCCAAAGGCAATTTCTGCACAATTTTTCACTTTCTGCACACTCCCTCTTAATAAAGCGAGAACAATATAACAGAAGAGAGAACCCTTCAATTTTTCAGAAATAACTAATGATGATGAAAAGAACAATATGTTCATAACAGTTCATCTGCAGTATTCATCTAAAGATGTATTACCGATTTTCAATTGTCAAGTGCTGTGTTCTTGACAATAATGAATGCTTTCGGACCATGAAATGAACCATCTATAACAGATATTACATGATTTTTCTACACATTTATATAACAAAAGCTTCCCGAGTGTTTGTATTTGATGGGAAAGTAGCACCAGTGCAGAATAAGATGAAAAGTAACAGCAGTGCAGGCTTAATGATCCACTGAGCAGAGATGCAAGTAGCAGTATTGGGGAAGAAGCTTTGAACAATATCAACAACAATGTCATCAGATTTTGGAGATGCATCCAAGTTCATATCTTTGCTTCCACCAAGAGACTTCTCCTTCCCTCGTTTGCTTGGTGAACCAACACCGGTTTCCTATCAAAACTCAAGGGCACAAACCCGCTTAAATGTCACCAAAACCTTATTTGAAGCCATACATTTTTGCGGCGAACCATCCTTGCTTTTGACATCCATCTCCCCTTGTTTCTTCGGCTCATAACATCCCCATGGTAGGGTTAAATGCTGTAATCTCTCAGTTCCTCTGGATCACTTCCAGAGAATAAGATGCTCATAGGCTGTGACAATAGGCACAATTTCAGACAAATAAAGTGCAGGATCTTTTTCTTTAAGGAGAGTATGTGGACATTCCAACAAAAATTTATGGAAGGTTTGTGTACAGTTATTGCAGTGAAAGACGACGGAGCTTTACCTTCAGATCGATACGTTCTCCCACTTTATTTCCACATCAAATTGTGAAAATCTTGTTTCTTCTCATCCGTTTCGAGAAGATGCCAACACAAGTGCTTTCCTTTTTGATACCCCAGCTCAACATATACGAATACTCCTAAATTCAAATATCGTGAAATTATAACCAATTGATTGATCTTATAAAACAAGCATGAGGAAACAATTCTGTTTATTTATTTAGTGGTCTTATAAACGATTGATCGATCTTAGAAAGTTGTTTATTTATCCACTTTTCATAAACAATTCTGAAGAAACAAAAGTGAAATGGAACTCAATTTTTGTTATCTGCAGTGTTCAATATATGAAATATCGTTCCTGTGAAATGTGTAGTGCAGCAACCACCCACCTGTTCTAGTAACATAATGTACTGACTTCCAACAAGCACAGGCATGAGGGCAGTGCTACAAAGAAACCTCTCTTTTTTTTTTTTTTTTTTTTTTGGTGTGCTGTTCATCACCCATTCTCACTTCAACAGCTGTGTATGTACAAAAAGAACATGTCTGCACCCACTCGAAGATGGCAGCGACATGAAGAGAAGATGAAAACGCATGTTGCTTGTATTGAAAATAAAGCAGTATAAGAGTAAAACATCATTCCAGGGGTTACCTATCCAATTGGAGGAGGATCATATTCATGCCAGACTGCAGGAGAACCATTCATGGACAACTAATTGATGGACGCTAAAATCGTTGGCCTTAGATAATCCAATATTTACAACAGTTCCACAGTTTGCTATCCATATCAGCAAAGCCGAGAAACATGGTGGTGAAATAATTTTGCCCTGCAAGCATAGTTGAATTTCACTGTTAACACTCGACTAATTAGCCTAAATTCTACATACAGGTGTAACATATTTACAAAAGCCTTAAGAATAATGCCTTCGCATTTTCCCCTACTTTTCCCAGTTTATCATCGCAATCAAACTCTGAAAGGGGGAACAAAATTTAGAGAGCAATGTGAAAGTTTTAGTGGGAGCAAAGTAGTAATCACTTGAGGTGTACCAAGATGCAAAGTAATAAGAAATTTTTGGAACCAGTTTTCGGGAATTGCTTATTCCTAAAATATTGAGTAAATAACTCCCGTTGAGAAGTTCAAATTTTACTTGAGAAAAAAAAACAAAAAGGATATATAAGTCCACACACAAGAATTAGAGGCAAAGAAAAGATTGCTTGGAGTTTCATCATCAAATTAAAAAAAATGCTTGTTTATTCTCATCGATGTTGAATGCAAATGTCAATTCGAGCGCATTCCTTTTTCGTACCTCGTCTCAAGAAGATACCCTAAATTCAAAGTTGAAGATACTATAAATTAACAAGTGATATAAGAAACCAAGCATGGGTCTCAGAGGAACCTAAAAATAAGTCAAAACAATTTTAGCACAAGCATGTTTAACCAGATTTTCATGACGAACCAAAATATGAAAAGCATTTCAACCAAATGGAAAAACATGTCAAATATTGAGCCTTAACAATAGTTTTAACATCAATTATAGAAAGCAAGAAGGGTAATTGAAAGGATGAAGATGTTAGAAATGGGAATTTACCTTCCGGTATCATGGCCATAGCATCGACCACATCCGTGGGAGCGTCAGCAGCCTCCCTTATGAGTACTGAAACAATGGAGTCCAACTCCGGGACAGCATTCCCACTATCTGTAATGGTTCTCTTAGCTTGGGGATCTCTATCCTGCACATAAATGATTGATTTAGTTAAAAACAGAACTCCTTGTTGGCACCAAAAGATGCTTGCCTCAAAGATTGCCATATGACCTTATTCTTTGGTAGAGCAAACCTTTCACGTTGGAATCGTTGGACAGATCTTTTATTTTGCTACTCAATCTATCGGCGGCCTGGATGAAAGACTGAAAAGATCTCGTCACTCATAATGCAGTAAACAGGACAATTACAAAGTTATAATTTGCATATTATGTATCTTCCGCTTACTTTAGTGTTAAGAACCTCATCACAAAGGAAATTCAAAAGGCTAAGCTTCTGGGAGAAGCTTAAGGCATCATATCCATCCCCGCCTCCACTAAAACACTCTACGGGCAACACTCTGCGGCAGCTCTTTCATAACAGGGTCGACCTTAGAGACCCTACCCTGGATGCGGAGATCAGGTTCTCCAAATCTCGGAACCATGAGCAGTTGGTGCTTGCTTGCTCTAGAGACATAACAGAAAATAAAGTTGGCATAAACCACATGAATTATTTTCACCATTAAAGCTTACTAAAAGTACTTTACACATAACTATAATACACTAGGTAGAGTTCTTACTCCTGTTGAAGAAAAACATATAGCTATGAAATCGAACAATGGAAAACTGTTCAGGCTGTCCACTTCCTCCACACGAGAGTTCTCAAAGAACAGATTCAGCTTGGGACTTTCCAATTTTAAAAAAACTAGAGTAAAAAGAAACAAGAAAAGAAAATGGGATTTCAAGTGAATTGGAAGTTCAGGAATGTTTTAACACCCCATAAAAAGGGTGAACAAAATCAATTATAACAAGTTTAGAGCAACTTTTCAATCAAATATATAATAGAACATTCCCCACATCCCCAGCAGCTAATGGTGCCCTGAGGTAGGGGAAGATCAAGATCAACCTCTCTGCTCTCAAAGTGGCGTTCCTTGACCTGCGACACCCTCCTGCAGCCTTGCCCTTGCCCTTGCCCTTGGCATCATTCTCATTCACAGCACCACCATCATCTCTGCTGCATTACAAGTTTCCATCAACTCGTCCTGCTTTGCTGCATCCGAGTACTCCACATCTTCTCTCTGATCAAGGGCGTTCTCCTTCCCTCGTTTGCCAGTTGAATCAACACAAATTGCCTGCCAAAACTTGAGACTATAAACCCTCTTAAACAGAACTAAAAAACAAACCAACAACAGTATCAATATGCATTCACAAAGAAAATACTATAATCAACTGCAGCTCCATCTCTGCTGTCAAAATCAACCTCTTGAGTCTCAATATTCCCAGGCCATTCCTTGACTTTATGATGCTTTCTGAGTGCCTTGGCACTTATTGCTCATAGTAGCACCGCCATCTCTGCTGCCATTACAAATTTCCATCAACTCCTGCTTTCTTTTCTTAGTTTCCTGCTCAGCAGATGGTGGAGATGCATACAAGTGTTTTCTTGGTGAAACAACACCGGTTTCCTTTCAAAACTCGAGGGGCATATCTGCACCCACTCGAAGATGGCAGCAACATGAAGTGAATATGAAAAGGCATGCTGCATGTGTTGAAAATAAAGCAGTATATGAGTAAAACATCATTCCAGGGGTTACCTATCCAATTGAAGGAGAATCATATTCATGCCGCACTGCAGGAGAACCATTCATGAATAACTAATTGATGGACATTTAAATCATTGGCCTTAGAAGATCCAATCTTTTGAGTTCCACAGTTTGCTGCCTGCATCAGCAAGGCCGACCAACACAGCAGTGACATAACTTTGCCCTGAAAGCATAGTTGAATTTCACTGTTAACATTTAACCAATATATAAGCCTAAATGATCAAAGATAAATTCTACAGATAGATGTAACATATTTAGAAAAGCCTTAGGAATAATGCCTTCACAATTTCCCCTACATTTCCCATTTTATCATCTCAACCAAACTCCGAAAGTGGGAACAAAATTTAGACATGATTTGACAAGGAAAGATAGCAATGTGAAAGTTTTAGTGGGAGCAGAGTAGTAGTCACTTGAGGGGTACCAAGATGCAAAATAATAAGAAAACTTTGGAACCAGTATTCCTGAATTGCTTATTCCTAAAATATTGAGTAAACAACTTCTGCAGAGAAATTCAAATTTTATTTGTAATGAAAACAAAAAAATAAAAAAAGATATCAAAGTCCTTCACAAGAATTAGAGGCAAAGAAAAGATTGCGTGGAGTTTTACCTTCACGTGGTTGAGCTGTACTTTATGCATAACCATAATACACTAGGCAGATTTCTTACTCCTGTATGAAGAAGAGCATATAGCTATGAAATCGAACAATGGAGTACTGTCCAGGCCATCCACTTCGTCCACTTCCTTGACGAGATAGTTCTCGAAGAACGGATTCAGCTTCGGACTTTTCAATTTAAAAACACTAGAGTTAAAAGAAACAGGGGGAAAAAAAAAAGAAAATTTTTTTTTTCAAGTGACTTGGAAGTTCAGGAAGGTTTTTAGCACAGAAATGCAGTGCATAAAATCAATTAAAACAAGTTTAGAGAAACATTTAATCAAATATATAATAGAACAAAAGTAAGAATTACCTCGCTAAATGTTTCACAGAACTTCAAAAACTGGAGAGCATTTTCCATATCCTCAGCAGCTAATGGTGCCCTGAGGTAGGGGAAGCTCAAGATCTATCTCTCTGCTCTCAACGAGGCATTCCATGACCCTGCGACACCCTCTTACAGCCTTGCTCTTGCCCTTGGCATCATTCTCATTCACAGCAGCACCACCATCTCTGCTGCATTACAAGTTTCCATCAACTCGTCCTGCTTTGCTACATCCGAGTACTTCACATCCTCTGATCAAGGACGTTCTCCTTCTCTCATTTTCTACGTGAACCAACACACATTGCCTGCAAATACTCAAGACCATAAGCCCTCTTAAACAGAACTAAAACCAACCAACAACAATATCAATATGAATTCACAAAGAAAAATCTATAATCAACAGCACCACCATCTCTGCTGCTAAAATCAACCTCTTGAGTCTCAATCCTCGACTTTAAGATGCTTTCTGACTTCCTTGGCATCGACATTCTTATTTCTCATAGCAGCAGCACCATCTCTGCTGCCATTACAAATTTCCATCAACTCTTCCTGCTTTGTTTTCTTAGTTTCCTGCTCATCAGATTTTGGAGATGCATCCAAGTTCATATCATTGCTTCCATCAAGTGATTTCTTCTTCCCTCGTTTTCTTGGTGAACCAACACTGGTTCACACTGGTTTCCTATTAAAAAAAAATGGAGGGCATCTTAAACGTCACTAAAACCTTGTTTGAAGCCATACGTTTTTGTGGCGAACCATCCTTGCTTTCGACATCCATCTCCCTTGTTTCTTCGGCTCATAACATCCCCAATGGCAGAGCAAAATGCTATAATCTCTCAGTTCCTTTGGATCACTTCCAGAGAATAAGATGCTCATAGGATGTGACAATAGGCACAATTTCAGATAAAAATAAAAGTGCAGGATCTTTTTCTTTAAGGAGAGTATGAGGACATTGCAACAAATATTCATGGAAGGTTTGTGGACAATTAAAGTAGTGAAAGAAGACAGAGCTTTACCTTCAGATCGATGTGTTCTCCCACTTCATTTCCACATTAAGTTGTGAAAATCCTGTTTCTTCTCATATCCATTTCGATAGGATGCCAACACAGGTGCTTTCCTTTTTCATACCCCAGCTCAACATATCTGAATGCTCCTAAATTCAATTATGGTGAAATTATAAACGATTGATTGATCTTTAGTAACCAAGCAAATGGATCTTAAAATGAAACCCAATTCGTTCAGCTTCTTAAATAATTCCAACCAATAAATAGATTGGATTAGCATCAACATATACATGAGCTATTCACTTTATTACGCACACGGTTAACAAGTGGACTTTTTCTTTATATTAATGAATATAATCAACGTCTCTCTGGCTATCTCCGTCTCTCTTTATCACACTTAGAAAGGGAAAAAAGCATGTTATGAACTTTTCAGAAACAATTCTGAAGAAACAAAAGTGAAATGGATCTCAATTTTTGTTATCTGCAGTGTTCAACATATGAAATATCGTTCCTGTGAAATGTGTAGTGTAGCAACTACCCACCTGCTCTAGTAACGTAATGTACTGACTTCCAACAAGCGCAAGCATGCAGGCATTGCTCCAAAGAAACCTGGCCTTCATTTTTGTTTTGTGGTCATCGTCACCCGTTCTCACTGCAACAGCTGTGTATGTACAAAAGAACATATCTGCACCCACTCGAAGATGGCAGCAACATGAAGAGAAGATGAGAAGGCATGCTGGTTGTATTGAAAATAAAGCAGTAATGAGTGAAACAACATTCCAAGGGTTACCTATCCAATTGAAGGAGAATCATATTCATGCCACACCGCAGGAGAACCATTCATGGACAATTAATTGATGGACGTTAAAATCATTGGCCTTAGCTAATCCAATCTTTACAATTCCAAGTTTGCTATCTGCATTAGCAAAGCCGACCAACACGGCAGTGACATAATTTTTCCCTGAAAGCATAGTTGAATATCACTGTTAACATTTGACTAATACATAAGCCTAAACGATTAAAGATAGATTCTACAGATAGATGTGACATATTTACAAAAGCCTTTGGAATAATGCCTTCACATTTTACTTGAGATGAAACTATTACAGAATCTGAATCTTGGCTATGGAATGAAAATGGTGCCATGTACGTACCTCACTTTGACTTGAGATCTCAAATGATGACTTGGTCGCCAATTTCGATGCAAGGAATGTGAGCTAACTTGCTCCACTCTTGTCCCGTCTTCTTCTGACACCGCTTCTCCAGGGAAGGACAATCCGTGATGCTCAGAAAAGAGAGCGATGCCGGCAAACCATCTTTTGGCAGGAACTTGAGACTAACACAGTTGAAAATTTTGAGCTCTTGAAGAGAAGTGAGGTGTTGAAGTCCCTTTCCCTCCAAAGATTTCAGACTTTTCATGTCCCAGATTTCGAGTATGTGAAGAGTGATAGGGAGCAGCTGTTCCTTGAGCAACGTCTCCAACACAACCTCGCTTCTCCAGATCAAAACAGTGCGAAGGGAGACAATTCGTTGCAAACCCCAGTTCTCCACTGAAGGCTTCAGTTTCTCACAATCATAGATTTGAAATGATTGTAGGTTGGGAGGCAAACCCCCTTCTGCAAATGACTCAACATTTGGAAGTTCGCCTATCCATAAATCTCGAAGGCCGGTGAGGGTGTGTATTCGGTCGGGCAATAACTTCAAATTCTCATTCCCCGAGACTGCCAAAAAAGCCAGCTTGGGAGTGGGCAATCCCCCGTGGGGAAAAGAGACCAGATTTGGACACTTTGTGATAGAGAGATAGTTGAGATGAGTGAGATTTTCGTCATCAGCCCCTTCTCCAATGGAAAGGGATTCAAGATTTTTACTGCCCCAGATATCAAGAGTTGAAAGTTTGGGGAAAACGCCCAGCGGGAAGGACCTCAGTGAATCACAGCTGTCCCACAGTTCCAAATCTCGAAGGGATGCCAATTTGGCCATCATCTCATGAGATAGGAATTCTAATCTCCTGCAATTTGCTATTTTAAGATATGTCAACGAAGTGGGTAGACCATTTCTAGGGAACGACAAGAGTGATGCGCAGTTATACAGAGTCAAATCTTGAAGACAATTGCTCAAGTGCGGCCGCAAGCATTCTCTGCGACTAAAAAATTGAATCTCAAGTTTGGAAAGCGAGGAAAGCGACTCCGTCTCCAGTAACCACGACAGACCAGGGCATTTAACTATCTGCAGTTCTTCAAGAGACTGTATCAAGGACTCCGTGTTAACGATGAGAGACCACGGTATCCATCTCGTTCTGGTAGCCCCTTCATGTAGAACCTCGCAGTCGGACACGGAAAGTTTTCTCAAGCAAGGAAGATGATCGGGCAAGTTTCCCCTCAGCTTCGGACATTTCTCTAAAGTCAGCTCCTCAAGACGGGGAAAGTCTAGAGATTGACCTCTACCTGGACAAGGTAGCCATTCCTCCCACTCCGGCATCTCTTTAAACTCTAGTTTCTTGAGAGATTGAAATGGCTGAATTAAAGAAGCTTCATTACCCCTGTAGAACTCAACACCAATACTCATGACAGATTTCATTCTTTCTATATATAACTCTTTGAGAACGGGTAACCGTCCAACTGGTGGCAACCACAAACAAGTACTACAATCAGTGAGACGCATGACTTGTATGTTGGAGAAGGAAAAGTCTCCCAACCAATCTGGAAAGCTAGTTCCACCATAAAATCTGATTGTCAGCTTCACCAGGTTTACAGAAGGTTGTAGGCCTTCAAGTACATGTCTCTCTGTTATGGAATCATTTGCATCCTCACGACCCCATGCCAACTCTACTTCGTTCAGATCTTTCTTATCCTTCAAATTGGCCCCCAAGGCATCTATAGGATTGACAACATTTTGCAGATTCAAGATAGAGAATTTTCCTCGAAGGTGCGACAATTGCCCCAGTTCTCCAATGCCACCTGACCCAGTAGAATTCCCCAACACAAAAGCAGTCAATGTTCTCAAACTTTTTAGTCTACCCATTTGCACTGGCATCTCTTTTACACAAGTTCCATCAATATCAAGATGACGCAAATTTATCAATTTTCTCATGTCTGCAGGCAATTCAACAAGTGAGGAACAACCGAACAACAATAGAGTATGCAAATTGTAGAGAGTACACATCGTATCTGGTAACCTTATAATTGCAGTGTAAGAGAGATCAATGTAGCGTAAGTGCAAGTGTTTACCAATGTTATCAGGTATTTGAGTGATATTTTTATATCTTGACAGTGACAACACCCTTAAACATTTTAGTGCTGGTAACAAGTCCTCTAGAACCTTTATGCTTAAATAGGTCACATTCCACTCCTCGTATGGTCTTAAAGACATGGGAAATAGGGTGCGCAAACACTTAATTTCGTCCAATGGCTTAAACTTTGCAGCAGTATCAAATCTTCCTCTCATATATGACAAATGTCGAACTCGTTTAGGAACTTCATGTGGCTGTCCCTCATCCAACCTAAAACAAAATTCTCTAGACATAGACATAGCCAAGTCGTTAATGAGATCATGCATTGTGAAACTTGATTTCCCAATTAATGATCTTTGAAGTAGAGATCGTGACAAAAGTTCATCAAAGTATTTCTCGCCGACCTCTTCCAATCCTTTACCACTCTCAGCTTGTGGAATTAAACCCAGTGCCATCCAAAGTTGAATTATATTTTCCTTTTCAAATTCATAGTCCTTTGGAAAAATTGAGAAATAAGCAAAGCATTGTTTCAAATAAGTAGGGAGATAATAGTAACTCAATCTTAATGATGGAAGAACACCTTTATCATGCAATATCTCCCAAAGATTGTTGTTCAATATGTGACTCCATTCCTCGTAATCCACATTACAACCTAAGAGACCCCCAAGTGCTTTTGCAGCTAAAGGAAGACCATTGCACTTGCGTGCAATTTCCTTACCAATTTCTTCCAAGTCTGGATTCGCATTGGGATTTTCATTTCTAAATGCATGTTTTGCGAGTAACAACCAACAATCTTCATCTGACAAATGTTTCAAGTAGTGAATAGGCACAGTGTGCACTAGGGATGCAACACTTTTGTTCCTCGTTGTTACAATGACCTTACTTCCCCTCGCCCCATAAGTAAAAGGAGCCCTTACAAGATCCCAGTCACTATAGTTGTCATTCCAAAGGTCGTCCAACACAAATAGGAACTTTTTCCCCCTCACTTGTTCCCTTAGATCAACTTGAAGCAAGCTATCTTGAAGACTGCAAGGTTTTGAGCTAATTGATTCAATAAGGGTTTTAGTTACCCTCATAGCATCAAAATCTTCGGAAACACATGCCCAAGCAGTAACATCAAAATGCTCTTTTATTTTTTCATCGTTGTAAAGGACTTGAGCAAGGGTTGTCTTACCAACCCCGCCCATTCCCAATATGGGGATTACTGATACGTGGCTGCTACTCGAATAATCAGATAGCAACTTTGTTTTCAACTTGTCTTTATCTCCGTCCCTACCATAAGGACAAAATTCATTCTCAACCAAGAATGTTGTGGGAGTTCTTCGAGAAATTTTCCCCTTAACACCTCCTATAAGACCAAGGAGATTAATTTGTTTTGCGAGGTGTTCTAACCTTTGGAATAACTCTTGTATTCTACCATTCATGCCATGATAAAAAGGATTAAGAGAGGTAGATAGGAAGTTCCACACCTGGGTTTTCTTAGTTTGATATTCAGCTTCCACCTTGAGGTGCAAAGCTTCAGCATCGATCTCATCGAGTAGATCCTCCGCATCAAAGACAGCATGTTTGAGCTCGTCGAGCCAGCTTCCCACAACAGGGTTGACAATCTGCTTCTTCTCTGCATCATTGAGCACTGCATGAAGGGTCAACAACGTCAGCTTCAACTTCTCCATGAGTGAACGATCATGCTTTTTCCCCCGAAACAGATCCAAGAACTCGCCGGAACCAATCTTGTCGCACATCACGTGGATGGAAGCAGAGAGAAAAGTCTCTCCTATCAAAGCTCCTGCCATTTCACCTCTCTCTCTCTGTTTTTCTTTTTTCTTCGAAGAATTGTTGGAGGTGAGGAAGAATAAGAGACTTATAGGATTTATTGTTTCGAAAAGAGACTACTTGATAAATAAAAGGCATTATCACAACTTGGAGGTGGTGAGCAATCCTATTAAAATAGAACTTAATATATACATATTAAAAACAAAAACAAATTGATGCAAAATCTCCCAACGACTAATATTATTCCAAGTCATGCATGAAACATACACATTTGTCTTTTCATGCTACTTGGTTATAAGCAAACATCATGCATTTATTAATGCTATTCCAAGTCATGTATGAAACCTACGCATTTGTCCCTGCATGCCACTTGGTTACAAGCAAACATCATGCACAAGTTGTTTACTAATTAGCATTACTACTATTAGCTTGTATCATGACCGTTTTCTTTCTGTTATTCATACGCCCAAGACATTGTAAGAAATAATGTTGATTATTCAAAATGAATCAACAAAGGGTCATAGTCAGTGATACTCCCAACTTGATAGAGAAAGAAAAAAAAGGAAGTCGACTTCCAAACTAAAATAAAATGTATATAAATATAGAAAATTGTTATTAGCATTCCAAAAATCTCATTTGGCACTCCAAACTTTTTATAATTAGAAGGAAAAATACACTTGTGCGGAGTGTAGAATGAGATTTTTGAAGCACTAATAACAATCCCCTAAATATTTCTTAACAAATATTGTACGTGGCATTGACTTAGACTTTGGCGAATAGACTTATAATTTCTGGTATCTAATAAATATCCAGAATGAAAATATTCATCGATCTACAAAAAAATTTCATGGAGGTACCCCTTTTTTTGCCACATATACCAATATAGAGGCTAAAAGACAATACGATATTAATTTCATATGTGGTCAAGATATTTATGAATTTAATCATTAAAATGCATAAGCTCAATTATACTTTCAAGTTAGATCAATTCCTGAAGTTTTTGTCAACAATAAAATTGCTTACCTATGAGTTCACCTATAAAACGTGCTAAGGCGATATACTTTTTAACCATAGTTCTATGTATTGTGAATAGTGGCCTGTACGACTTATTCATATTTCATCAATCAATGCTAATCAATAGCTCAATAACATGCTAGCCAATAGCTCATCAATATGCTAGCCAATAACTCATTAGTATGTATACCTGCACACAAGTCGGAACCACCTAAACTGGTCTGTACGACAGGCTGGGTGTAAATAAATACGATTAAGTGCTGCGATCACATGAAGGCTGTGCGAAGTATAGTAAGTCACCTATGAGTCGGAATCACCTAAAGTGGTCTGTACGGCAGGCAGCCCCTACCTTGGATTCAAGGTGAGCGTGTGGTGAGAGAGGTGAACGATCACGTGAAGGCTAGGCCCTGGCCACGGGCGGGAGCACTAACATGGGGTGCAGGTTTATGAGCTCTAATATATCTCGGCAGAATCGTACTCACTACCATCCTTACCATCAAAGTGTACATACCTAAATCTTACTTGAGCGTCCGCAACGTCATTTGGCGCTTCAAAGCATTCACAATAATTAGATTCAAGTAATATATGTATGAATATGCCATGATACAATCTAAACCCAAACATTTCGTAGTGCTCCAAATATATATATAACATTGCTAGATATATAAACACATACAAATGGCATGAAATGCATAACTGTAACACCCCACTACCAAACTATTACTTTTGAGAATAATCATCAGTGATAAAGTCCAAATAGACACTAATTAAATGAACTATGACTACTTACCTTTCCTTACCTCAATTTCTGGATTCTTCCCATCTTAACTTATGACCAATATTAGTTATACCGAAACCTAAGGTTAAACTCACACTTTCACCAATCTCCCTCACACTGCCCCAATTCCACGAACAAGGCTATTGCCTCAATTATTTAGTCTCGTTTATTGTATGGTTGCATCTAACGTCTCGTTAGACTGCCTATGTACCCTAAACAGGAATCAAGCCATTTGTAGTTCGCATTAGTACTTCAGAGCATTAACAGAAATTATATGAAAGTCAATTTATAAACGTTTATGGAATTATTAGTCATATATACACGATAAACAGGAGAAGACTCACTCACAGGTATGTGGAAGGGTTGTAGCCCCCTAGCCCTGAGTGACTGCGCTCGTCCTCGAGATAGGTCTCACCTATATGCGAAACAACTATAAAAACGTTAATTTAAAGCACATAAACGAAACTAAGTAATAACTTCTCAAACAATGCTCAAATGAGGTGTTTGAATATATCACCGTGATCTACTCAACCTCACGAACATCCCCATATTTTTAGAATAATTTTCCGACCACCCACGCGCAGCCAAACCCTAACTGGGCCTAACGGTCGTTAGGAATATTCCGTTAAAACCTTAACAGAAGTTAACGGCCGTTACCTGACGCCATTAGAATATTCCGTCAATTTTGATGGAATATTCTCCTCCTTCTCCGGTGAGCCTCATCAGTCGTCACCATCCGCCGCCGTCTGCAACTCGAATTCTCGGCAGTTTCTGGAAAACTTTAAAACTTCATATTTTCTTCATTTCTCAACCAAATTCCACGAAATTTATACCAATATGAAGCTTACAACGAGTAGAACAAAACCTTACCATCTTTTGTGACCCAAAACCCCTGAAAACTCGCCGGAAAATCCTTCGATATTCTGGTCACCTCTGCAACTCGCCAACCTGAGCTTTCCGATGTCCAAAATCTTCCAAAATTATTCCCCCGAGCATCGTGAAGATGTTCTAAAGCTTCATATAAGCTTAGAATCTTCCAAAAACTTCACAATTACGTGTACATGAACAATACCTCAAATCGGAGGTTATTGTTCTCAGGTTTTCTGACGGCTTCACGTCCTAAAAATGGTATAAATCAACTCCTGAGCTTGAAATGAGTCCAAAAACACCAATAATGACCACGATCCATGAGTGGAAAGGTTAGTTCCGAAGTTGTCCGTACAATTGTACGGAAATGGAGGAAAATCCGAGAGAGATGAAAGAGAATGAGGTCCAGGGTATATTGTGGTGTGTGTGGGTGTGTGTAAGTTCTGATGGCAACCAACCCAAAACAAAAGAAAACAAGTCACCCAAGACACCAACTGACATCCAAGGGCAAAATTGTCATTCCACGCCATCGAAGATAACTTTTGGGAAGGGTTGTTACAACCTACCCCCTTAAGAAAATTTCATCCCCGAAATTCACACAACAAAAACGACCCATACATACAACAAGCGTGGATATAAATCTCTTATCCGGCCCTACGTCTCCTAAGTACCCTCTTCCACTAAATGATTTCTCCAACAAACTTTCATTAAACACTCGGTCTTGTTCCGCATAACCTTTTCTTTCCAATCCAAATGGCATTACCAAAAACTCGTAATGACCATACCGAGTCCTAAAAGCTGTCTTAGGGACATCCTCACTGCTGATCTTAAACTGGTAATAACCAGACCTCAAATCAATCTTAGAAAATACGCAGACACCTCAAAGCTAATCAAACAAATCCTCTATACGCACCAATAGATAACGGTTTTTAATTGTTTCCCGATTCAATTGCCGGTAATCAATGCATAGCCTCAAAATCCCGTCTTTCTTCCTCACAAACAACACTGGAGTTTCCCAGCGTGAAATACTAGGTTGAATAAAACCTTTATCCACTAGTTCGTGCAACTAAATTTTTGATCCCTCAACTCAGTAGAAGCCATTCGATAAGGAGTCAAGGATATAGGATTTATGCCTGGAAGCAAATCACTAGTGAACACCACATCTCGGTCTAGCGGCAATCCAGGTAAATCATTAGGGAATACATCGGGAAAATGCCTGACTATGCTTACATCCTCCACACTACTAGGAGCAACATCATTCCACACCACATGAGCTAAAAGAACATTCCTGGCAACCTTCCGATAACAACCTTTTTGCCCTCAAATCTACACATTTCTTCCACAAAATAACTTTGTTTCAATTTTAAAGACAAGAGCCCAAAATGATTTTCTAAAATATCGCCAAGACCACAAAACAACCCAAAATTGAAGAAAAGCTAACATATTTTCCGTATTTGATGAGGTGGCGAGATTTGAACATTAGGCACAAAGCCAAGAATGTTCACATCACGCTTGTGATGAAGACAATACTGCCCAACTTACGATCTGATACAAACTGACACACCCCGACCCGGAATATCCAATAGAACCCCAAATCGAGACGTGTTGGTCGACACTAGGAAGGTGATGAAGTCATAAAGTGTGATACTGTACAAAATGTGAATAAATTAAAATCTAAAAGTGCTTAAGTACATGAGTGCGCGGTAAGCGGGTTTGGACCCATTTCACGCGTGATACAGAGCATAGGTATAGTACAGTAAGGTAAGATAATGATTATACCATTAAAGAATCCACCTGCACTGGGAAGTGCCACCATTCCTCGTCGATACGAAAACTCTGCTGCTAGTACCTGGAGGGGTGCATAAATAGAAAATGTGGTGAGTGATCGAAACAAGGATTTTCAAAATCATTACCGTTATCAAAGGTAGTACCCCTCGCCAAAAGGCCTGGATAGCTCCCGACAAATCATACTACGTAAAAGTATGGAATCAAAAGTATACAAATAGTAAATCCAAAAGTATACCACTATCCAGCATCTCATTGACAATACAAAGAATCACGTGTTTAATAAACCATATTAACATGCAAGTCAAAGTCACCTATAGTGAC
The DNA here is from genome assembly GCF_041283825.1 of Pyrus communis. NCBI lineage: Eukaryota > Viridiplantae > Streptophyta > Magnoliopsida > Rosales > Rosaceae > Pyrus > Pyrus communis. The sequence continues at coordinate 2,469,862 of NC_142571.1, forward strand.
CTATACAACTGTGCACATATCACATCACATATCATCACATATCTCCTCATGTATAACTAGTGTATAAGTTGGAGTCACCTATAGTGACTTGTACGACTTATTCATATTTCATCAATCAATGCTAATCAATAGCTCAATAACATGCTAGCCAATAGCTCATCAATAAGAAAGCCAATAGCTCATCAGTATGTATACCTGTACATGAGTCAGAACTACTTAAAGTGGTCTGTACGACAGGCTGGGTGTAAATAAATACGCTCAAGTGCTACGATCACGTGAAGGTTATGTGAAGTATCGCAAGTCACCTACGAGTCAGAACCACCTATAGTGGTATGTACGACAGGCTGGCACCTACCTTGGATTCAAGGTAAGCGTGTGGTGCAGGAGGTGAACGATCACGTGAAGGCTAGGCCCTAACCACGGGCGAGAGCACTAACACGGGGTGCAGGTTTTTGAGCTCTAATATATCTCGACACAATCGTACTCACTACCATCCTTACCATCAAAGTGTACATACCTGAATCTTACCTGAGCTTCTGCAGTGTCATTTGGCGCTTCAAAGCATTCACAATAATTAGATTCAAGTAATATATGTATGAATATGCCATGATACAATCTAAACCCAAACATTTTGTAGTGCTTCCAAATATATACAACATGGCCAGATATATAAACAGATACAAATGGCATGCATAATTGTAACACCCCACTCCCGAACTATTACTTTTGAGAATAATCATCAGTGATAAGTCCAAATAGACACTAATTAAATGAACTATGACTACTTACCTTTCCTTACCTCAATTTTTGGATTCTTCCCATCTTAACTTATGACCAATATTAGTTATACCAAAACCTAAGGTTAAACTCACACTTTCACCAATCTCCCCCACACTGCCCTAATTCCACGAACAAGGCTACTGCCTCAATTATTTAGTCTCGTTTATTCTATGGCTACATCTAACGTCTCGTTAAACTGCCTACGTACCCTAAACAGGGATCAAGCCATTCGTAGTTCACATTAGTACTCAAAGCATTAACAGAAATTATATGAAAGTCAATTTGTAAACGTTTATGGAATTATCAGTCATATATACATGATAAACAGGAAAAGACCCATTCACAGGTATGTGGAAGGGTCGTAGCCCCCTAGCCCCGAGTGACTGCGCTCATCCTCGAGATAGGTCTCACCTATATGCGAAACAACTATAAAAACGTTAATTTAAAGTACATAAAAGAAACTGTTACACCCGCCCCTGCTTATAAGGATAATTCTGTAATTCTCCCTAAAAATTTATAGAATTATCACTTTGGTCCTCATTTTGTTACACAATCAAGATCTGAAAATTTAGTCTTCTACCCTATCACCTAGACTGCCACGTGGCAGCACCCTAACCCACTTTCCTTTTTCTCTTTTGTCCCCCCCCCATCCGTGACACCTTTTTCTTCTTCTCCTTTTTCTTTTTCTTTTCTTTTGTTTTGTTTTGGTTTGTCTGCAACTTTCTTTCTCTCTCTTTCAAAAACTCTCTCTTTCTTTCTTCTTCTTCTACCCGTGAAAGACACACACACACACACCCATTGTCGCACCTGCTTGAGGACACAGCCACCATCATCATCATCAAACCTTAGCTCTCTCTCTTTCCCTTACTCACGGTGCTAAGAGGGTACGAGCACCTCCGGTGAATTTAGCTTGTTTTCCGGTTGGGTAAGCATGGTTTCTTCCTTTTTAGTCAAGTTAGATGTTGGTTAAATGTGGTTATTGAGTTTGGGTTCTTGATTTCCAAGGTTTTGGAGTGTTTTTGGCACGGGTGAAGGCACCCAAATTTCCGGCGAGTTGGGTGGGTTCCGAGGACTTTTCCGGCCACCACAAGCCGTTTCACGGCGAACCCAAGGTATAAAATTACTCCTCTCGTTTAGTGCTTCATTTTGGTACCTAGATCGGGGTCTAGGTTGTAGGTTTGGCGTCGGCCGGAGCTGTGGAAGCTCCGGTGTTCTTCTCCGGGCACCCAGGCCTTCGAGCCATCCCTGTTTCCCTACGGGCCTTAGGCCATTTTGGGTTTTAGCCCAAAAGCCCAACCGTTTCCTTTTTTATTTTTATTTTTTTTTGTTTCATTTGAAAACCCAAAAGGCCTTAGGGCCTTGGTTGCAGCCCAAAACCCTTTCCCCTTTGTCTTAAGGCCTTCGGGCCTGTTAGCCAAAAACCCAAACCATTTTCTATTTTTAACCAACCCAACCCACCTAAAAACCTAAACCCAATTACCCAAAACCCTAAAGCCCTAACCCGACCCGTTGACCCGTACCCATTGACCCGTGACCCGTTGACCCGTTGACTTGACCCGTTGACTTTGACTAGTCAACGGTCACCGTTGACTTTGACCGTTGACTTTTTGTGTTTTCGTGCGGGGACCCTCCTAGGCTAATTTCGACGTCCTGAACCCGTTTCCGATGTCCGTTTTCTCAAATTCAATCGTTTGAGTAGAGTTTGACTGAAAGTACTCAATTGTGTGTTTAGGTGCGATTCTTAGCGGCGTTTCCGTTATTCCTTTGGTACGGCTTGCACCTTCGGTGTACGGTGAGTGGACCCCTTCTGAAAATGCATGTTTTAATGGTAGAATTGCATATACAGAAAAGCATGACTTTATGATTATGTTTTATGAACGTTTTACGAGATAACATGCTTACTGAGGCTAGTTTGAATTATTACTATTTTTCCTATAACCCATGTTCTTATAGCATATCTGATGGATGACGATATGATATTTAGAACATGTTTAGAACACTTCTTTATAGTATAGATGATGGATGACTTTATACTATGAAGTTGATTTTCAATATATGTATGTTCACTGGTTTTGTACTTACCTAGTGGTCCTTTCCGCTACGGGACGTAGGGATAGATCCGGTCCGTCCCGGGCGACGGTTTGGTGTTGGCATAGGGCCTGGAGTGTGTTTTCCTCTGACTGTCTGCTCAGAGACGGGGAGCCGGCAAGGGGCCTGAAGTGCATTTTCCTCTGACTGTGTGCTCAGAGACGGGGAGCCGGCATGGGGCCTGAAGTGTTATATCGGACATTCACTAGTGTTTATTACTTATGCGATTTATGATTTGAGACATTGCACGACATGCTAGATTTCGGAAAACCTATGTTCTCACTATACTTGTGTTTTCATAAAACCTGGGGGTTAGTATGTTGATAACTGTTTTACTATTACTGTAAATATAAACTTGGTCCACTCACCTTTGTTTTGCGCCCCCTTCAGGACCTAGGAACGAGGATTACGACTTGAGCTACGAGGCGTTCCCCTACCAGTGATTTGTGTCATTTTCGCTCCGCTTCACCACTTATTGTAATAGCACTTCTTTATTCTTAGTTCTGCTAGTACTCTGTTTTAGACTTATGCTCTGGACGTGCTGTGTGTTTACCTAATTTCAATATTTAGAAGTTGAACTTTTATTTGGGTTTTTAGCCTTTATTGCTTACTTTAGTTTATTTTCTTAGTTTTTGTTTAATTAAATGGCTTGCGTCACCCTTCGGGTGTCGGCCAGCACGTGACCATCTCGATGTCCCTAGGACCTCGGGGTCGGGGCGTGTCAGAAACTAAGTAATAACTTCTCAAACAATACTCAAATGGGGTGTTTGAATATACCACCGTGATCTACTCAACCTCACGAACATCTCCATATTTTTAGAATAATTTTCCGACCACCCACGCGCTGCCACGCGCCGGCTTAACGACCGTTAGGGATATTCGGTGGAATATTCCGTTAAAACCTTAACAGAAGTTAACGGCCGTTACCTTACGTTGTTAGAATATTCCGTCAATTCTGACGGAATTTTCTTCTTCTTCTCCGGTGAGCCTCGCTGGTCGCCGCCATCCGTCATCTTCTGCAACTCGAATTCTCGCCGATTTCTGGAAAACTTTAAAACTTCATATCTTCTTCATTTCTCAACCAAATTCCACGAAGTTTATACCAATATGAAGCTTACAACGAGTAAAACAAAACCTTACCACTTTTGTGACCTAAAACCCCCAAAAACTCGCCGGAAAATCCTTCGATATTCCGGTCACCTCTGCAACTTGCCAACCCTAGCTTTCCGACGTCCAAAATCTTCCAAAATTATTCCTCGAGCATCGTGAAGATGTTCTAAAGCTTCATATAAGCTTAGAATCTTCCAAAAACTTCACAATTACGTGTACATGAACAGTACCTCAAATCGGAGGTTATGGTTCTCGGGTTTTCCAACGGCTTCACGTCCTAAAAATGGTATAAATCAACTCCTGAGCTTGAAATGAGTCCAAAAACACCAACAATGACCACAATCCATGAGTGGAGAGGCTAGTTCCGAAGTTGTCCGTACAAATTGTACGGAAATGGAGGAAAATCCGAGAGAGAGGAAAGAGAGGGAGGTCCAGGGTTTATTGTGGTGTGTGTGGGTGTGTGTAATTTCTAATGGCAGCCAACCCAAAACTAAAGAAAACAAGTCACCCAAGATACCAACTAACATCCAAGGGCAAAATCGTCATTCCACGCCATCGAAGATAACTTTCGGGACGGGCTGTTACACAAGAGCATTCCAAACAGCGCATACCGAGGCCTACTTGGGGACAAAGCCTGATCACAAGCAGCTGATAAAATCTCCTTGCAAAGGCTAGTGACTAAAAAGATCTACTCTTCTGAATTTGGCTGCATAATAAATTAGTAATGAGTTCAATTACAACTTCAGAGATCTACAAATAATTATGCAAACAAGAGGTAAACGGAATCAGAATTCGTAGCGGCGCGCAGGCAATCTTCCTAGTGATTGCTAAAGTAGAAACTCTAGTTACGAAACTAGAAGACGGTTCAAATTGAAAGAACTAAAACTTGTAGCAAAACAAATCATGCCTCGATGAAATTGAATGGGAGAATTAGAGATGAAATTCCACACCTTTGCTAAATTGTCGGCTAGTGCTTCGGACTCTCTCGGGGCGCCGTAGGGAACTTGCTCCTCCTCCGCATCGTTAGGCGCTGCAATTACAACTTCAGAGATCTACAAATAATTATGCAAACGAAAAGGCTAAACTGTATTTTTGTCATTGAATACAATGTTGTTAACTAATGAAATTGTGTCCGAAATCACATTTTCTCCGCACAGTTTGACGGAAACATCGCATGTTGGTTACGTCAAAGGTTATAAACTAAAGAAAATTCTAAAACCCTTAAAGCAAAACGACTAACATGTATTCCAACACAAATAGGAACTTTTTCCCCCTCACTTGTTCCCTTATTTCAACTTGAAGCAAGCTATCTTGAAGACTGCAAGGTTTTGAGCTAATTGATTCAATAAGGGTTTTAGTTACCCTCATAGCATCAAAATCTTCGGAAACACATGCCCAAGCAGTAACATCAAGATGCTCCTTTATTTTTTCATCGTTGTAAAGGACCTGAGCAAGGGTTGTCTTACCAACCCCGCCCCATTCCCACTATAAATACGATTTTGTTGGTCATAGAATCACGTTTTTAGTCTCTGTGTTCTTCATATGAACCTATTTCATTGCTCTTATTTGAAAAGTGGGCTTATCTTTCTTTTTTTTCAACTGAATATTATGCATGCACTTATGCAGTTAGCAATTTTAAGGGATTTTGATAAGCTGCATATACGGTTGTTTATAAGCTACATGTACGGTTGCTCATAAGTTACATGTACAGTTGTTTTGTTTTGCACCATATAAATAACTTAATTGAAATATAGTCTTCTCATGTGCTCACCCGATTTGTGTACATGCGAAGGCTATAGATTTTGCTATAGTTGGAAATTTGACAACATGGAATGTTTTGTGCGGAGTTTAGAATTTAGTTTGAGAGGTGGTGGTGGAACATGGAATGTTTCTTCATTGTATAGTGTTTTATGTATTCTTTGTGTTGATACGATTAAATTGCTCTCTAAATCAGTTTTGATAAAATGCTTGCCATACGCTCGAAATGCTTGAAAAAAAAAATGAGAGTACTACAGATGGAGGCTGCTGCAAAGGGGTAACAATAGCTACTACTATATCTTTGTGGGTTGTGGCTATCTAATTTGTACTAATACAACCCACTTTGTATTATATATCAAGAGCTGCAAAAGGGTAACAATAGCTACCGAGAGCTACTATATTTTTATTAATTAAGGGTCGCAGCTTACTTTGGCATTTGTAACCCTCAATTTTTTGACTCAAACATTGGTTATTAAAAGAATGAAGTTTCATAAACTTTCATACAATTTTCAATCCTGTAGCAACGCGTGGGTATAAATTTCTAGCTCTTTCTAAAATTTCAAGTTTACCCATTCACATTAACCCAACAACTCTCTGCCAATTTTAGTAATCAAATTGGTTTTCATTCCGATTCTGATGTATTAGTAATTCAGTACCATTCGCTCATTCCTACTCCAATTCTGATTCAAAATTAATTAGGTCAGTTCATTAGGGCTTAGGGTAATAAGCTTTAGAAAAAGACAATTGCAAAGTAATAAGAATTACCTAACCATGCGATCAATTAATATAGCAGCTTTTCCACTGTGAGATATATGCCTCCTGTCACATGAATAGAGGTTTAAAATAAAAATAAGCTAGGGCAGTTCACATGCTAGTTTAAAAGGAACGGAAGTGGGAGAGAGATAATGCTTAAGAGCAGAACAAACAATTGGCAACTGCCAATATACAAACATCTTATATAATCTTAAAACATATATATATATATAAACATTACAAGAACAACGATTCCATGGATAATTTTTTCCATCCATGTTCCGATAATTAGTTATATATTATATTGGCAAGTCACTGAATCATTGATCAGCCACTAGAGATGTTACACCAACAACGCCCGGTTCTCCTCTTCGTTATGGCCAGAAGCCGGAATCCTTGGATCTTAACATTCATAGGACTGCTAAACTGTAGTTAATAGATTCTGCTGTCTGCAAAAGCTTTATCGAACCAACTAACAAAATACGATTATCCAGCTAGATGCAGAATCACACACTCCTTTGCATCCAACAACCAAAGCCTAGCCCTCGTCGGATAAGAACCAGGCCAAAGCAGGATCTTAGTGCCACAATTATCAATACAACAGTAAATTACTATAGCTATACAATCTTACAAACTGCAAACAATCCCTTCATTATTCTGGGAATGTCAAGCTTAGGTTATATATCATCGCATGGTATAAGTCAATTTTATCAATTGTCGGAGAGCACGAATTTACTTATCATATCCATCACGGGGTAGAAATGCTCATTATTCGGCAACAGGTAGAAACCAATTGTGGCCTGCTCAAGATACAGAAGTTTGATGTTTTTGCCAGCACTTTCGAGCCCTCTAGCGTAAGCCAATTGCCAGTCCTGAACAAGATCCAAACCAGCCACCACAACAAGGCTCTTTGGGAACTTGACAGCTTCGAGGCTTTGACCCCAGGGACCAAATGGGTTACATGATGGATGGTCCCTATCTTCACCATCAGGGAGAAAAGCTCTCCAGTACCAGTCCCGGTCCTGGATGGTTACAAAGTATTTCCCAACCAATTGCAACTCGGATTCAGTCCGCTCCTGCCCACCAAACATAGGGTTGAGCAGTATATTTCCCAGTACATTGATTCCATGGATAATTTTTTCCACCCATGTTCCGGTAATTAGCTATATATTACATTAGCAAGTCATTTCGTCGATCAGCCACTAGAGATGTTGCACCAACAACCCCCGGTCCGCCTTATGCCGGAATCCTTGGATCTTAACATTCATAGGACTGGTAAACCTGTTTTATTGTGTGTAAATTTCTCCATACTTGTATATGCATATTACATACATATGTATGTTTAGATACTATAATTACATATCGATACATTTGTACCAATACAATTGTGTTGATACATTCGTACCCAAAGTTATGTACTGATACAATTGTACGGAAATTTACGTACCGATACTTCTATACTTATGAGTAAAATAACGTACCTAAAGTTACGTACTGATACATTTGTACTGAAACTTATGTACCGATACTTCTGTACCTATGAATAAAATAAGGTACCGAAAGTTATGTATACATTATTTTTGTTTTGTTGTTGAATTTTTTAATAATAAGAATTTGTTTTTTTATTAGATTTTTATCTATTAGTATGATTGGAGCACAAAAAAGTACATTTATTATGGATGGGTAAAGAATTTCGAATGGTAACAAAAATAACAAATGTGCTGTAATTACTCATAGGTTTCGGAAGTATCAGTACATAAGTTTCGGTACGAATGTATCAGTACATAAGTTTCGGTACCTTATTTTACTCAGGTATATAAGTATTGGTACGTAATTTTTGGTACAAATGTATCAGTACATAACTTTCGGTACGAATGTATCGGTACAAATGTATCAATAAGTAATTATAGTATCTAAACATACAAATGTATGTAATATGCATATACATAAAAAAAAATATATGATAAATAACATTTTTATTATTTATGGGAAATCGATGTATAACCTACAAACAAAAAACTCAATACTTATTACAACCTCTTTGATATTCAAAAATTATAATTAAATGCCAAGGATTAGAATTAATTTTTAATCTTAGACAAGGTTTTATTCAAAAAGTAATCTTAGACAAGGATTAATATTACTACAACGTTCAGTCTTTAGTTAATTTAGTTTATTAATTCTTATGGTTAATTTAAAAAAGATATGGAGTACTTGGAGTTAAATGAAGACTTGGTGCAAAATTGAGCACAGTGACATTCTATGATTCATAAAGCCAACTCCATCTAGTCTCTGAAACTCAAAATTTGCTCCAAATTACTTTGTATTAGTCATTTTCGTTCAAAAATATCATATATGCTAATGTGGATTAAAAAATACATATGTAAAACAAAACTAATTTTTTGAAAATGAGGCCAAATTGTTAATCAAATCCAACAGTACCAACAAACCGAAATATTATCCAATTCAAGAATAAAATTCCATTGATTTCATAGAATTTAAAGCCACATAAGCAAATTTAATGGATGTTAATGAATTTAAGGGAAACATGGCAATGTGAAGGGAGTTTTGAGTTTTTGGAGTAAATGGCAGCATTTGAGTTTTAAGGAGAAAAGTGATATCAGGATCGAGTTCCAGAACATAGCTAAAAATAAGCGTATGTTTAGACATTGTTGGTAGATGTGGTATGAATGAAATGATTAAATTTACTTTAATTTTCTGCATTTTTCTTTCCCTTTATTTTTCTATTCCACATTGTTGTTAGATGGTTGGTATGTATGAATGAAATGAGAAAATTGATAAGAAACAACTATAATTAAATCATGAATATGGCTCACACTTTTTTTTTATTTATTTGAGTATTTATCAATAATAGCCAAAATTTAACGCTTCATTTTATAAATGTCATATTTTACAAAAAAAAACTTTCAAATATAGCAAAAAAAACTCAAGTGAATAGACCTAAATACCCATGAAATCCAAAACACTTGAATAGATATGCTCTACACCATTGTACAAAGTGCGAGGTGGCGAGGGGAGTTGGTAAATGTCGTGGAGCAGTTGCGTTGTTCAACAGTCAACTAATTGAGTACAGACTTGAAAATTTGCCGCTCATGTCTGAAACTCAATCTCTACTGTTGATACAATATCATCTCGGTAGAATATGCTTTGTACAATCATCTTAGCAAACATGATATTAGTTGAGGTTTCTAACTCATTAAAATCAAATTTCAATTTAATTATGCTTACAAATTTCTCTTAAATTTGTTGGAGAACGAGATTTAAGGCGATAACAATTTTCACAAAAGGATCGTTCCAATTTAATTCTTGCTTCTATTACCCGAAAATCTAATTAATTTGTAATTCCTATTAGCAAGTTCTGAATTACACCAGACCTCACATACCAATCAGAACTAAACAATAGGGTGAGTGTGCGCGAAAATGCTCCTCTCAACAATGGGGGTGAGGGTTTTGCCATTTATATTTATTTGGTTTTCATTTTGAAGATATTTATGTCTATTTAAGTGAGTTTTTTTATATGTTTGAAAGATCTTATAAAAAATGACATTTATGAAATGAGTGTTAAATTTTAGCTATTATTGATAATACTCATTTTTTTACTGTATATAAAGAGGATTAGATTTCCAAGACTTCTTCTCCAACAATTCAAATGAACTTGCATTTGAATGATGAATTATGTTTTATATTTTATATTTTTATTGCTATATGTTTTTTTTCTAAATTTGCCATCCTCTTGACGTACATGTAAATGCGAATTTTCCTGAAACGAATGAAACAAGAACACATGTACAAAATAATATTTTGTATTAATTTTGGGGTTATAATCACTTTTACAATTTGGTCCTCTGATTCTATCTTCGTAAGATGTAGATATGTGGGTTGTGTTGTTGATCCAAGGACCGTCAAGACTTGATCTTGGATGAACGGTTGGAAGTTTCTTCAAGGGCCTTCCGGGCTTGATCTTGAGATGAACGATGAACGTTTCTTCAAGGGCCTTTGGGGCTTGATCTTGATGAACATTTCTTCAAGGATTTGACGAAGAACGAAGAGAGCTTTCTCGACCCTTCAGAATTCTTAGGGATTTGGGAGGTTGGATGCTTGAAAGTTTTAGAGTTTCAAAGTATCAATGATTTTGGTGAATTCTCTTCCAATTTGGGAGTAGAGAAAATGTATGTCCCCTGTTTCCTTGATGGAGAATCCTATTTATAAGCTTTGAGAATGAATCACCACCATCCTTTTTTTTTTTGGTGAAGTGAGTGGATGATGTAGATGAAATGAGTGTATGTTGTAGGTGAAGTGAGTGGATGATGTAGGTGAAGTGAGTGAATAATGTAGGTGAAATAAGTGGATGTTGTAATTTTAATGCATTGGTCAACATTTATTTCACCGAAATTTCGATGTCTACAAAGGCCCCCATTTCAAGGCGTGTTGTATACATGTGCTTGTCACGTGTAGAAGATGTGTTTTGAAGTCTCTTAACGTAGATGCTGATCCAAGAGCCGTCGAGGCTTGATCTTGAATTAGGCTGAAAGTTTCTTCAAGGGTTGTCGGGGCTTGATCTTGAATTCAACTGGAAGATTTTCTAGTTTCCTCCAATTGTTGATTTTCCACAGGCTTAATCTTGAACTCGGTTGGAGGGCCTTTTTTTTTTTTTTTTTTTTTTCTCTGCTAGACTTCCTCCAAAGATCTGAATCTACTCCTTTTATCTGGAGTTGAATTTGATTCGAGGGTGGTGGACATTTGATATTGATTCGAACTTATGATTTCTTCAAAGGCCGTTAGGGCTTGATCTTGAATTTAGATAGGACCACGAGCGGTTTCAGGATTTGAACACCTGGCAGGCAGGCACGAGGTGGAGGTGATGGTCTGCTTCTTTGTTCAATCTTTCCAATTCATATTGAAGAGGGTTAGGGGATGATTCAACACGTGCAGTTGTTGCGTTTGCTGATGATCCACAAGATTGATGTTTCATTGTCACTCGTCTTATCTGTTCTCCAGGCAGATGTGGTATCTTATCTGGAAGTACATCAACAGTTGAAGATGAGTACTCGAGAGCGATGCTAGGTAAGCAATCAGAGAAGAGGTTCCAGACAGTCGGTTCCTGACTGGAAGCTTGATTCCAAGTGCCGACTGATTGCTTTCCTTCTTATTGTCCTACGAGTGAGAATAAGGACAAAGAAAATGACAGGGAGAAAGCATGATATGAGATACTTTCACTTTAGACCCTAATGATAAAAGATACTTTTTCTTTTGAAGAAGCAGTGGTGATTTAATGGCGTTGCACGGTGAGGCTTTGCTCTTTGACGGCGATGCCATCGAAAGGTTGTTGAAGCTTCTCGAGTTCTTCGATTAGAGCAACGATGTCGGGCTTGGATTTGACTTAGACTCCTCCATCTGGATTATGCAGTTCTGTAGGGAAGGGCGTCGTGCTATAATGATTTGTTACAGCTCATCACGTTGCATTCTTTTCTGCTTGTTTCTTTTGCATAGCAGAATTGGTGCCCAACCTTTTGCATTTGAATGGTCCTTCATCACTTTTCAGTGACTCATCCATGCTTGGGAGGTTCAGTGCAAAGAGCCAACACATATCAATTATTCTGCGATGTTGGTGACTTAAGACCCAGCTCCAACAACAGTTGAAGATGACCGCTCAAAAGCAATGCAAGGAAAGCAATCAGGCAAAGGTTTCGAGCAATCAGTTCCAGATCAGACGTTTAATTTCAGGTTATGACTGATTGCTTTCTTTCTCCTTGTCTTGCAGGTAAGAGCAAAGGCAAAGGAAAAGACAAGGGAAAACATGATATGAGATACCTTTGCTTTTGAAGAAGTTGTGGATGAATCAGCACATGTATTGGTTGTGCTTGTCTCCACATGCTTTGATGTATCAATTTCATTTGCCTTATCTGTTCTTCGGGCATCTGGTAACTTCTTTGGAAGTACATCAATAATTGAAGATGAGTACTTGAGAGTAATGCTAGGTAAACAATCAGGGAAAAGGTTCCAGGCAGTCGGTTCCGAATCAGAAGGTTGTTTCCAAGTACCGGCTGATTTCTCTATTTCTCCTTGTCCTACAGGGAAAACAAGAACAAAGAAAATGATAGGGAGAAGGCATGCTATGAGATACTCTTGCTTTCGACCCTGATGATATAAGATACGTTTGCTTTTGAAGACTTGGTTGAAAAGGTGTTTTTAAGGAAAAAGAAAACTGAGTATATTGAGAGGTTTGGTTGCAGATGCATTCTTGGCAAGGAAGAAGAGTCAGGTGTTTTAAATGTGTGCCTTGCCATGGAGGATGAATGTCGACATATATTGGGACTTCCCAATAGCAGGTAGTGGTACGGACATGGCCTTGTTACCTACCCTTATCAGCAACAACGTTGTAGTTGGAATAGTAAATTTCACGCGTTTTCAACTTTGTCAGAAATCTTTGATAAAGTTGCATGTGCTATCCAAAAAGCTGAGATTGCGTTCGAAAAGTGTTGACGAACTTTATGCAGGAAAATCCAACTTTTGAAATTCGAAGAGTGGTGTCTCTTCGATTTTTGAACGAGTGGTTGTGTTACCTCTCATTTTATAGAGGTGTCAATTGTATTCAAAATGCACACTTTGAAGATTGCCCTGCCTATGAAAATTGTTTCTGCTGTATTTCTAAGATTTTACTCTATCCAATCGTTTTCTTTTATCATTTCTGAAAATGGCTTACCCATCTAACATTTGCTTAGATTTGAGTCTTAAAAGCGATACAGGCGCGTTGCGTTAGGGTAATATATGGTGTCCATCCTTCTTATCTTCTAATGGCCCTCTTACAATTGAAGACTCTGTGATGAGGGATGCAACAACGGCTACGGTAGTAGCTAGGAACCTCCTTACTCCTGGAGATAATAGGCTACTTTCAAGACGGGTCGACGAGTTGGTTGTCCAAGACTCCTTGGCTCTCAGTGTTTAGTGTGTGGGCTCCGTGTCCAATATGGGCCAACACTTACTTGCTCAAAATTGCCAAGTTGAATCATTGACGGCCAAGGTGGTAACTCTTAGATAAGATATCAGATGGCTCAAGCGCGAGAATAGAAAGATGCATGTGCTTACAATTAATTATTCAACGAGCATGAAAAGAAAACTTGATCAGCTGCAAAACTCCAAAGGTCAGATTCAAAGTGACCATCAAAGGTTTGTGGTTGTATTCTGAAGGCACTTTTTGCCCTCGTCATCTGGAGTTCAACCAAGTATTGAGGCTCCGAATAATCTATCTTCAGTGCCTTCCTATTTTAGGGTTTCGTCAAGTACTGAGGCTTCACATAAATGACATTTGTGAAGGCTCTCGCTTTTTTTTTTGGTACATATTTGTAATTTATCGAAGATATCAATAGACATGCTTTATTTCATTCAGTGTATTGTGCTAAGTACAAACAAAGCATATATCTTACAAGGATGTGTTACTTCCCCCGGCCCCCTCTTTTCTTTTTTTTTCTTTTTTTCAAATTATATTTTCAAAATGGTGTTGTGCACCATCCCATCACCCTCGCATGATGCACCATCCTTCTCCTACTTTCTACTTTTCAATTATTCTATCACCACCATCCCCTTTCTTTTTCCCTTTTGACTTGCTAATATTAACATACACCATTCCATAACCTTTATAAAAAAAAAATTTGTCATGGTGCCGTCCACCAAAATTCCATCATTTTTTTAATATATATTTTTTTAACATGATACCTGAGGCACCACTTACCCTCATTTTTTTAGTTTTTTTTTTAGATTAATACATACATAATATGTGTGTGTGTGTGTGTGTGTGTGTGTGTGTGTGTGTGTGTGTGTGTGTGTGTGTGTGTGTGTGTGTGTGTGTGTGTGTGTGTGTGTGTGTGTGTGTGTGTGTGTATAGGGGATGGAATGAGAGTTTTCAGAAAAGGATGAAGACAGACGGAGAGCTAGAGTTGAGTTTGGAGCTGGGAGCTTGTTGCTTGCTGGAGTGCGTTACTTTTTACCGTGTGGTGTTGTGCAAAAGACTGCAGTAGGATTTCGTTGTGTAGTGCCTTTTGGTCACAATTTTCCCTCGGTGGTGCGCTACTGTGTGGTGATGTGCAAAAGATTGTAGCGAGATTTTGCTGTGTAGTGCCTTTTGGTCATAGTTTTCCCTCGGTAGTGACGTTACCGTGTTTTGACATTGTTATTTGCTGCATGAGGGCTGCTGTACGAGGGCTATTGCACTGCCGTTGTTGTTTGCCTACGAAGATGAAGACACACCATTGCCTAAGGATAAGCCGCTTTGACGACAAGTTGTGATGTTATTATGATACGAATGCCTTGATCCCTGTTTAGGGTACATAGGCAGTCTAATGAGAAGGTTAGATGCAGCCATAAAGTATACGAAAAATTATTACGTGGTTCCAAGCTTGTTTTGTGCTCGGTACATATCCCGGAGGCGGGGTATGTTAGATACACGGGTTTTTGATGACGTTACTTTCGATTCTGGATGTATGTCAAGATTGGGGCATGATAGTAGGAGTGCATGGATACAGATACGGCTATGGTATGACTTGTAATATATCATTTTGTTTGAAGTTGCTTTACCACTTTCGTATATGACTTCTACTATTATTTGCACTTCCAAAAATTAATTATGCGAAAGGAGGCCTTGATGACGGTTTTGGAGTTATATATGTTATCCCTCAAGAATAGGGGGATGAAGGTATACAAAGAAGGAAAGGGATCCGAGGATCCCTTTCCACCTATTCTGGAATCCGGGCTGTTCAAATTTCATTCAACGGCTACAATTATTATCACTTTAAAGGGGCCCCATATTTGTAGCCGTTTGATGAAATTTGAACGGTTTGGATCCCGGATTAGGAGGATTGGATAGAAAGGGATCCGGAGCGAATCCCTTTCCTACAAAGAATATCCAAATCATTGCCAACTCAGCAAGCCAGCTCACAATCGAGCTCATAAGTACATGAGCATACATAAAAAGCATGAAAATTTGTTTTGATGTATTCTAAAATTTCCATATTCAAATAATTAAATAGGTCAATAATAGTTGGTGTGTGATGAACACTAAACAGTTCTCCATGGTTCGTGTATCAAAAGGGCATAACAATGGTTAGCGAAAGAAAGCGCATAATAATTTTCGTGTTTAATTTAAAAGTACTTAAGGTTATTGACTTCCAAAAGAAAACTTAGAATTTCGTACGTAAGCACACTATCTACAAGTGGGGGGTTTTTCGAGGACCATTTGATTGTTTGGTATGAGTTTCTTTTGTGCCAATCAAGTGTCTGATGTAATATCTTTTATGTATATCTCGATAGGTTGTGTCAACAATAATCTACAAATTCTCTCTATATTACTCATTAGATTGCTTTGGCATATGATGTCATGGGTGTCAATTACCAAAAACAACTCAACCACTAACCTAGTCCCACGGGCAACACATACCCGAATATGGATTTGATATCTACTGCGTGTGCACCACATGATTTGGTTGACGACAACAAGCCCATCAAGTATTAGACGAATGCCTATGTGAATAAAAATATTTTTGCTTGTTTGACACTCTGTTTCTATCTAAAAACTTGTATTCAACTTTGAAGAACCCCAAAATTCAAATCCTGAATCCACCACTTTCTACAAGCTATTTGATTTGCACAAACAATAGAAAACCCTCAACGCCACCCATACTTCTCCCACCTCTCTCTGCAAGGGACTGAAATCCCAGAACCTCGACGATAACGAAGCCACTAAAACGCCCCTCATACTGTCCGTTGGATTTGGATCGAAGGGGGCAAAGAGTCACTTCGACTCTCTCCGCCCAACCCATCACACGTGTTATCTGAACCCTAGACCCAAAATCGCATTTCCTTCAAATTTAGGCATTGATCAAGTGGAACTACATGTTAGTCGTTTTGCTTTACGGGTTTTAGAATTTTCTTTAGTTTATAACATTTGACGTAACCAACATGCGATGTTTCCGTCAAACTATGCACATAAAATGTGATTTTGGACAACATGGTATTCAATTTGAGGGACAAAAATACAATTTAGCCTCGTTTGCATAATCATTTGTAGATCTCTGAAGTTGTAATTGAAACATTACTAATTTATTATGCAGCCAAATTCAGTAGAGTGGATCTTTTTTAGTCACTAGCCTTTGCATGGAGATCTTATCAGCTGCTTGTGATCAGGCTTCGTCCCCAAGTAGGCCTCGGTATGCGCTGTTTGGAATGCTCTTGGCTATTGCAGCTCTCCTCACTTACATATGGGAGCTGACTTACAAAGGCAGGAAGAGGGGATGTGACATACTTTTTGGTTCTGTAATTGAACTTTTTGGGTTACTCTGTGGCATCGCTCAGTGTGTTTGCTCAATAATTCAATATGTTTATTACATTCGGCGTGCTGAAAATCCTATCAAACTGTCCCTTTTGCCTGCCATCTTTCTCATATGTTTGATTGCTACGAGATTGAGTAGGAAACGAATGCAGACCACAGATGAGACCGGTGAACGTACAGCTTAGACAATGACTGATTGGTAAAAATGTGCTCGTTTTGTAGCCTAATCAGGTTTCAGAAGCTGATAAATGCTTAAGGATTTTACGTGCTACCTACAATTAAGCCAAAGTATGAACGATGATATATCTGTAAACATTAGAAATTTTAGATTGGAAGGAAAAGATACGAGCAGAAAAATATATATAGGTCTCCTCAGGTTGTGTATGTACAAATTTCTCTTATCTTTTCACGAGACACTTAAGTGACAAAGATGGAGTATTATTCACAGAGTTCTGCAAATATTGCACGAAGTCTTTGTCTGATTTTTTGATAGCCTAAGGCTGCAGATGACAGCCACAAGAAGCTTTTAATTGAGGGGGCATATACAGTGGTGAAGCTACGTGACGGCGAGGAGTGGCGGCCACCACTCCCCTCGCCGGAAAACACGATTGGAGCTCTGGTTCAGCCCCTCTCCTCGCCCATCTTGTGGTCGAAAGTCATGGTGTCAGTAGGCTTACCGTTGCAGAAGATGCAACTCATGTATGAGGAAGAAGAAAAGAAAGGAAAAGGTGTGTTTTAAAAGAAAAACATTGAACCGAACAACGTCGTATTTCAACCAACCTAAGAATAATTTGGGTAATAAACAAGATCTCTCCTCTGTGAGAGTTTTTCTCTCCGCCGTGAGAGCGATCTCTCCGCCGTGAGAGCTATACTCTGTCTCTGTGAGTCTACTGCTCTTCTTGGTGAGCTTTCTCTCCGCCGTGAGAGCTTCCTCTTCCGCCGTGAGAGCCCTACTCTGTGAGCGCACTTCTCTCCTTGGTGAGAGTCGGATCGAGAAACCTTGAACACTTTCCAGATCCTGTCACCTTAAACCCAAAGCTCTTTCTCCTGGTGTGACCTTCGGGAGCTTCGGGAGTTCCGCCTCTATGCATGTGATTAAAGGTTAGTCTCCGATCTGTGTTTTGTGCTTTTTCGGTCAAGATCTTGAGCTTGTATCTACTGGATGGTGGCAACTGAGTCTCTGGAAGCAGGAAGGTGGTGGAGATAGGGCCTAGGGTGACGGAACGGGATTGGGGTTTTTTTCAACCTAGGTCGATCTACCCCATGAGGGCTGCAGGGGAGGCTACGCTGATCTGTGTGGGGGGTGTTTGATTCTGTCAATCGGGATTTTTGGGATCTGTGTGGTTTGGGGTTTCAACTGTGGTTTTCTTAGATGGGGCGGTGGGCTACTATTATCCTGGTAGGAGATAAGGGGGGTGCTGTAAGGGCAAAGGGTTACGGTAAGGAGTGGTGCTTCTAAATTCCAGGGTGTTCTCTTTTCGAAGGGGACTGGGGTGGGTTGGGGTTCATCAAATTAGGGTGATTCTCTTTCGGAGGGGGTGATGGGGTGGGCGCTGTGATCGGATTGGAAACTATAAAGTCTGTCAGTTTGGGTTGCGGGGGCTGGGTGTGCGGGTGGAAAGGGGTGGGGTTGCACATTTTGACAATTTTCTGTATCGAAGGTGGTAGGGATTGCTGGGGTGGCTTTAGCGGGGGTGAGAACTCCGATCCATTTTGGTTGGGGGGGGGGGGGCTTCAGCGATTGGGAGGAGTGGTATACCAGCATTAAATTTTGGTCGGATTGGTTGCATTATTGAGGATACAAAAGAGGTTTGATATTTTGGCCGAGTCGAAGAAAGAAATCAGCTGGTACACTGGGTGGCTTACAAGTGTGGTCTGAGGTGGTTACAGAAAGTACAGGTTTCTCTTCGTATCAGGCTGGGCGAGTGGGGCAGCGGTGTTACAGAGTGATGACGACTAGTGGCGTGGATGATCTGGTGGTCCAACTGAACCAAACACTGGAATTATCAAATATGGAGCAGGGAGTTAAATTGGTTGGGAAAGTCTTCACGCAGAAACCAGTGAACAAATGGGGAGTCAGGAATATTCTTAGAGCGGCTTGGAAAGAGTTGGGGGAGGTGGAAATAAAATGGGTAAGGGAGAATGTTTTTATTATTTCAGTCAAAGATGAAAATGTGGCTTCAAAGATCATTGAGCAGGTCCCCTGGGCAGTGATGAAGAAGGTGTTCTCGATCGTGAAATGGCCTCCGGAGTTCGCTTTAGAGGAGCTGGAGTTGAATGCTGTTCCTTTTTGGACTCAAATAAGGGGAATTCCACTGGGCTTAGCCTCTGTTGAGAATGTTCAGCGGGTAATCAAAGAGGCTGGGAAATTTATAACCTTGGAGGATCCCGGACACGCTCGTGGATTTGTACGAGTAAGAATCCTAGTTGATACGGAGAAGCCATTATTTAAGGGATGCTGGATTCGAAGAGAGTCAAATAAGGAAACCTGGGTGGAATTTCGGTATGAACGGCTGCAAGATTTCTGCTACAAGTGTGGACGGATTGGGCATATCAATACAGAATGCTCTGTTGAGATGTCTGGAGAAGGGGAGGTGGCGTATGGAGAGTGGATTAAGGCGCCGCCGATAAGAGAGGTGGTGATACCAACGAGAGTGGAGGGTGTGGCCAGGGGGGAACGCCGGCAGGCCGGGGCGGTGCGCGGACCGGGATTCACGTCTGCACAGAATCAAGGCAGATTAAGGATGTCAAACTTACAAAGAATGGAGCGTAATCAAACCAGTGAGATTGGGGGAGCATCTAAGAGTCGTGGCACAGGTCAAAAAAAATGGCGTAGAAGAATACGGGTGGAGGGAGAGGATTCGTCCTCCTGCTCTGAAATGGACAGCATCAAAACAGTGGGTGAAGGACAATCGGACGATGTCCAGGGGGACAATGACACTCAGTCTGCCCAGGGTGATGACCCACTCTGGGGCCGCAAAAGAAGTGGGGAAGCACAGGATTTGGTGTTAACTCAAGCTCCACAGAAGAAACTCAAGGGCCCGGTTATGGAGGAGAACTGCCAAGGTAGGGCGGCAGAGATAGGAAGGAGTTTAAACAGCAAGGATGGAGGACAAATGATGGAAAGCGCGAGTCGTATGGTGGAGGAGAATAAGGGAGAAATAAGTGAGACTACTGGAAGACAGGAAGTAATGGAAGGGGGGTCGGACTTTGATAAAAGTAGGATCGTGACTCGGAAGGCGGGCAAGTGGGCTCGGGGCGGTGGCGGCTGGCCTTCAACAGCCGCAGGCCAGCCATGAGTTATTTATTCTGGAACTGTCGTGGGCTAGGGTCGGACACGACAGTCAGGGCTCTAAAGGGGCTTATTCGTAAAAAAAGACCCTCTATGATCTTTTTATCGGAGACTAAGATGAAAGATCATAGAATTCTAGGGGTGAGGAGGAGATTGGGTTATGTTCATGGCTTTGATGTTCCGCCAGTTGGTAGTTCTGGAGGATTGAGCTTGTGGTGGGAGGACAATCTGGAGGTTAATATTATATTTTCGTCCAAGCATATTATTGATGCTGTGATGAGAATTAAAGGGCAAACACATTGGAGTCGGATTACGGGTGTGTACGGAACGCCGTATAGAGTTGAGAAAAATCTGTTTTGGGAATGGATGGTTAACCACTTTACCCCTACGGACATTCCTTGGATTTGTGGCGGGGATTTCAACGAATTCCTGTGGGATCATGAGAAGTCGGGAGGAGTTGAGGTTTTGTACAACAGGCCAAGGTTCTTAGAAGAGTTTATGGCCTCCTCTCAGTTGATGGACTTGGGTTTTAATGGGCCGGCTTTTACGTGGAGAGGGATAAGAAAAGGGGATTGGGTGGAGGAGAGGTTAGACAGGGTCATAGCGAATGAGAAATGGCAGAATCTCTGGCCGAACTCCCAAGTTATGCATGAAACGGTTTTAGCTTCGGACCATTGCCCAGTTATTCTAATTTCTAATATTGAAGGGCAGAAAGGAAGGAAGCTTTTCAGGTTTGAGGCGTATTGGGTCTCGGAGGAAGAGTGTAAGAATGTGGTGGAGAAGTGCTGGGAGCGGCGGTATAATGGCAGCCCTGTGAATAGGTGGGTGAGTGCTTTAAACGAGTGCCGGTTTCGTTTAAGCAGGTGGAATCGCTCTAAGTTTATGGGGCGAGGTAGTAGGATCCATGATCTTCTTTCCCAGTTAGATTTGCTCCAGCGGGACTGGGGTCCAAACTATGATGAGATAAGGGAGATTTCTCGGCGGATTGATGACTTAAGACTCCAAGAGGAGAGTTATTGGTGCCAGCGATCGAGGGTAAAATGGTTGAGGGAGGGGGATGCTAATACTCAGTTTTTTCACTCTTCAACCCTTCAGAGGCGGAGGAGAAATAAGATAGTGAAGCTTAGGGATGAGAATGGGAACTGGGTGGAGAGTCCGACTCAGGTGCGTCAATTGGTGTATAATCACTTCACTTCAGTTTTTAGCTCGGCAGGGGATCGTAACTGGGGGTCGCTGCTAGATTGCATTAATCCCTCGGTCTCGCCAGATATGAATGAGGCGCTAATTGCACCAGTCACGGAGGAGGAGGTAAAGGCGGCGGCTGGGAGTATGGGTGGGCTAAAGGCTCCTGGCCCCGATGGGTTCCAGGGGGTATTTTATCAGACATACTGGGAGATTGTGAGGGAGGATGTTTCTGCTTTAGTCAGAGATCTAATTCAGGATGTTGAGGGCTCGAGTTTGATAAATCAGACTCATGTGGTGCTGATTCCCAAAGTCCCGAATCCGGAAGTTGTGTCGCAATTCAGGCCGATTAGCTTGTGCAACTACTCGTACAAAATTCTGTCAAAGATTCTCTCTAACCGGTTGAAGGTATTATTACCAAAAATCATCTCTCCTTCTCAGAATGCTTTTGTGGCAGGTAGACAAATTCAGGATTGTATTGGCATAGCCCATGAGATTTTTCATTATCTGAAGGGAAGGAAAGCTCGGAATAGATTGGAAATGGGGATTAAACTTGATATGCAGAAGGCGTATGATAGGGTTGAATGGGATTTTTTGGATGCGGTAATGGAAAAAATGGGTTTTTGCAGTAGCTGGAGATCTTTAATTAGTGGCTGTGTTTCGTCTGTGAAGTTCGCTGTTCTCATAAACGGGCAGGCTGGCAAGTCTTTTGTTCCCTCGCGGGGTCTCCGTCAGGGGGACCCTCTTTCTCCTTATTTATTTATTTTGGTGGGGGAAGTTCTTTCCAAACTGATTCAGGGTGCGGTGGACCAAGGTAGTTTGGAGGGTGTTAAGATAGGTGGATCCGGACCTGTGATTTCTCACCTTTTCTTTGCGGATGATACCCTTCTGTTTTTGAGGGCTGATATGAAAAACTGCCGGAATTTGAGACATCTGCTGGACATTTTTTGTGTGGCGTCGGGGCAGAAGGTAAATTTGGAGAAATCCAATGTTTATTTTGGGGCTAACGTTCCGAAGGAGAAGGCTGATCAGATGGGGAACGCCCTGGGTATGAAGGTAGTAATCAATCCGGGAACATATTTGGGGGTCCCTGCCATCTGGGGTCGGTCGAAAAAGCGAGGTCTTGCTTATGTGAAAGGAAGAGTAATGGAAAAGCTACAAGGGTGGAAACAAAATACTCTTTCCCGTGCCGGTAAAGAGGTTCTAATTAAGGCTGTTATCCAAGCTATTCCGGCATACCCAATGTGCATTTTCAAATTCCCAGCCGCTGTTTGTAAGGAACTGGATACGTTGGTGGCTGGGTTTTGGTGGGGAAGTAAGGAGGGAGCCCACAAGATTCACTGGGTTTCAAAGGAGGTTTTGGGTTTGCCCAAAGACATGGGTGGTTTAGGCTTCAGAAATTTTCAGGAATTTAATGATGCTCTGCTTGCTAAACAGTGCTGGCGTTTAATCACGGAACCGGATTCGCTGTGGGCAAAGGTGATTAAGGCTCGGTATTTTCCACATAGCTCGATCTGGGACGCGAAGAAGGGTGGACGGGCCTCTTGGGCGTGGAGCAGCCTCATCTGTGGCAGGGACATGATCAGGGAGGGCTCCCATTGGCAGATTTTGGGTGGCCAGGAGGTGCGGGTGTGGCAGGATAGGTGGCTTCCATCCTTGCCCCTTGGACACCCGATGCCGGTAGGCAAGTTGCGGTTACTCCCAGTTTAAGGGTCAGTGCACTTATTTGCCCGGAGGAGGGGCGATGGAACATTAGCTTTTTACAGCCTTTCATATCGGAGGAGGCTATGATGGCTATTAAGGAGACGCCTCTTGGAGATTTAAGTCGTAAAGATAGGCTTATATGGGATATGAGTAAAAACGGTTCTTATTCGGTCAAGTCGGGATACAGATGGCTACAGGAAAGATCGCTGGCGAGAAGGGATTTGCGTCGGGCTTCTGTTCGTGGGGTTCCCAAAGCGTTTTGGAAGGGGATTTGGAAATTGGAGGTGCCCCCCAAGTTGAGGCATTTCTTGTGGCTTACTATTCACAATTGTCTTCCTACTCGGGATGCACTGTTCCGACGAAGGTCCTCTCAAACCTCTACTTGTCCTATTTGCTGCTACCAGGATGAAACCACTGAGCACATTTTCCTTTCCTGCTCTTGGGTTGAGCCAATTTGGTTTGGAGGGGCTTTGGGTTATAAAATGGATCGTCTTTCTCTCCCTTCTTGGTCGGACTGGATTCAGGGGGTTTTCTCTCCGACTTTATGCAACTCTGAAGACATAATGTGGAGACAATCTTACATTGTTTTTACCTGTTGGTGCATATGGAAAGCTCGCTGTGATTTTGTTTTCAAAGGGGTGCCCATTAACCCGTTAAAGGTCCTGGCTGCTGTCTCTGCGATGGTGAGCTCGTTTGGTGGTGCAAAGGCAAAGGCTGGGGATAGGGGAGGGGGCGACGGTAGGAGGAACTTGCAGGTTATGAGATGGTGTGCTCCGGCCTACCCTTATGTGAAGATTAATGTGGATGCTAGCTGGTCCAAGGCTTCAAAGATGGGTTTTGTTGGTTTGATTGTGAGGGACATGGAGAGTAAGTTCGTGGCTACTGCGCGGCATCCTATTACTGCTCCTTCTGCTGCAGCAGCGGAGGCTTATGCGTTGTTGCAAGGGTGCATGCTTGGTGCAGAGTTGGGTGTAAGGTATGTAATTCTGGAATCAGACTCCTTGGATGCGATTAAATGTCTTTCTAGCTCGCTGTCTATGGGTAGTTGGGAGGCATACCCGGTGCTGGCTCGGGTTAAACAGTTGGGGGGGGATTTCATTGATTGCCGATGGTCTTGGGTGCCACGGTCTGCTAATGGCGTGGCTCACAAGATTGCATCGATTGGTTTTTCGGAGATGAGTGATGTCGTTTGGGTCGTTAGACCCCCATCTTCGTTGGTCTATGTATTGAACAATGACGGATTACCTTGCCCTCATTAATGGGGTTATGGTGGTGATGGGGATGACGCCTCTACTTGGTGGAGGGGTCGTTGTGGTTTATCCCTTGACACTGCTTGGTCTTGTTATTATGTTTGCCTCTCTGTAGGCCTTTTATGCTATGGTTTCTTGGTTTCAAAAAAAAAAAAAAAAACAACGTCGTATTTCCCATTTCTTTTAAATGAAACGTTGCGTTTTACTTTTTCTTCTTTCTTTTGTTGCTTTTCTCAATTTTTTTTCTTTCCTTTTTTTTTTCCTTCTATCTTTTCTTCTGTTTGACTTGGTCCCTTTGTTTTTTGTTAATGGTTTGTCTTGGTCCCTCGTTCTTTTGGTTGGATCTTTTGATTGGTCCCTAATTAATTGTTTTGGACATGATATTAAGACTTTCAATACTTAAAAATTACCTTAATGTTGATTTTTCTTTTATCACAAAAGATAATTTCTACAATAAGAAGGTGGGTGAGTGAATTAAACCTCACATTCATACTCATATTTGTATATCTTTTTCTAGTCATCACTACTTTTAATGAATTTCTGATGTGACTTTGAGGACTTGTTTCATAATGTCTAAAAAATTTGTGAGGAAAATGATATTAATGTTCCTAGTTAAAGGATTTGCATTTCACACCCGGAAAATCAAAGCTCAAAGCTCCAAGACTCACAAACTTACATTACTATCATGTGGATCTCTATTTTCAAGTCCTTGGTATGCAACTAAAAGATTTGAATGGTTGCTTTAATTAGGTAAACGCCGAGTTACTAGTTGCAACCTCTTAAGTAACAAGAGCGTTTTTTGCTATGAATATTATGAAAACATAACTGCGTAACAAATAAGAGATCAACGGTTTAGTGGTAGCAAAGTTGTTTACATTAAGAGAGATGTTTTTGTTATTATTTACTATCTAAAAAGATTTGGCTATGTACATTTTTCTAGAACCTTACCTTTTTAAATTTCGCCCCTCCTCCCGACAATTCATGGCTTCGCAACTAGGCACAAACCCGCTTAAATGTCACTAAAACCTGATTTGATTGATCTTAGAAAAGTTGTTTATTTTCAACTTTTCAGAAACAATTCTGAAGAAACAAAAGTGAAATGGAACTCAATTTTTGTTATCTGCAGTGTTCAATATAAGAAATATCGTTCCTGTGAAATGTGTGCAGCAACCACCCACCTGTTCTAGTAACATAATGTACTGACTTCCAACAAGCGCAGGCATGAGGGCAGTGCTACAAAGAAACCTCTCTCATTTTTCTTTTTTTGTGGTCATCGTCACCCGTTCTCACTTCAACAGCTGTGTATGTACAGAAAGAACATATCTCGAAGATGGCAGTGACATGAAGAGAAGATGAAAAGGCATGTTGCTTGTATTGAAAATAAAGCAGTATAAGAGTAAAACACCATTCCAGGGGTTACCTATCCAATTGGAGGAGAACCATTCATGGACAACTACTTGATGGACGCTAAAATCGTTGGCCATAGATAATCCAATATTTACAACAGTTCCACAGTTTGCTATCCATATCAGCAAAGCCGAGAAACACGGTAGTGACATAATTTTGCCCTGAAAGCATAGTTAAATTTCACTGTTAACATTCGACTAATTAGCCTAAATTCTACATACAGATGTAACATATTTACAAAAGCCTTAGGAATAATGCCTTCACATTTTCCCCTACTTTTCCCAGTTGATCATCGCAATCAAACTCTGAAAGTGGGGAACAAAATTTAGACATGATTTGACAAGGAAAGATAGCAATGTGAAAGTTTTAGTGGGAGCAAAGTAGTAATCACTTGAGGTGTACCAAGATGCAAAGTAATAAGAAATTTTTGGAACCAGTTTTCGTGAATTGCTTATTCCTAAAATATTGAGTAACAACTCCCGTAGAGAAGTTCAAATTTTACTTGAGCAAAAAAAAAACAAAAAAGATATCTAAGTCCACACACAAGAATTAGAGACAAAGAAAAGATTGATTGGAGTTTCATCATCAATTGAAAAAAAATGCTCGTTTATTCTCATCGATATTGAATGCAAATGTCAACTCAAGTGCATTCCTTTTTCATACCTCGTCTCAAGAAGATGCCCTAAATTCAAAGTTGAAGATACTATAAATTAACGAGCGATGCAAGAAAACAAGCATACGTCTCAGTGGAACCTAAAAAATAAGTCAAAACAATTTTAGCACAAGCATGTTTAACCAGATTTTCATGAAGAACCAAAACATGAAAAGCATTTCAACCAAATGGAAAAACATCTCAAATGTTGAGCCTTAACAGTAGTTTTAACATCAATTATAGAAAGCAAGAAGGGTAATTGAAAGGATGAAGATGTTAGAAATGGGAATTTACCTTCCGGTATAATGGCCATAGCATCGACCACATCCGTGGGAGCGTCAGCAACCTCACTTATGAGTACTGAAACTATTGGATTTTGAATGTCTATTTTTATATATATAAACAAGGTACAAGGAACGCTCATATATATGAGAGGAAGAAAGGAAAAAACAGAAGAGAAAATCAAGGGACAACACTTCCTTGATTTATGCTTTACCAACAACTAAAGGTGAGGGCAATCAGCTAACAACTAAAGCAAGGTAGAAATCCCTTGAATTAGTGAGAATGACAACTATGACAGCCATAGCGAACCATGACAACCATACTTAGTTGTTAGACTGCAATGTACCATACATACACCCATGCTTGCCGACTAGGGTTTAGGATTAACTTAGACTAACCCTAGAACTTCTTCCAATACTCCCCCTCAAGCTGGATCAAAGGGATCAATTGATCCGAGCTTGGATAGAAGGTGATGAAAAGTAGTAAATGACAGTCCTTTGGTGAAGATATATGCAAGCTGATCATGACTGTGAATGAAGTGTGTAGCAATTACCTTGGACTACACTTGATTCAGAACATAGTGACAGTCAACTTCAATGTGTTTAGTTCGCTCATGGAAGACTGGATTTGATGCGATGTGCATTGCTGCTTGATTGTCACAATGAAGGGATATAGGTTGTAGGTGAGGAAACCCTAGGTCCGTGAGTAGAGTTTTGAGCCAAGTGAGTTCACATGCCGTTGATGCCATAGCACGATATTCCGCTTCTGCACTTGAGCGTGCAACCACACTTTGTTTCTTACTCTTCCAGGTGACAAGATTACCCCCTACGAATGTGCAAAAACCAGTGATAAACTTGCGATCGAGAGAGTTCCCTGCCTAATCTGCATCTGTATATCCTGAGATCTGAGTATGACCATTATCGCGCATGAGGATCCCTCTACCAATGGAACCCTTCAGATAGCGAAGCACACGGTGAACAATCTTCATGTGATCTGTGTTTGGAGCATGCATGAACTGACTAACAAGGCTCACAGCATATGCTATATCAGGACGAGTGATAGTTAGGTAAATGAGCTTGCCAACCAATCTCTGATAATACTCTATATTAGGAATGAGATCACCATGAGACTGCAGCTTCAAGTTGCTATTCAAAGGTGTCCGAGCAGGTTTACAATCTGTCATGTTTGCCTCATGGAGAAGATCAATGATGTACTTGCGCTGATTTAGAAAACAACCCTTGTGGGAATGTGCCACCTCGATTCCTAAGAAATATTTAAGAGTGCCGAGATCTTTGATAGCAAATTTGTGACTGAGATATTGTTTAAGAGCACTAATCTCAGAAACATTATCACCTGTAACAATTAGGTCATCGACATAAATAAGCACCACAAGTTTACCAGATGTGCCCAATCGCACAAATAAAGAGGAATCAGCATTGCTCCGAGAGAAACCAACTCCCTCTAGGACATGACTGAGCTTGGCATACCATGCTCGAGGACTTTACTTGAGGCCATAAATGGATTTATGAAGTCTGCACACCAAGTCTGGATTGGTTGATTGAGGATGACCCGGAGGAATTTTCATAAAAACTTCTTCTTCTAGTTCCCCATGTAAAAAGGCATTTTTAACATCCATTTGAAAGAGAGGCCATGTATTGTTAATGGCAACAGATAACAGCACCCTCACTGTATTCATCTTTGCCACAGGTGCAAAGGTCTCTTTGTAATCCACTCCATAAGTCTGAGTAAATCCACGAGCAACCACTCGAGCCTTGTGTCTTTCAATCGTGCCATCTGAATGGAACTTGACCTTGTACACCCAACGACTTCCTACAGCCTTCTTTCCTTTGGGAAGCTTCATGATGGTCCAGGTGTTGTTTTCGTGAAGAGCTTGAAGCTCTTCTGCCATAGCAGCTCTCCATTCGCTATGTAATTTAGCTTCTTGAAAGCTTTGAGGTTCATAGGTCTCAGTAACTGTATTGAGGAATGCAGCAAATGAAGGTGACACTTTGCTGTAATTAATAACAGAAGTCAAGGGGTGCCTGACATTGTAAGTTACATAATCATTTAACTTGGATGGAAGTCTCCTCTCACGAGAAGGATTTCGACGAACTGTGGAAGGTTGAGCCACTGGTAGTTGAGCAGTCTCTTGGTTGGAAGGACTTATTGCGGGTTCAGATGAGATAAGTTCATCAGGAGCCACTGGTGGTGTGTTCTGCAGGTTGTGAGACTGAGAATGGACCTCATTCAGTGTTTGGTCCCTTAAGACATCTGTTGCATCTTCTTTACATGGATATGGTATTGGAAACAAGTCAAGCATGTTCTCCCCCTCTTGAGAGTAGTCCAGAGGTTGAGTGAAGTAAGGCATTGGTTCCTCAAATCTTACATCTCTTGAAACAACCATTTTCATAGTTGTGGGATTGTAACATTTGTAACCCTTTTGAGTGGAAAAGTAGCCTAAGAAAACACATTTGGCAGCCCGTGGTTCTAGCTTGTCACGTTTTTGTGCTTGAATGTGAACAAAGCATGTACATCCGAACACTCGTAAGTGTGACAAATCGACTTGTCTGCCTTTTAGGATCTCATAAGGTGATTTAAAATTCAAAACCTTACTGGGCAATCTATTGATAAGATATGCAGCAGTAAGGACACCTTGAGACCAAAACTTTTTCGGCACATTCGAGTGAAACATCAGGGCCCTAGTTTTTTCAAGTAGGTCTTTATTCTTCCTTTCTGCTACCCCGTTTTGTTGGGGTGTTCCAACACAACTGGTTTGATGTAATATGCCATGTGTGCTTAGATAATGAGACATATTATGGGACATATATTCGAAGCCATTATCTGATCGTAAGACATGAATATTTGAAGCAAATTGAGTGTTTACAAGTCTATGAAAATCTTGAAAAACTTCCAGCACTTCACTTTTAAATTTCAAAAGATATAACCAAGTTATCCTTGTGAAATCATCCACAAAGGTTACAAAGTATTTGTATCCGTCAAAGGACTCTAAAACTGGTCCCCAAACATCGGAATGCACGATTTCAAAAGGATTACTAGCCCTAGATAGGGAGGAGGTGAAAGGTAACCTAGTGAATTTAGAAAAATGACACACATCACAAGAACTTGTAACCTTGCACAGGTTTGGAAACAAAAAGGATAGGACTTTATCAAAAGGATGTGCAAGGCGTCGGTGCCAAAGTTGTTGTTCTTGAATCAGGCTTGAGGTGACTTGAAAAGCCTTGGGAGGTTGAACATGCTTGAAAAGGTAGTAAAGACCGTTTAGAAAAAAACCTTCACCAATCATCTTCTTAGTGGTGATATCCTGAAAAATCACAGTTTTTGGATAGAAGATGGCAATACAGTTTAGTGAGTTTGTGATTTTTCCAACAAATAAGAGCTGAAAAGGGAATGAAGGAACATAGAGGGCCTTAGACTCGACATTACTAGAGATTAAATGTATTTTTCCTTTCCCTACAACCATGGCACCCTTGCCATTAGCAACTGACACTTGGGATGGACATGAAAGTTTTTTAAAATCATACAGATTTGTGGACTTGTTGGTCATATGATCAGTGGCTCCTGAATCTATAATCCAATAATTCTGCATATTACCTATTTTAAGAGAAGTTGAGAAGGATCATAAGATACCTGGAATTTCTTGTTGTGTCACGCCTTCTTTCCCAGCCAAAAAACCAGCAAACTGCCCAAGTAGAGTAGCTGGTTTGTTGTCAACCTGACTGGTTGATCCTTCATTCTCCCCACCACCTTGTTTCTTGTGAAGGAAGGCAGCAAATTCATTTATCAGCATGCCCTGTGCTTCCTCGGAATGAGAGGTCATGGTATGATTTGCCTTGGGTGATGGGTTGTGTGCTCCTCTAGTGAAGCTCTTGTTGCTGTCCCTCGAATGCTTGGGCCTTAGTTTAGGATGGAGAATCCAGCAATGATCTCGTGTATGTCCGCCAGTATCACAATAGCTACACTTCACAGTAGGTTTCTTTCCTTTATATCTCTTCTCTTCACTAGCCCTGTGGTTTGAGAAATATACCCTAGATTCTGGTATATTTGACTTTAATTCCACAGTCATGATTTTTCTACGAGTTTCTTCCCTTTGGATAGTGGCACACACACTTGAGAAGGAAGGAAGTTCAGGATTCATGAGAACATGACTCCTGAGATCTTCGTATTCAGAGCTCAAACTTGCTAGAAGCTGAAAGATTTTATCTTCCTCAGCTCTCTTGATCAGCACTGCAGCGTCAATGGTGTGTGGTCGATAAACATTCAACTCGTTCCACATGGTGGTCAACTTGCCAAGATGGTGCACAAATGAGTTCCCTTCCTGTTGTAGACTAGCAATATCCTTCTTTAGCTGGAACACTCGAGTTGCGTTATTCTGATTACCATACATCTCTTTGAGGTTTTTCCAAAGAACGTATGAAGATTCCGCATAACTGAAGATTTCTGCAATCTTTCGATCCATAGAATTGAGCAGCCATGACATGACCAGTTGGTCCTTGCACAGCCAATCATTGTAACCTGATGAGGACACATTAGGTGCTGGAATCACGCCATTAACATAACCAAGCTTCGATCGTCCTCCTAACGCAAGGGTGACAGCTCTTTCCCACGGGAGATAGTTGAACTCATTTAGTAGGACCGAACTGAGACGTTGATTTGGATTGATATCAACGTCTAGATGAGATGAAGAAGACGCAGCATGCGAGTTTACTTCTTCGCCATGCACAGAGCTCCCTTCAGCCATGATAGAGATGAAAGGGAAACAGGGAGATAGTACTCAGAGGCAGATCGATAGAGATCACTGCTCTGATACCATATTGGATTTTGAATGTCTATTTTTATATATATAAACAAGGTACAAAGAACGCTCATATATATGAGAGGAAGAAAGGAAAAAACAGAAGAGAAAATCAAGGGACAACACTTCCTTGATTTATGCTTTACCAACAACTAAAGGTGAGGGCAATCAGCTAACAACTAAAGCAAGGTAGAAATCCCTTGAATTAGTGAGAATGACAACTATGACAGCCATAGCCAACCATGACAACCATACTTAGTTGTTAGACTGCAATGTACCATACATACACCCATGTTTGCCGACTAGGGTTTAGGATTAACACCCATGCTTGCCGACTAGGGTTTAGGATTAACTTAGACTAACCCTAGAACTTCTTCCAATAGAAACAATGGAGTCCAACTCTGAAATCGGGACAGTATTCCCACTATCTGCAATGGTTCTCTTAGCTTGGGGATCTCTATAATGCACATATATGATTGATTTAGTTAAAAACAGAACTCCATGTTGGCTTCGAAAGATGCTTGCCTCAAAGATTGCCATATGACCTTATTCTTTGGTAGAGAAAACCTTTCACGTTGGACCGATCTTTTATTTTGCTTCTCAATCCATCGGCATCCTGGACAAAAGACTGAACAGGTCTTGTCATTCATAACGCAGTAAACAGGACAATTACAAAGTTATAATCGGCATATTATGTATCTTCTACTTACTTTAGTGTTAAGAGCCTCATCACAAAGGAAATTCAAAAGCCTAAGCTTTTAGGAGAAGCTTAAGGCATCATATCCATCCCCGCCTCCACTAAAACACTCTGCGGCAGCTCCTTCATAACAGGATCGACCTTAGAGACCCTGCATGCGACCAGGTTCTCCAAATCTTGGAACAATGAGTAGTTGGTCCTTGATTGCTCTAGAGACCTAACAGAAAATAAAGTTGGGGTAAACCACATAAATTATTTTCACCATTAAAGCTTACTAAAAGTACTTTACACATAACTATAATACACTAGGTTGAGTTCTTACTCCTCTATGAAGAAAAGCATATAGCTATGAAATCGAACAATGGAAAACTGTTCAGGCCGTCCACTTCCTCCACGCGATAGTTCTCGAAGAACAGATTCAGCTTGGGACTTTTCAATTTTAAAAAACTAGAGTAAAAAGAAATGAGAAAAGAAAATGGGATTTCAAGTGAATTGGAAGTTCTTGAATGTTTTAGCACCTTAAAAAAGGGTGCACAAAATCAATTAAAACAAGTTTAGAGCAACATTTCAATCAAATATATAATAGAACAAAAGTAAGAATTACCTCTCTAAATGTGACACGCCCCAACCCATATATCCAAATGACACCTGCATGGCATGTGCTAGCCTACACCCAAGGGTGACAAAAGCCATGAGTGTGTGAGTCAGTGAGGAAATAACAAAACAAGCAATACACAACTATACCAGAAACCACATTCGCAATGAATACGTACATTAAGAAGCAATGATATGAATACATTCAAGTTAAGCATGAACGAGACAAGGTAAACAACAATCATGACTATGTCCAGAGCATACTACAAAATGAAAGTATCAGGATGAAGTAGAACAAGAAGTGATAATGAATAGGAAAAGAATCCATACTTGAGTGAAGAGATGCAAGGTCACTGATATGAAAATGCCTCGAAGCTCAGATCGTATTCTTCGTCGCTATGTCCTGAGGGGGCGCAAAACAGAAAATGTAAGTGGACCATAATCATAATAATACTAATAATACGAAAACTAGTTTATTTTTTAACATACTAACCCCCTGTTTTGAAAACATATATAATACTACATAATAGGTTTTTAAGAAAACTCTAGCATGCCATGAAATCATTTGTAAAACCAATGAGCATAAAATAATGCTCAGAACTAGTAAAATTGTCTCTAGAAAGCAAATCCGTAAATCTCATCAACACTGTACTTTCTAGGGGTATCATAGTTGTCTAAAGGCAGTACCTGTCCATCACCCAAAGGTGAAGCTATACTGGGTTACGCCAGTGAAGAATCATGGTAAGCCCTATCACCCAAAGGTGAAGCTGTACAACTCCAGGTTACACCAGAGAAGAAATATATAACATCACACACCGACACTAACCGTGGTTAGTGAAGCTGTCCGACACTGCTTTTAGCAGTGAAGCTGGGGGTATAACATTTATCATATCTCACTCCTCCTCATCAACTGTGTCATATGGCCATAGACATCTATACCCGTGTTCTGTGGATGTGTTGTATGATAACCCGCTAGATAAGCACTGAAAACATACCTCAAAAATCTCATATCAAATCTGGAGCACACAAGCTCAAACCTCGTCTCATAAATCCATGATATCTCATATTCGCAATCCATGCAATCTTATACTCATAAATCCGTAAAATAAATCATATTCAAAATCCATAGAAATTCATAAATACAAATCCAATAATCCAAAACCTTTATTAAAACATGCATTCAATAAATCATAAATACAGTAGTTCGTAAAGCATAATACAAAACATACTCAAATCATATAATGTGAAATGCATGCTAGGCTAATATTTCGTAAAACATATAAGTTAAGAAGGGGTCCACTCACAAGTACTCCACTACCTGAAAACCACTCAAACTAGGATGGACTGGATCACTTCCAACCATTGCACCTAAACATAAAGAGAGTACATTTAATAAAACTCTACTAAAACGATGAAATTTCAGAAAACAGACAGCAGATTCAAATTTGGCACGTCAAAAAACCCAAAAAGGGACTTTTGATTCTCCCACCCGCCTCCATGGAGCAGCGGCCCAAACGGCCACACATCACAGCACATATCGAGATAGGTTGTCGGAAAAGTCGTAAGCGCCGATGTGGACGGTGACGGAGCACAATACATCCGGCGGAGTCGTGTGTGCTCCACGAGCCGACCCCAACAGCCCTTCACTCACGCCAACCATAGAACTGGGTATCCAGCTCGGGTCGAGTCGAATTCGATTTGAGTCTAGGCTAGGGTTACTAGATTAGGCCTGGGCTGGATTGGGTTTGGGTTCTGATGGGTTTAGGCCTAGGATGAATTAGATCGAGCTTAGGCCTGTTTAGTTGGGCCTGCTGGGTTGGGCTCCCATTTGGCTTGGTTTCGGTTTCGGTCGTTAGTCACGGGTCGAGTCAACCCCAGTTCCAGGCCATAGGTTCAGCCAGAATTTGGGTAACCCTTCCCGAGCTTTGTTCAAGCTCAATTCAACACCATTTGAAATGATTCAAAAGCCAAAATGAAGATGAAAGAGTAAGGAACAAGAATATACCAAGATGAGATCAAGTCGTGGTCAGGATTGATCGAAAAATGGCATGTGTTCGCTGAAAAATAAGGAGAGTGCTTCCTGAGTAGTTTTCACGTTTAAACCTTCACCAAAAACCATTTTTCATTCAACCACTAAGCATTCTAAACTACTAGGGAAGAAGATAGAAGGGTAAATCGACTTACCTTCGTCGAAGACGACGACAACTTATCAGGAAAACAGTTTGCACAGTGACGAGAAAGAAAGAGAGTGAGATCGGAGAGGTGAGGAAGAGAAAGGAGATCCAGATAGTGATGATGAAGATGTGATGGCTGTCTGTGTTTATGTAAGTGTGTGTGTGTGTATTTGCCGAAGAGGAAGGAAGAGAGTAGTGTAAAGAGTGAGAGAAGTGAGAGAGAGTTCTGGAAGAGTCATGGGGGAAGAAGGGAAGGGTGCCAGAAATGGAGTGCCACGTGTCACCCATGTAGAGGTCCAAGGTGAGGAAAAATCTCCACTTATGAAATTACTAAAATTCCCATATGTTCAACAATTCGTAAAAGCTTCATTTAGTTCCAACTCAAATTCTAAACGCCCCTACACATTCGTATTGTCGAAAACTACGGAAATAAAATAAGTAAAACATTCTAATACATTAACGGACGAAAGTCAACCTTTTCGTCATAAGGGTATTTTTGTAATTTTAACGGATTAAAATGAAATTTTCAAAACAGGTCGTTACAAAATGTTTCACTGAACTTACAAAAATTGGAGATCATTTCCTACATCCTCAGCAGCTAATGGTGCCATAAGGTAGGGGAACCTCAAGATCAACCTCTCTGTTCTCAAAGCGGCGTTCCTTGACCCTGTGACACCCTCTTGTAGCCTTGACCTTGCCCTTGGCATCATTCTCATTCACAACACCACCATCATCTCTACTGTATTACAAGTTTCCATCAACTCATCTTGTTTTGCTGCATCTGAGTACTTCACATCTTCACTCTGATCAAGGGTGTTCTCCTTCCCTCGTTTGCTAGTTGAATCAACACATATTGCATGCCGAAACTCGAGACCATAAGCCCTCTTAAACAGAACTAAAGAATAAACCAACAACAGTCTTAATATGCATTCACAAAGAAAATACTATAATTGTCACATCCCAATCCGCATAGCAAGATATTATCTATTTTGGGCCCAGCCTGCAAGGTTTTGTTCTTGTGTTCTTGGGCCTTCCCAGAGGGTCACCCATCATGTGACCGCTCTCGTCGAAACTCACTTAACTTCAAAGTTCTTATGGGATCCGAAGCCAGTGAGTTCCCAAAACGCGTCTTGCTATAGGGAAGTAGGCATGTACATATAAGGCACAGAAGATCTTCTCCCCTGGACGATGTGAGACTCTACAGTCCACCCCCCCTTAGGGGCCCAATGTCCTCGTAGGCACACTTCCGACCAAAGAGTGGCTCTGATACCAAAATGTCACATCTCAGTTCGCATAGTAAGATATTATTCACTTTGGGCCCGGCCAGCACGGTTTTGTTCTTGGGTTCTTGGGCCTTCCCAGGGGGTCACCCATCCTGGGACCACTCTCACCTAAACTCACTTAACTTCAGAGTTCTCATGAGATCCAAAGCAAGTGAGTTCCTAAAACGCGTCTTACTATAAAAAGGTGGGCATGTACATATAAGGCCAGAGACCAACTCTCACTCCGTCGATGTGGGACTCTACAATACTGTAGAGTCCCACATAGCCTAAGGGAAATGATCATTTATGCCTTATATATACATGCCCACCTCTCTGTAGCAAGACGAGTTTTGGGAACTCACTGGCTTCAGATAGCATAAGAACTCTGAAGTTAAGCGAGTTTGGGCGAGAGTAGTCCCAGGATGGGTGACCCCTGAGAAGGCCCAAGAAAAAAACCATGCAGGCCGGGCCCAAAGCGAACAATGTCTTGCTATGTGGACTAGGATGTGACAATTTGGTATCAGACCCACATCGACAGAGTAAGGGTTGGTCACTGCCCTTATATGTACATGCCTACCTTCATATATTAAGACGTGTTTTGGGAACTCATTGACTTCGGATCTCATAAGAACTCCGAAGTTAAGCGAGTTTGGGCGAGAGCGGTCCCAGGATGGGTGACCCCCTGGGAAGGCCCAAGAACAAAACAGTGCGGGCTGGGCCAAAAGTGGACAATATCTTGTTATGCAAACTAGGATGTGACAATTGTAAAACCCCACCCCTATTTTCTTTAAAATTGTTTTGGGTTTTTATTTAAAAATTGTTTTTGGGTCTTAATTGGTGAGCTCGTGGGGCCCACCTTGTTTTTGTGTTCCCCGGTCACTCTCTCATCTTCCTCTCACTTTTTCTCATCACTCTACAACTCACACTCTCTCCCTCTCACCCGTGTTCTCCCTCCCTGCACACCTTCATCTCCCTTATCATCAAACACCACAACAACCACATAAACACCATCACCCCTGTGAACTTAGTTTCGAAGGAAGAACACCTAAACTTACCTCGAACTTCATTCTGGATCATTGGGATCAAAACCCAAGTCGGGCCGAGACCTTTCAGGCCATTTTCTGGCCAAAACACAGTGATTTAGCCATTGAAAAAGGTATCATTCTCTTTGTCTCGTCGAGTACTACAATTTTCGTTTTTGTTTCACTTAATTTCGTTGAGTATTGAAGAAGTTATAGGCGATTGAAGTTTGCCCCAAAACCTGCCAAATCCTTGGCCTGGAAATGGGTCAACCCTACCCATTAACCCAAGCCTAGACTTGAAACCCAACCCAATGTTCAAATTAGGCTTTTAAGCCCAAATCCTTAAAACCCAAAGCCCAAAACCCTTTTTATTTATGTTCAAATTAGGCTTTTAAGCCCAAATTCTTAAAACCTAAAGCCCAAAACCCTTTTT
This sequence comes from Pyrus communis, assembly GCF_041283825.1. Lineage (NCBI taxonomy): Eukaryota > Viridiplantae > Streptophyta > Magnoliopsida > Rosales > Rosaceae > Pyrus > Pyrus communis. Next base: position 2,507,457 of record NC_142571.1, read on the forward strand.
ATTTATTTAATTTTTGTTTTTTTAAGAACACTTGGGTTAGGCCTTCAAGCCCAAGGCCCATTAGACTAACCCAATATACCCAAGACCCAAAACCCTAAAACCCAAGCCCAACCCAGTTTGACCGGTTGACCCGGCCTGGGCTGGATTGGGTTTTGTCCGGAACCACTCCTAGGCTAATTTCGACGTCCTGAACCCGTTTTTTTACTTCTGTTTTTCCAAATTCAATCGTTTGAGTATAGTTTTAGCAGCGATTCCGTTATTCCTATTTGGCATAGCTTTGCACCAACGGTGTACGGTGAGTGGACCCCTTCACAAAATGCATGTTTTAATAGTAGAAATGCATACATGATAAGCATGATTTAATAACTACGTTTTATGAAACGTTTTATGAGATAATATGCTTACTGAGGCTAGTTTGAATTATACTATTTTTCCTATAACCCATGTTCTTTATAGGATATATGATGGATGACGATATAATATTTAGAACATGTTTCGAACACCTCTTTGTAGTATAGATGATGGATGACTTTATACTATGAAGATGTTTTTCAAATATATATATGTTCAATGGTTTTGTACTTACCTAATGGCCTCTATTCTGCTAAGGGGTGAGGAATAGAGTCCATCAAGGACAAGGTTACAATGTTGGCATAAGGCCTGAAGAAATAATCTCTAGCTACGGGCTGAGAGATGGGGAGCTGGCACGGGGCCTAGAGTGAGAATGAACATTCACTAGCGATTACGATATATACGAGTTATGATTTGAGGCATTGCACGGCATGCTAGGTTTCGGAAAACCTATTTTATTTATCATGCTATATTGCGTTTTCTTAAAACCTGGGGGTTTGTATATTGATAACTGTTTTATTATGTATATATCAAATTGGTCCACTCATGTTTATTTTGCGCCCCCTTCAGGAACTTAGAATCGAGGCATACAATCATGATGTCAAGGCATTTCCATATTAGCATCTTCGAATCCTCTCGGTGTAGAACCCATCCTTTGTTTCATTCAGTTTTATATTCTTTCTTTTAATGTTCTAATTAGATGTATGCTCTGAACACGTTACTTATTTGAATATTCTTCATATTTAAATTCATAAGTCTTATTTATTCTTGTTCTCATGCTTCGAATTGGCTTTCATCACCTTCAGGTATCGGCCAGCACATGACCCAGGACGTCGGGATCGGGGCATGTCAATAACCAACCGCACCTCCATCTCTGCTGCCAAAATCAACCTCTTGAGTCTCAATATTCCCGGGCCATTCCTTGACTTTACAATGCCTTCTGACTGCCTTGGCATTGACATCCTTATTACTCATAGCAGCACCACCATCTCTGCTGCCATTACAAATTTCCATCAACTTCTCCTGCTTTATGTTCTTAGTTCCCATTTCAACAGATTGTGGAGATGCATACAAGTGTTTTCTTGGCGAACCAACACGGGTTTCCTTTCAAAACTCGAGGGCATATCTGCACCCACTCAAAGATGGCAGCAACATGAAGAGAAGATGAAAAGACATGCTGCTTGTATTGAAAATAAAGCAGTATATGAGTAAAACATCATTCCAGGGGTTACCTACCCAATTGAAGTAGAATCATATTCATGCCGCACAGCAGGAGAACCATCCATGAACAACTAATTGATGGACATTTAAAATCATTGGCCTTGGAAGATCCAATCTTTTAAGTTCCACAGTTTGCTATCTGCATCAGCAAAGCCGACCAACACAGCAGTGACATAACTTTGCCCTGAAAGCATAGTTGAATTTCACTGTTAACATTTAACTAATATATAAGCCTAACTGATCAAATATAAATTCTAGAGATAGATGTAACATATTTAGAAAAGCCTTAGGAATAATGCCTTCACATTTTCCCCTACGTTTCCCATTTTATCATCACAATCAAACTTCGAAAGTGGGAACAAAATTTAGACATGATTTGACAAGGAAAGATAGCAGTGTGAAAGTTTTAGTGGGAGCAAAGTAGTAGTCACTTGAGGCGTACCAAGATGCAAAATAATAAGAAAACCTTGGAACCAGTTTTCCTGAATTGCTTATTCCTAAAATATTGAGTAAACAACTTCCGTAGAGAAATTCAAATTTTATTTGTGATGAAAACAAAAAAGATATCAAAGTCCTTCACAAGAATTAGAAGTAAAGAAAAGATTGCGTGGAGTTTTACCTTCACCTGGTTTAGCCATAACACCCTTCGCCGTAGTAATTTATGTAAGCAAACACATGTTGCCCTTAGATGATATTGTCCTGGATTTTAAAGAAGCATGTTTGAATTAAACAATTAAAAACTGATTGATTGTTTAATTAAACACGGTATATATGACAGAACACAATTGAAGATAAACTTTTACAGAATCTGAATCTTGGCTATGGAATGAATGGTGCTAGCACGCACCTGACTTTGACTTGAGATCTCAAACGATGATATTGAATTTTGAATGTCTATATTTGTATTATGTGAAACCAAGTACAAGGAAAGCTCATATAAATGAGCGGAAGAAAGGAAAAGAAACAGGAGGAGCTGAAAACAAGGAAAAGCAAAAACAGAAAGAAAGAAAAAACAAAGCAGAAAACATGGAAGCAGAAAACATGGAAGGAAACATGGAAAAGTAAAGCAGCCCTAGAAAAGTAAAGCAGCAGCCCTAGAAAAGTAAAGCAGCCCTAGAACTTCTTCCATGCTTTCTTCCAATACTCCCCCTCAATGTAAGAACCCGTCCCGGAATTTACGTAAGAAAATAGGTATTTTTGTATTTTCACTAAGTTTGGGGGATACCTTCCTTTTTAAAATTGTTTTTGAACCTTAATTGGTGAGCCCAAGGGGCCCACCCCCTGTTTTTGTCCCCCGGTTCCTTCCCTTGCCCTTTTCTTTTCTTTTTTTTTCTGAAAAGTCTTCTCCTCTCTTCTCTCTTTCTTCCTCCGTGCTCTCTTTCCCCCCTCCTCTCGGTGCTCTTTTCTCCGAGTAGAACACACACACACACACCCATGCCCGCACCTATAACTCTTTTCTAACCCCATAGTTGTGTTTTGGACGTCAAACCATGAAGAAACCCCCTCGGAGGCATTTCCCAGTTTTCCGGCGAGCACCGCCCCTTTCGAGGCAATTTCCGGCCAAACCACGGCGAGTTGGCCGGCGTGCAAGGTATCAATCTCTTCGTCTCGCTGAGTACTACAACTTTCCTTTTTGTTTCACCCAATTTCATTGAGTATGGAAGAAGTTATGCTCATTTGAATCTTACCCAGTTCCGACGGACACCCGTGGCTTCCAGGCTGTTTTCCGGCCAACTCCAACCACGATGACGGGAACCAAGGGTATATTTCGATTCCTTACCTTCGGGGCTTCAATTTGGTATATTGAATGACATGTTTTGGTTGAGTTTTGAGCTCCAACGGAGCTTGGGAAATCTCCGGCCGAAGTCCGACCTTCTCCCTCCTTGGAATCCGGCGAACACCCAAGGCCTTTGGGCCTTTCCTGCCAAGCCCAAACCCATTACCCTTTTTTTTAATTAGGCCTTTGGGCCATGAGGTTTCAAACCCAAACCCACTTTCCTTCTAACCCAAACCCAACCCACCTAAAACCTAAACCCAATTACCCTAACCCAAAACCCGTGACCCGTGACCCGTTGACAGTTGACCCGGTCAACGGTCAATGTTGACTTTGACCGTTGACTTTTTAGGTTTTCGTGCGGGACCCTTCCTAGGCTAATTTCGACGTTCTAAACTCGTTTTCGATGTCCGTTTTCCCAAATTTAGTCGTTTGAGTAGAGTTTGACTAAATGTACCATTTATGTGCTTAGGGGCGATTATTTGTGGCGTTTCCGTCTTCGCTAGTGGCGTGGCTTTTCGACGGCGAAGTATTGTGAGTGGACCCCTTCTAAAAATGCATGTTTTGATAGTATAAATGCATACATGAAAAGCAGGATTTGATGATTATGTTTTATGAACGTTTTACAAGATAACATGCTTATTGAGGCTAGTTTGAATTATTACTATTTTTCCTATAACCCATGTTCTTATAGAATATCTGATGGATGACGATATGATATTTAGAACATGTTTAGAACACTTCTTTATAGTATAGATGATGGATGACTTTATACTATGAAGTTGATTTTCAATATATGTATGTTCACTGGTTTTGTACTTACCTAGTGGTCCTTTCCGCTACGGGACGTAGGGATAGATCCGGTCCGTCCCAGGCGACGGTTTGGTGTTGGCATAGGGCCTGGAGTGTGTTTTCCTCTGACTGTCTGCTCAGAGACGGGGAGCCGGCAAAGGGCCTGAAGTGCATTTTCCTCTGACTGTCTGCTCAGAGACGGGGAGCCGGCATGGGGCCTGAAGTGTTATATCGGACATTCACTAGTGATTATTATTTTATGCGAATGATGATTTGAGACATTGCACGACATGCTAGGTTTCGGAAAACCTATGTTTATCATTATATTTGTGTTTTCATAAAACCTGGGGGTTAGTACGTTGATAACTGTTTTATTATATATATATATATCAACTTGGTCCACTCATGTTTGTTTTGCGCCCCCTTCAGGACTTAGAATCGAGGCATACAATCCCGACGTCCAGGCACTTCCGCATCGGCATCTTCAAGTCCTCTTGGTGTAGGACCCATTCCTTGGTTTCATTCAATTTTATATTATTTTTCTTTTAGTGTTCTAGATTAGAGGTGTGCTCTGAACACGGTCCTTAATTGCATATTCATTATTCTTTTATATTTATAAACCTTATTTATCCATTGTTTTCAGCATTTGCATTCAATAAATGGCTTTCGTCACCCTCGGGTGTCGGCCAGCACGTGCCTATCTTGGTATTCGAGGAATATCGGGGTCGGGGCGTGTCAGATTGGTATCAGAGCGTGCTTTTGTTCAGAGCATACTTAGGACTTTCTGTTACTGTAGTAGTGTGTTTATCATGACATCATTTGGATGTCACGACTTCCGGATTCGGTGTCACTTGGCATAGTTGTGCAAACCTTTCTCTGTTTGAATTTTCATCTTCTGGTTGAAATACAAGAATTCGTGTCGGGATTGTGCCTCAGTGGTGATGAAGTGGATTGTTGGACGACTTTCGACATCGGATCGATACTCTACATCGTGCATTCCCTGGGAATTTCGGACATAATTGGATCTACCTAGGAGTGTTGAGAAATGGAAAAACCCTAAGTGAGTTGAATTTGGAAGATATGAAGCGGTTTTGTACTCTACGACGTGCAATCTCAAGGAATGGCGGGCACAGTTAGTGTTACTTGGAAGCGACGTATTCTAGAAATCTTAGTTTGAGGGAGTCTAGTCGAGATCAGCTGTAGATACGAAATGGCGATGCCACTCTGCGACATGCGTTCCCTAGGAATTGCGGGCAGAGTCGGCTCTACATTGAAATCTCGAGAAACGGAAAAATCTTAACAGTACGAGTTGGTTGAGATCAACTAGAACCCTGAAATGATGACATCACTCTGCGACATGCGTTCCCTAGGAATGGCGGGCAGAGTCATATTGCAGTGGCGACTACTTGAAATATTCGAAGTGTTTGAGAAAGCAAGAAAGCACTAGTGGTAACGACGATTAGTAAGTGGTAGTTAGCGGGAGCAAATCAATGTTCTCAGGCTCATTACCACTGAAGAAACTCGTGTGAACCGGTAGAATGAATCTTCCATGATTGTTCTATCAGTAACCTCTTTGCTTACCTCAACGGCGAAGTCAAGTTCCTTAACCTTTGACCGTTAGCTCTACAGCAAATTCTCCGGGCTTTGACATCATTTAAATTAGATAATTTCTTAAGTGACTCTTCGGTAACAGACGCTGTTCCCACCAATTTTCCAAAAGGAGTTGCGATTCTTTTTGTTGTTGTAGTTGGATTTGGTTGATGAAGATCCATACTTGTTTGGATAAACAGACTTCTTGAACTTCACCTGGATTTGGCACTAGACGGTAAATCCTAGCACCTTGTCCACATACTTTTCGGTGGAGGTGAACTTAGCCTTTTGCTTGTAGACCAACTGACCAGTGCTCTTATCCACTAACTGTTCAGCCTTGTAACTTTTCAGTGTAATGGCTTGAGACTACCATATTCATCATTGTACGAAGATCGAGCTTTACTTTGAACTTCTCTGGACTCATTGAGCTTTGGTTTGCTCAAGGGCATCACTTTAAGTTAGCCAATCGTGTCACTACATGCTTACACAGACTGCTTTGTATCTTTCTTCTTCGTCATTTTGTTGGTTTAGAGGTTCTATGTTTAATTTTTCAACTTTGAAACAGCTTACAACATATTGTGAATTTCGAAATGTCTTTGGCCTTGTCAAATCTTATTAACAGTTCTTGACTATTCTTGAGCTTATACCTATTTCCTTTTTGGCTAAGGAACCAGTCAACCTTACCGTGTTGATTAACCAAATAATCATAAACAGTGATTTCTATTTCTGCATCTTTACCTTCCTTCGCTCGTTTGTTCTTGGCATGATTTCTCACTCATCCAGGTATCTTGTACTCTAGTTTTAATAAACTTGTTTTGATCCTCAAATTCTTGAGTGTTCTTTTAGTCTTCCCTGCATGGTTTCTTGCTTAATCAGTGAAGAATTCATGATCGATCAATTCGGTGGAAGTATGCGCCCAATTTTTATCTTTTCAAACAGAAATGTTGGGAGCATAATCTTTTCACAAGCTTACCCTACTTACCAGAAAGAGTTCCACGTGGGTGTGAGGTTGGAGTCGTCTTGTGGTAGGAGGTTGGTGAAGATTGTGGTGCAGGTAAGCAGCAGATTGCATCATTATCTTCACGCTGAATTGAATGGTCACCATTCATTATCTTGCTACAATTCATAACCATCATATCGTACTTTGGTAGACCTTTTCGATGATGTGATGTGTTCGCCTCAACGTAGTTTTCCACTACCTTGGCACCAGGATCCTTCGGTTCGTGAGCACGTGGGCGTGACGTGTATGCGATGTTTTAGTAAGAGTTGGATGAAGGTTTGAGTACAGAAGGTCAGCGGATTGTATCATCATCTTACTATAATTCATAGGCATCACATCGGTTCTTTTCCAATGTTATGTGCCGTCTCAACTCATCTTTTCACTGTTTCACTCCAAGACTCTTTTGTTGTGAGTACGTGGTTATTGAAACACTTCTAGCAGATCTGTTTAGTGTACTCTGGGTTGGCACCTCAGCGCGGTCGAGGTGAGAATCGGAAAAATCTTTACACTTCTCTCGAAAGGTGTGTACTCTCATTTATTTTTAGGTTGATCACTTGAGAGTCCTTCTTTCCATCAATGTTGACCTTGTTTTACTAGAAATCTGCAACTAAGCAAAATTGGAGAGGTGGTTTGAGCACTACAATGATTCCCAAGAGATACCGCTTGTTGGGAAAGGTGACTTCTCGTTTTCTAGTTGCTTGGCTCGAACTTTGGAGTCTACTATTAACAGGATAGCCACTTCCTTTGAATCCCAAGGTACAGTTTTCAAATGGGTTCTTTGTTGGCAAAACACTGGAGTAGTTGGTCGCATTTGGAAGAATTGAGGAGGATAAGATGCTTGATACTGGATAGAGTTTTATGACGACAGTTTCTGTTTTGTTCGGTTTGAGTACGCCATTTTTTGCGGCATGGTACGAGAGTTCTACAGGCAATACTGGTTAGCAGAGGAGTATTGTGAACTGGTATTCGAAAGATTGAAATTACGACGCGTGAAATTGTGCACCCTCAGCAAATTATTGCTTGCTTATCGAGACAACAAATGTGTGATCGATATCACGGGCGGCCGACTGTGGTATTGAAAACTTATTCGTTGGGTTCGTTAAGCAAGTGGGCAGGAAGATTCGTCTTCAGCAGTTGGTACGGTTTTGCTATTGTTAGGACTTGACCTAGAGACGCATCTTTTCTCGGAGTACGTGACGTTCGTATGCTTAGGCGAGACCCACTCTCATTTTTTTTCAGCTTTGAGTTTCAGTTTTGATTTTCAGTAAGTATTTTAACTTCCTTTTCTTTAATTATTTGTTTTCGACGTTACAAATGTTTTGGGGGAAGTATTTCCATTTTCAGCTTTTAAGTTAAGCGCGAGTTTTCGACTTATATGTTAGTACATATCTATTTTGACTATTTTGACGCTATAGTATTTTGCGTACTTATTTTTGACCTTACATCTATATATGTTTTCAACTTTATATTTTATTAAAGTATGTTTCTACTTTTACACTGATGGGGAAGAAAGTAAGAGCTTGGAGGCATGATAGAGGATTTGGCAACCCGCTCGCGACGGTGTGGCATATTCTCTTTGATGCACCCACTCTGACTTGAATTCTCTTTATACATATATTCTTCTTCCTATTTTCAAGCTTTTTGGTTTAAGTTGTGATTTTAAATTTCGGGACGAAATTCTTTTAAGGGGGGTAGATTGTAAGAACCCGTCCCGGAATTTACGTAAGAAAATAGGTATTTTTGTATTTTCACTAAGTTTGGGGGATACCTTCCTTTTTAAAATTGTTTTTGAACCTTAATTGGTGAGCCCAAGGGGCCCACCCCCTGTTTTTGTCCCCCGGTTCCTTCCCTTGCCCTTTTCTTTTCTTTTTTTTTCTGAAAAGTCTTCTCCTCTCTTCTCTCTTTCTTCCTCCGTGCTCTCTTTCCCCCCTCCTCTCGGTGCTCTTTTCTCCGAGTAGAACACACACACACACACCCATGCCCGCACCTATAACTCTTTTCTAACCCCATAGTTGTGTTTTGGACGTCAAACCATGAAGAAACCCCCTCGGAGGCATTTCCCAGTTTTCCGGCGAGCACCGCCCCTTTCGAGGCAATTTCCGGCCAAACCACGGCGAGTTGGCCGGCGTGCAAGGTATCAATCTCTTCGTCTCGCTGAGTACTACAACTTTCCTTTTTGTTTCACCCAATTTCATTGAGTATGGAAGAAGTTATGCTCATTTGAATCTTACCCAGTTCCGACGGACACCCGTGGCTTCCAGGCTGTTTTCCGGCCAACTCCAACCACGATGACGGGAACCAAGGGTATATTTCGATTCCTTACCTTCGGGGCTTCAATTTGGTATATTGAATGACATGTTTTGGTTGAGTTTTGAGCTCCAACGGAGCTTGGGAAATCTCCGGCCGAAGTCCGACCTTCTCCCTCCTTGGAATCCGGCGAACACCCAAGGCCTTTGGGCCTTTCCTGCCAAGCCCAAACCCATTACCCTTTTTTTTAATTAGGCCTTTGGGCCATGAGGTTTCAAACCCAAACCCACTTTCCTTCTAACCCAAACCCAACCCACCTAAAACCTAAACCCAATTACCCTAACCCAAAACCCGTGACCCGTGACCCGTTGACAGTTGACCCGGTCAACGGTCAATGTTGACTTTGACCGTTGACTTTTTAGGTTTTCGTGCGGGACCCTTCCTAGGCTAATTTCGACGTTCTAAACTCGTTTTCGATGTCCGTTTTCCCAAATTTAGTCGTTTGAGTAGAGTTTGACTAAATGTACCATTTATGTGCTTAGGGGCGATTATTTGTGGCGTTTCCGTCTTCGCTAGTGGCGTGGCTTTTCGACGGCGAAGTATTGTGAGTGGACCCCTTCTAAAAATGCATGTTTTGATAGTATAAATGCATACATGAAAAGCAGGATTTGATGATTATGTTTTATGAACGTTTTACAAGATAACATGCTTATTGAGGCTAGTTTGAATTATTACTATTTTTCCTATAACCCATGTTCTTATAGAATATCTGATGGATGACGATATGATATTTAGAACATGTTTAGAACACTTCTTTATAGTATAGATGATGGATGACTTTATACTATGAAGTTGATTTTCAATATATGTATGTTCACTGGTTTTGTACTTACCTAGTGGTCCTTTCCGCTACGGGACGTAGGGATAGATCCGGTCCGTCCCAGGCGACGGTTTGGTGTTGGCATAGGGCCTGGAGTGTGTTTTCCTCTGACTGTCTGCTCAGAGACGGGGAGCCGGCAAAGGGCCTGAAGTGCATTTTCCTCTGACTGTCTGCTCAGAGACGGGGAGCCGGCATGGGGCCTGAAGTGTTATATCGGACATTCACTAGTGATTATTATTTTATGCGAATGATGATTTGAGACATTGCACGACATGCTAGGTTTCGGAAAACCTATGTTTATCATTATATTTGTGTTTTCATAAAACCTGGGGGTTAGTACGTTGATAACTGTTTTATTATATATATATATATCAACTTGGTCCACTCATGTTTGTTTTGCGCCCCCTTCAGGACTTAGAATCGAGGCATACAATCCCGACGTCCAGGCACTTCCGCATCGGCATCTTCAAGTCCTCTTGGTGTAGGACCCATTCCTTGGTTTCATTCAATTTTATATTATTTTTCTTTTAGTGTTCTAGATTAGAGGTGTGCTCTGAACACGGTCCTTAATTGCATATTCATTATTCTTTTATATTTATAAACCTTATTTATCCATTGTTTTCAGCATTTGCATTCAATAAATGGCTTTCGTCACCCTCGGGTGTCGGCCAGCACGTGCCTATCTTGGTATTCGAGGAATATCGGGGTCGGGGCGTGTCACTCAAGCTGGATCAAAGGGATTAATTGATCCAAGCTTGAACAAAAGACGTTGAAAATCAGCAGAGGGTAATCCTTTTGTGAAAATATCCGCAAGTTGATCATGACTGCGCGTGTAGTGAGTGTCGATCACCTTGGACTGAACTTGATTTCTGACGTAGTGACAATCAACTTCAATATGTTTAGTTCGCTCATGGAATACAGGATTCGATGCAATGTGCATCGCGGCCTGATTATCACAGTGTAGGGACATGGGTTGTTGATGAGGAAAACCTAAAGTCAACAGAAGGCTTTTGAGCCAAATAAGTTCACAAGCAGTGGACGCCATAGCACGATACTCTGCCTCTGCACTAGAGCGTACAACAACACTTTGTTTCTTGCTTTTCCAGGTAACTAGGTTGCCTCCCACAAACGTACAAAACCCAGTGGTAGACTTGCGATCGAGAAAATTTCCTGCCCAGTCAGCATCGGTATAGCCTGAGATCTGAGTGTGACTATTGTTGCGCATAAGAATTCCTCTACCAATGGAACCCTTAAGATAACGTAGCACACGATGAACAATCTTCAAATGATCCATGCTTGGAGAGTGCATAAACTGGCTAACAATGCTGACAGCATATGATATATCAGGACGGGTGATAATCAGATAAATGAGTTTGCCAACCATTCTTTGATAGTAACTTAAATTGGGAACTGGATCACCGTGAGTTTTTAGCTTCAAGTTGCTATCCAAGGGGGTACGAGCAGGCTTGCAATCTGTCATTTTTGCTTCGTGAAGAAGATCCATGACATACTTGCGTTGGTTGAGGAAGAAACCCTTGTGATAGTGTGCCATCTCGATGCCCAGAAAGTATTTGAGAGTGCCAAGATCCTTGATAACAAACTTGTTGTTGAGATACTGTTTAAGAGCATTAATCTCTGACATATTATCACCTGTCACAATTAGATCATCAACATAAATGAGCACAACTAGTTTACCCACTAAGCTGGAATGAACAAATAGGGAAGAATCCGCAATACTTCGACAAAAACCAACCCTTTCCAGAACATGACTGAGCTTGGCATACCATGCACGTGGACTTTGCTTGAGACCATAAATGGATTTATGGAGTTTGCACACCATTTCTGGATTGTTTGATTGAGGATGACCTGGGGGTAGCTTCATGTAAACCTCTTCTTCAAGTTCACCATGCAGGAAAGCATTTTTAACATCCATTTGAAAGAGAGGCCATGCATTGTTAATTGCAACCGACAACAATACTCTAACAGTGTTCATTTTTGCCACCGGAGCAAATGTCTCTTTATAATCGACGCCATAGGTTTGTGTAAAACCTTGAGCAACCAAGCAAGCCTTATTCCTTTCGATTGTGCCATCTGAATGAAACTTAGTTTTGTACACCCAACGACTCCCCACTGCCTTCTTTCCTTTTGGAAGTTTCACTATAGTCCATGTGTTATTTTCATGGAGGGCTTGAAGCTCCTCTACCATAGCATTTCTCCACTCACTGTGAAGATTGGCTTCTTGAAAACTTTGAGGTTCTCGAGCTTCATTAATGGCACTTAGGAATGTAGCAAAAGAAGATGAGACTTTGCTATAATCAATAATATCAGTCACGGGATACCTGGCAGTGTAGGTCACATAATCATGCAACTTGGATGGAAGTTTCCTCTCTCGTGCAGGATTGCGACGAACTGTAGGAGATTGAACTACAGGTATTTGAACAACATCATGGTTGGAAGGATCACTGGAGGGTGCAGTGTGAATCTCTGATGAGGAAGGGTTTTCATCTTCAAGATGTTCCACCGAGTGAAGGTTAACATCATCCGGCACATGATCACTAGGAGTGCATGTTGCATCTTCTCCGTTTGGATATGGAAAAGGAAATAAGTCCATCAAATGCTCCCCCTGTCTAGAGTAATCCAGTGATTGTGAGAAGTAAGGAACATGTTCTTCAAATTTAACATCCCTTGAAACAACCATTTTTCTAGTTGTTGAATTATAGCACTTGTAACCTTTTTGGGTAGATGAATAACCTAGAAAGACACATTTGGCAGCCCTTGGGTCTAGCTTGTCACGATTTTGAGTTTGAATGTGAACAAAGCATGTACACCCAAAGACTCTCAAATGGGAAAAGTTGATCTTTCTATTTTTCAAGACCTCATAAGGTGATTTAAAATTCAACACTTTACTAGGCACTCTATTGATGAGATATGCCGCAGTAAGGACTCTTTGAGACCAAAACTTCTTAGGCACATTCATGTGAAACATAAGAGCTCTAGTCTTCTCAAGTAGATCTCTATTCTTCCTCTCGGCCACCCCATTTTGTTGAGGTGTTCCAACACAGCTTGTTTGGTGTAATATACCATGCGTGCTCAAGTAGTGTGACATGTTATGAGACATATATTCTGTGCCGTTATCTGATCGTAAAATATGAATTTTTGAAGCAAATTGGGTGGCCACAAGTCTATGAAAATCTTGAAAAACTTCCATCACTTCACTTTTAAATTTCAAAAGATACAACCAAGTAATCCTTGTGAAATCATCCACAAAAGTTACAAAATATTTGTATCCATCAAAAGACTCTATAGTTGGTCCCCAAACATCGGAATGCACAATTTCAAAAGGGTTACTAGCCCTAGACAAAGAGGAAGTAAATGGTAATCTAGTAAACTTAGAAAAATGACAAACATCACAAGGACTTGTAACTTTGCACATATTTGGGAACAAGGTGGATAGAACTTTTTCAGAAGGATGTGCTAGACGTTGGTGCCAAAGTTGTTGTTCTTGAGCTAAGCTTGAAGTGACTTGAAAAACCTTGGGAACTTGAATATGCTTGGAAAGATAGTAGAGACCATTTAAGAAAAATCCTTCACCAATCGTCTTCTTGGTGACTACATCCTGAAAGATCACATTTTTGGGAGAGAAAATGGCAAGACAATTTAATGAGTTTGTGATCTTGCTAACAGATAAAAGTTGAAAAGGGAATGAGGGAACATAAAGAGCCTCAGACTCGACATCACTTGAGATCAAATGTATTTTTCCTTTTCCCACAACCATAGCATTTTTTTCCATTGGCAACTGACACTTGGGATGGAATAGAAAATTTTTCAAATTTATGCAAGTTTGTAGACTTGTTAGTCATATGATCAGTGGCTCCAGAATCTATAATCCAATAATCATGCACATTACCAATGTTGAGAGCAGTTGAGAAGGAGTGTAAGATACCTGGGATGTCCCTTTGTACCACGCCTTCATTTCCAGCCAGGAAGCCAGCAAACTGTCCTAGTAGTGCAGTTTGATTGTTGTCACACTGATTTAGTGGTCCTTCACTATCTCCAAGACCTTGTTTCTTGTGAAGAAACATAGCAAACTCGTTGATCAGTGCAGCTGGATTAGTGGTGAACTTCAGTGCTCCATCAGAAGAAGTTGTGGCAACATGATTTGCCTTGTAAGAAGGGTTGTACGAGCCTTTCGAGACACCTTTGTTATCCCTAGGAAACTTTGGTTTTAACTCTGGATGAAGAATCCAGCATCGGTCTCTTGAGTGCCCACCAGCATCACCATGGCTACATTTTAAGCCAGTTTTCTTTCCTTTGTAGCCTCTCTCCTCACCAAGTTTTTGGTTAGAGAAGTAAGCCCTAGCTTCTGGTATATTTGCCTTCATGTCCAAGGTCATGACTTTCCTTCGAACCTCTTCTCTTTGAATTGTGGCACACACACTTGAAAAAGAAGGCAGGTCGGGATTCATGAGGATATGGCTTCTAAGATCTTCGAATTCAGGGCTCAGGCTTGCTAGGAGTTGGAATATTTTGTCTTCCTCGGCTCTTTTAGTTAGCACAGCAGCGTCGATGGTGTGTGGTCGATACACATTCAGCTCGTTCCACATAGTGGTCAGCTTTCCAAGATGTTGCACAAATGGCTTCCCTTCCTGTTGCAAACCAGCAATGTCCTTCTTTAACTGAAACATTATAGCCGCATTGTTCTGATTTCCATACATTTCCTTGAGATTTTTCCAAATAGTCATGGAGGATTCAGCATAGCTAAAAATTTCTGCAATCTTACGATCCATGGAATTGAGTAGCCACGACATGACCAACTGGTCTTTGCATAGCCAAGCATCATACTCCGGTGAGGTAGTCTCAGGCATTGGAATAGCACCATTAACATAACCAAGCTTTGATCGTCCTCCCAGAGCAAGAGAAACTGCTCTCTCCCATGGAAGATAGTTAAACTCATTTAGCAAGACAGAACTAAGACGTTGATTTGGGTTGATATCAATATCTGAGTGTGGTGATGGTGGAGTAGCATGAAAGCCGTCTCCTTCCAAATTACTAAGCTTTCTTCAGCCATGATTGAAGGACAAGAAGCTCACAAATCTCTCAAGAGAACACCACAGAGACAGGCCGGTTAAGGTCACTGCTCTGATACCATATTGAATTTTGAATGTCTATATTTGTATTATGTGAAACCAAGTACAAGGAAAGCTCATATAAATGAGCGGAAGAAAGGAAAAGAAACAGGAGGAGCTGGAAACAAGGAAAAGCAAAAACAGAAAGAAAGAAAAAACAAAGCAGAAAACATGGAAGGAAACATGGAAAAGTAAAGCAGCCCTAGAAAAGTAAAGCAACAGCCCTAGAACTTCTTCCATGCTTTCTTCCAATAGATGACTTGGTCGTTTGTCTCGATGCAAGGAATGTGAGCTATCTTCATCCACTCTTGTCCCCTCTTCTCCTGACACCTCTTTGCCAGGGAAGAACAATTTTTTATGCTCAGAAAAGAAAGAGATTCCGGAAGACCCTCTTTTGACAGGAATTCGAGACTATCACAGTCGTGAAATTCGAGCTCTTGAAGACAAGTGAGGTGTTGAAGTCCCTTTCCCTCCAAAGATTTCAGAATTTCCATTTCATGGATTCGGAGAGTGTGAAGAGTGGTAGGGAGCAGCTGTTCCTTGATCAACGCCTCCAACAGATTCTTGCTACTCCAGATCCAAAATGTTCGAAGGGAGACAAGTTGTTGCAAACCCCAGTACTTCATTGAAGGGATGAGTTTCTCACAATATCCGATATGAACTGCGTGTAGGTAGGGCGGCAGACCCCCTTCTGCAAACGACTCAACATTTGGAAGTTCATTTATACACAAAAATCGAAGGGCTGTGAGGGTGTGTATTCGGTCGGGCTATAACTTCAAATTCTCGCATCCCGACTCCAAAATGAGTCTGGTTGGGAGTAGGGATGGGCAAATACCCATTGGTTATGAGTAACTGCAGTTATCCGTCCATTTAAATTAAACGGTTACGGCTATTGGTAACTGTTTAGATAAATAAACGGTTATAGGTATAACCGTTTATCCGTAGAATTTAAATGGACGGTTATGGGTATTAACCGCGGTTATAAACGGGTAACCGTTTACCTATGTATTTTATATATGTAAAATTAACATAAACCATGTTCTCAATCCAATAATACTTAGCACCCAATAAATTAGCAAGGAATTCATCTGTCCTTCTCTCAATAACACTGCTACAAGAATGATGATTCTTATCATCAAAGAATTCGTCAAATTACTTTAAATTCTTTGCAGGTAACCATGAAATTGACATAAATGCTTTGACAGAAATGTCTTTTAAACAATTTTTGTAACCCAATAATACTTACCGAATATTATATTTACCTTCATTGGTAACAGTTAAAAATATCGTCCTTAAACTATTATTTCAATTATTGGAATGGTATAAGGACTTAAAAAATTAAAATACAGAAATGTATGATGAATATACCTATAACAGTGTTTAATTATTAAAAATAAAATAACATTATGACAATTGGGTTAAAAAAAAAAGTAAATGGGTAAACAGGTATTAAACGGTTACGGTTAAATAGGTATGCAGTTATGGGTATGGTTAACCGTTTATAAACAGTTATGAGTATGGATATAACCGTTTAGGCAATTACCCAACAATTATAGGGGCATGAGCATAAACGGTTATGGGTAAATAACCACGGTTATCCGTCTGGCATAACCATTACTCATCCCTAGTTGGAAGTGGGCAATCCCCCGTGGGGAAAAGAGACCAGATTTGGACACTTTAGGATAAAGAGACCGTCGAGATGAGTGAGATTTTCACCATCAGCTCCTTCTCCAATGGAAAGGGATTCTAGATTTTTACTGCCCTGGATTTGAAGAAATGAAAGTTTGGGGAAAATGCCCGACGGGAAGGACCTCAGTGAATCACGGCTATCCCTCAATTGCAAATCTTGAAGGGATGTCAATTTGGCCATCGTCTCATGAGATAGGAATTCTAATCTCCTGCAATTTTTTATATAAAGATATGTGAACGAAGTGGGTAGACCATTTCTCGGGAACAACAAGAGTGATGCGCAGTTAACGAGACTCAATCTTTGAAGACAATTACTGAAGTGCGGCAGCAAGCATTCTCTGCCACTAAAAATTTGAATCTCAAGTTTGGAAAGCGAGGAAAGCGACTCCGTCTCCAGTAACGACGAGAGACCAGGACATCTAACTATCTTCAGTTTTTGAAGAGATTGTCGCAAGGACTCTGTGTTAATGATGAGAGACCACGGTATCCATCTCATTCTGGTAGCCCTTTCATGTAGAACCCCACAGTCGGACACGGAAAGGTTTCTCAAGCAAGGAAGATTATCGGGCAAGTTTCCCCTCGGCTTCGGACAATTCTCTAAAGTCAGCTCCTCAAGACGAGGAAAGTCTAGAGATTGATCTCTACCTGGACAAGGTAGCCATTCCTCCCACTCTGGCATCTCTTTCAACTCTAGCTTCTTGAGAGATTGAAATGGTTGAATTAAAGAAGTTCCATTACCCCAATAGAACTCAACACTAATACTCATGACAGATTTCATCCTTTCTATATAGAGCTCTTTGAGAGCGGGTAACTGTCCAACTGGTGGCAACCACAAACAAGTACTACAATCAGTGAGACGCATAACTTGTATGTTGGAGAAGGAACCCAACCAATCCGGAAAGCTGGTTCCACCATAAAATCTGATGGTCAGCTTCACCAGGTTTACTGAAGGTTGTAGGCTTTCAGGTACACGTCTCTCTGTTATGGAATCATTTGCATCCTCACGACCCCATGCCAACTCTACTTCGTTCAGATCTTTCTTATCCTTCAAATTAGCCCCCAGGGCATTTATAGGATTGACAACATTTTACATATTCAAGATAGAGAGTTTTCCTCGAAGATTCGACAATTACCCTAGTTCTCCAATGCCACTCGACCTAGTGGATTTCCCCAACACAAAAGCAGTCAATCTTCTCAAACTTTTTAGTCTGCCCATTTGCACTGTCATCTCTTTTATACCAGTTCCACTAATATCAAGATGACGCAAATTAATTAATTTCCTCATGTCTGCAGGCAATTCAACAAGAGACGAGCAACCTAACAATAATAGAGTTTGCATATTGTAGAGATCACACATCGTATTTGGCAACGTTTTAACTGTAGTATAAGAGAGGTCGATGTAGCGCAAGTTTAAGTGTTTCCCAATTTTATCAGGTAATTGAGTGATATTTTTATATCTTACCAATGACAACACCCGTAAACATTTTAGTATTGGTAACAAATCCTCTAGAACCTTTATGCTTACATAGTTCAAATCCCACTCCTCATATGGTCTTAAAGACATGGGAAATAGGGTGCGCAAACACTTAATTTCATCCAATGGCTTAAATTTTGCAACAGTATCAAGTCTTCCTCTCATATATGACAAATGTCGAACTCTTTTAGGAACTTCATGTGGCTCTCCCTCATCCAACCTAAAACAAAATTCTCCAGACACAGACATAGCCAAGTCGTTAATAAGATCATGCATTGTGAAACTTAATTTCCCAATTCATGGTCTTTGAAGTAGTGATCGCAACAATAGTTCATCAAAGTATCTCTCACCGAGCTCTTCCAATACTTTACCACCTTCAACTTGTCGAATTAAACCCAGTGCCATCCAAAGTTGAATTATATTTTCCTTTTCAAATTTATAGTTCTTTGGGAAAATTGAGAAGTAAGCAAAGCATTGTTTTAAATAAGTAGGGAGATAATGGTAACTAAATCTTAAAGATGGAAGGACACTTTTATCATGGAAACATCTCCCAAAAATTATTGTTCATCTCCCAAAAATTATTGTTCAATATGTGACTCCATTCCTCGTAATCCACATTACAACTTAAGAGACCCCCAAGTGCTTTTGCAGCTAAAGGAAGACCATTGCACTTGCGTGCAATTTGCTTACCAATTTCTTCCAAGTCTGGATGTGCACTAGGATTTTCATTTCTAAATGCATGTTTTGCGAGTAACAACCAACAATCTTCATCCGACAAATGTTTCAAGTAGTGAATAGGAACGGCATGCACAATGGATGTGACACTTTTGTTCTTCGTTGTCACTATGACCTTACTTCCCCTCACCCTATAAGTAAAAGGAGCCCGTGCAAGATCCCAATCAATATAGTTGTCATTCCAAAGGTCATCCAACACAAATAGGAACTTTTTTCCCCTTACTTGTTCCCTTAGTTCAACTTGAAGCAAGTTATCTTGAAGACTGCAAGGTTTTGAGCTAATTGATTCAATAAGGGTTTTAGTCACCCTCATGGCATCAAAATCTTTGGAAACACATGCCCAAGTAGTAACATCAAAATGCTCTTTTATTTTTTCATCGTTGTAAAGGACCTGAGCAAGGGTTGTCTTACCAACCCCGCCCATTCCCACTACGGGGATTACTGATACGTGGCTGCTACTCGCATAATCAGACAGCAACGTTGTTTTCAACTTGTCTTTATCTCCATCCTTACCACAAGGACAAAATTCATGCTCAAACAAGAATGTTGTGGGAGTTCTTTGAGAAATTTTCCCCTTAACACCTCCTATAAGACCAAGGAGATTAATTTGTTTTGCGAGGTGTTCTAACCTTTGGAATAACTCGAGTATCCTACCATTTATGCCTTGATAAAAAGGATTAAGAGAGGTAGATAGGAAGTTCCACACCTGGGTTTTCTTAGTTTGATATTCAGCTTCCACCTTGGAGCGCAAGGCTTCAGCATCGATCTCATCGAGTAGATCCTCCGCATCAAAGACAACATGTTTGAGCTCGTCAAGCCAGCTTCCCACAACAGGGTTGACAATCTGCTTCTCCTCTGCATCATTGAGTACTGCATGAAGGGTCAACAACGTCAGCATCAGCTTCTCCATGAGCAAACGATCAAGCCTTTTCCCCCGAAACAGATCCAAGAACTCGCCGGAACCAATCTTATCGCACATCACCTGGATGGAAGCAGAGAGAAAAGCCTCTCCAATCAAAGCTCCTGCCATTTCACTCTCTCTCTCTGTTTTTCTTTTTTCTTCAAAGAATTGTTGGAGGCAGGGCCGGCCTGAGAATTTGGAACCTAGGCGAGTTTTCGAAATGAGGTCCTAATATTCTTTGATTTTCGATTCTTTGTACATTGATATGTATAAAAAAGAATTCGTTAAATACATAAATATTCTATTTCCACATCTAATACTATTAAAAATTATAAAAAGAAGATAAATATACAAATATTACTTAAACATTAAACGGCTCATGTACGGTCAGTTTTGTCAAGTACTGTTTGTGTTTAATTTTAGATAAAAAAATTAAATGATTTTTAACCGCACGATGTATGATGAATAAGCACGATTTACGAATCTTCAAAATTCTTACAAGAGAATCCGGTGAGAATTTGAATTAAATTATGATAACCCGATACATGACCGAGTAGACAAAAGTTCTAATTATAGGAAAGAGATCCCCTCCAGATCTTTCCCACCGAAACCACCAAGTCCACTCATCTGGACTCTTAAAATTTGATCCAACGGCTACAAACAAGAGACCTCCTAAAAAATTATAATAATTTTAACTATTGAATCAAATTTTAAGAATCCAGATAAATAGACTTGGTGACTTTGATAAAAGAGATCCGAAGAGGATTTCTTTCCAACTTATTCAGCCACACTCCATGTGGGGCGTCTTTTGAAAGATTAATCAGGTGAGTTTTCTTAGCCCCTTTGAGTGGAGAAGTACACCACATGCACAACTGATGAGAGCCAGCAACTCTCACTGTCACAGAATCAGAAAAGCAAGATATCTAGGACCCTGATCCTGTAATCTAAGGTCATCACCATTAGAAATGATTAAAGGTTTAAAAGGAAAAAATAATTTGATTTGTTCAAAAACTCATCTTCAACCGATAATTACGCAATAAATATATGGAGTCCACTAGACCATTGTCTGGCCAATTGTAGCCCCCTCTTACCCGTTTTTCGAAACTCAACTCCTTAATTGCAAGAATTGATTCAAATTCAATGGATTGAAAACATTCAACGGTAGTTTAACTAAAATAACCAATAAATTTAAAGTATAAACTTAAAACTAATAAATTATTGAGAGGACTATGTTTAGTTTTTTTGGTTGAAAATGATATATGTATATGACTTAACACTGTTTATTTAACAATAATATTTTGCAAGAAAAAATACTAGACATGACTATGTCTAGCCTTTTCATTTGAAGATGCCCTAATTTGATATCTTATGGCAAAGTTAATAATTATGCAAAAAATATCTTTGTACGTAGCTGGGAAAAAGTTAATTAACGAATAAATATTTGCTGCCTTTTTATTTTTTTATTTTACTTCTTGCCAACTAATAGAAACATATGAGTACAGAATCAGAAAAGCCAGATACTAGTACAGTAACACCTAATCATTACGAACCCACACAAAACATATGATATTATGTGACGTGTTCCTTTTTATATGAAACTTGAATTGATTATAGACCCCGCATTGTCGGACATCATCTTCCATCAAAGTAGAAACTAGTACCACTTGGAAAAAACCAACTCAAAGTGGCACTGGGTTGATAAAAAGCGAAGCAATTATATCTTTCATAAATTTATCAACATGTGTGAAGCCGTCTCCTTTTTTGTAAACCAGATCCACAACCCTTGTCAAATTAAGAATACGCACGAGGACAAACTCTGGCACAGCAGTTGGTCTAAGTAACTCCTCGTTTATGTCCTTCCACATATCCACTACTTGTTTGTTAAACACATCAAGCGTCTTTTGCTCCGACACCCCATATTGCTTCATGTGGCAGTCAATACTAGAAGCTACATGCCCTCTCTCTTTGTCAAACTGCAAAAATTGAATCCCAAAGAGAATTTTAGTTACTTTTGTATATGCGGTACCCTATTTTTACGTTAATACAGTTTTTATTGTCAAACACTTTAATATAGTTGATATATTATTCAATATACTAAGAATAATATCTTGTACCTTGTGGCCACCAATGTCATCCATGAGCCTAAAAATGGTATTGGAAGCTCTAAGAATTTTAGGGTTATTGGACAACCACTGAAATACCTCATCCGTTACAATATCTCCCATGCCAACTAAACATACAATTGAAAGTAAGCTATTACCAACAGAAGCCGTTGCAACATGCATATACTCCTCCATGCTTGGGATGCATCGTTCCCGTAACCATCTGGCCTCATCAAAGTAAGCTTGGGCAGTAGCTTTCCACTGTATGCATGTGACAATTACATGTTAAACTAGTGTGAAAACTTAAACTTCGATAGTTAAACTAAGAAAAAAAAAATGAAAAAAAAGGAGACTTTGGATGTTGATTAAAACCTTGTTGGTTTTTAATTTTTGATCGAGGTCCCTGAAATTAATATGATAATTTATTTCTATATACGTTACTATATTTTTTAAATTAAAAATTAGATATTTTAGTTGTTTATATAAATGAGATTTTAAATAAAAAAATCATAATTTGTGGGATTAAAAATATTAAAATATAAATATACTATTGTGTGTGTGTGTGTGTGTGTAAACATGGGTACATTCATCAAAATTAACCAAAAAAATTATTGTATCAAAACATGGGTACATTCTTCAAAATCACAAAAAAAAAAGATATTAGGCTTAATAACATTAGTAAATTTCTTTGATTAAACTTGACATGGATACATTTTAAAATTTAAAATAAATTAAATTTAAAAATTAAAAAAAAAAGAAAAAAAGAATGTACCCATATAAGTTTAAAAATGGATTAGAAAAAAATTGAATAGATTTTATATATAAAAAAAAAAGGGTACATTTTACATATAACAAATTGGTATATTTAAGAATGAGTACATTTTAAAACGTTTTACATGAATGGGTACATATAATTAGATGGGTACATTTGGCAAAATAAAAAGTACAAATAAAAAAAAATATGGGTACAAATACAAATGAACTTTAAAAAAATATGGACACAAAAAGAAATTAATATATGGGTACAAATTAAAACTGAAAAGAAAATTGGTACAATTTAAAAAAGAATTACAAATTAAAAAACTAAAACTAAAAATATATGATAAAAAATTTAGTCATAAATATAAATATACTAATTGTAACATTTTTAACATTAAATGAATATATTTACAAATAAAAAATATTTTATTATTGAAATAATTAATGATGTTATTAATATCCAAGAACCTTGATCAAATTTTGAAAAGGAATAGGATTTTAATCAATGGAGTAGCAAAATGAAGAATGAGAACCTAATTTCTCCAAAAAAAAATAATAACGAAGTAAACTTCAATGTAGGAAAAAAAAATAATAATAATAATAAGGGCTCGTTTGATAACCCATAAGCTAAAAACTAAAAACTGAAACTATATTTAGAAAACTCAAAAAAATTAAAAAAAAATTAAAAAAAGCCTTCGATTGTTCTTTTTTTTTCACTGAACCCTAAACTCTAAACCTAAACTAAACAAATATTTCAATTTTTTAAAAAAGGTGAAAAGTAAAAAACGAAATGATTATAATGCTCAAGCTATTAAAAAAAAAAAAAAAAAAAAAAAAAGGTTAATCAAACTAGTTAAGCATATATGTGTTACATACAGCTTCTTTTGCATAGTGAACTCGGTATGACTTTCCTTCTATTACCATCTCTTCCTCAATTTCATTGAAAAGATTCACAAGTGAATGATAAAATGTCTGCATATAGTCCGGAAGTTCATCGATGAAATTAACATCCCACCTGAAATTTGCATAAACATAAAATCATCCTAAGTATATAAATTGTTGGCTTTAGGAAAGACGTAATCTTTATATAAAGCAATACTTTGTTTAAATCAAACCTTCTAATTGCTTCTGTAAAGATGTCGAGTTCCTCGAATGTACCAAATGCGTCGTAGATATCGTCCATTACTGTCCCCATAGCAATGACTTTGGCCATAACTTTTCTGGCGGTAGAGTAATGGGGTTCAAAAAATACTCCAGTTGTCCAAAAGTACAATTCAACTATCCTGTTTCTTGCAAACGGCATCTTTCTTTCAAACTCGAGTTCTTTCCACCATCTAAAACATTTACAAATTGGATCATAATTCATCCCTATAGGAATATTTTTCTTACAAACTATCTCTTATGCTCAAATATAAAATAAAAATGGACTTATTACCTAGTAATTTCACTCAGCTCCTTTTTGTGCAAAGATTGAACAAGGTTGAAATCCAACTTTGCAAGTTGTAATAAAGCTTCACTATGTGAAGCTTCTTCTTGATATATTGACATGTAATTCCTCACACCTAACCTCACTAGACCTTTTAGCAAAGGTCTTTCCAAGGCTTGAGTTATTTGAGCTTCCATTGAATAGTTTACACTGGTAGCAGTGGACTTGAGGTGAGTGGTGGTGAAAACATGAGCCTCTTCTAATATGTCTTCTCCATGCACCCTTAGATGTGTTGCTTCATAAAGGCCTAGCATACCCGGCACATCAGCAATTAAGCTTTCCTTGAAGCTACCATTTTCACATTTGAACTTTTGCAATGTATCTGCTTGATAATCAGAAAATGAAGACATAAAAATGAAAATAGAAAGAAAAAAAACCCAAAAATCACTCATGCACATAAAGTTCTTATAAATACATTATTTAATTAGTATATGCATGTACGTGCAAGTCGTGGATTGTCCTAACATAAAATCTTTCTCTTCATAAACCCTCATTTCCCATTAGTGTAACTTAGACTAATAATAGTGCTTGTAATAAAGAAAACCATATATCTACAAAATGCGTACCACATGAAACATTAAATCCATGTTGCCTTAGTAGCCGAAAACGAAGAGCAACATTGTATAGATCACCGTCATCATTAATGCCATCGTCGTTATATGCAGCATTATGTATACCTTCCAAAGCTTCTCTGATCTCTCTTTCAAAGTGGTATGCCATGCCAAGACGCTGGATTGCATCAATTAACTTGAGTTGTTGTGAAAAATCAACAGCTCTAGTGGTAAATACTTCATTACTCACTACTACTTTCAGTTCCCCATGTTCCCTTTGCATATGGCCATTGTTTATCTACATACATCAACAATTTAGTTAATTAAATAATCAAAAATATTGGAAAAAGTACAAATTTGAGAGCGAGTAACGTGCATGAGATTACAATGTCTTGTGAATCGTCGTAGAGTGTGAACCGATCGCCCCAAATGCTCGGGTGAAAATTTGCAGTAGGACGAGCAATTTCGGGCTCATTATCAGCTTGGATAGCAGATATGGTCTCTATTCTTTTTTTCTGATAGGAAAAACTTAGGTTGGGAAGTCGTACAGACAAACCTAGTGAAGGGGAAGGATCGAGCGAAAAGCTAGGGTTGAAGTCACACATTGATCTTGTTTTTAAAGAGTTCATTACGACTAAGCTCCCAAACCCTTCTAATTTTGATGGCATCTGAAGAATGAAAAAGGATCTTTTCGAATGCAGAAACTCACGGTGGGGGGCAGCAAGGGCTGCATCAACTCTTACTTATACTCAGTGCGGAGCCAAAAGTAATTTGAAAAATCTTTGAGGTGACATGTGGATTTTTTATCGAAGAAGACAAGAATGCCCAATTAAATTGGTGTGGCCCACATTTAATTCACAGGTAAGTTAGCCTCCTTAAAGACATGAGCGGCTGACAACGACATCATCAAGCTCTCCTACCCAAGCCAAAAAAAAAAAGTCAAAGACATTAAAGGTAACATTAATTACTAAATCATATTTTTAATACTCTCCTATTAAAGATCAACTCAAACAAGTAAAGATTTCCAATCATATCTAATTAAGGATATTTCAAAGAGCATCCCAACATATTATTATAACGAAAATCTTTGGAATTATTCTTTCATGATCTATTCTACTGATCACTCACCTTAGGTTATCCGTTAACAGGTTTACTTGCAGATAAACTGTTTCAACCCATCAAGCAAAAAATTTGTTGATAATTTTATACTAAAAAAAACCTTACTAGTTATTACAATAGTCATAGGATTTAATTTCACCTAAGTGAGATTAAAATTTTCCAAACAACATTAAAAATACCAAGGCACATTAAAAAATTCATAATAATTAATTTACAAGTATGAAATAGGTGAATCAATATGCACACTCTCGTGATCGCATACTCTACGCTTTGATGATGGGGGGCAGCAAGGGCAGCCTGCGAGCAGCCCGCTCGCTTGCCAGGAACATGCCACATGTGCGGTATAGATGAGTCGAGCATGGGGTAGAGCAACCTAGACTAACAGGTCACGATCGGAGACAGCCGAAATTTGCATTGCCCCAGCAGAGGCAAATTCAGGAAGAAGTTGAGAGGCTCCTAACAGAATGATTGTGCAATTTCCAGCACAATAAGGCTACTGACAAGGCACTTCGACGAGACATAACTAACATAAGTGGGTCACCATTCACGGATGAGATCGAGGAGACAGATCCACCTCACGAGTTCATTATGCCTCACTTCACTCCAAACAAGGGAAACAAAGATCCGAATCAACATCTCAAGCATTACCGTTGTACCATGCTCCTCTACAAGAATAACGACGCACTCATGTGCAATTTTTTTGCCACAACTCGAGTCTAAGATTGAGAGTGAAGAACAATAAAACTTGATTGATGAGTATAATAAATTCAACAATGCCAATTGTTTCTCTTGTGCTTTTTTCGTAAAATCAACATCACACTAACAAATCGAATACTAAAACAATCCATTGAATAAAAAATTATTGAAAAGAAAAATATAAATTCAAAGTTTTGATCATCTTAAAGTACAATCTTCAAGACCATGTGATAGTTGTTATAAAAATTCAATAGAAATGGGGAGATTGGGAAGTTGAAAGAAAAAAAGATTGCAAAGGGACTTGAGTTTTATAACTTTATATGCATTTGGACAGATGGATTAGCAGTAAATTTGAAAAACAAGAAAAATTTAGTGACTACAAAAGGCATCTTTGTGTTTTGAACTCAACACTCCAAAGAAAAAGAAAGCCCAACATTTCCACTGCACCAGCAAATGAATTATGATATCTCTTACATTTTTTGTATTTATAAATTATTTACAGGATATAAAAAATTTTGGGGGCCCCTTCGAAGTGGGGGCCCTAGGCGGGCGCCTACTTGGGCTGCCCTCAGGGCTAGCCCTGGTTGGAGGTGAGGAAGAATACGAGACTTTTAGGATTTATTGTTTCGGAAAGTGACGACTTGATTTGTTTCTTGGTGAAGAGAAATGCTAAGGTGAGACTTATGCGTCTTCATCATTTCATATTTTGACACAATATTTTATAATGTTGACATGTAAATTATGCCAAAAATATGAGGTGACGGTGAAAAATCACACTTTTGAGAAAGTTTCCTTAACATTTCTCTTTGGCCAATAATTGAGTGGACACCACAGGTTAATCATGAGTCTTACCCTGTAATTTAAGTGACAATTTCTTATTAGTTGCTTGGTGTGAGAGCGACAGAGTGTGGGTTTGGTGACTTTCGATCGGCTTCCTACCATGACATTACTATATGAGACTTGGAATTATCTTCTTTGTGAGTGTGTTATACCTGAAATAGTTAATCATATGCCTGAAACAGTTAATCATGTCAGGTATTTCCATAAACTAAAACAAACAAATCAGTTGGAATCATATACTCAACTTATAATGTATTTTAAATAACTTCTCGACCGAGCTCAAAATTTATAGTTTACTTTTATTGCCTATGAATGATAATTAACCAGAACATCACTGTTGTCTTGTTTATGTTAAAAGTTGAGTTGGGATTTTACTTTTAGACGGGCAGATACAACACGTGATTAGTTAAATTGATCACCTGATTAATTAATCTTAGGAGTGGAATCTTTCGTTTTTTATGTTTTCATGTCATCAAGCATGTTGGCTAAAGATTCGGAACAGAGAGAAAGAGACCATGTGTGAGTCACCAAATGCAATAGTATAGTTATTGTTGGTCATAAGTGCCAGCAGAAAGAGACACTCACCAAAGTCTGAATATTTGTTTAATATTTATTATAGCTCGTGTGGAAATCGTCTATTATTGACCAAGTCCACAGCCAACTTGAAGTTTCTCTCCTTTCCCACTAAATCAAAAAATCAAAAAATCAAAAAACATGGAAGAATAAAAATAATACTAGAGATACGACATAAAGTTTTCCAAAGTAAAAGCTACTACATACATCACAAAGGACCACCTATCAATTGGTCGAGTAAAGATGGCCTTGCACTTTTGTAATGATCTATTTATAGTCGTTGATATAGGTTTGTTGCGTCCATCGTATTTTTATGACAGATTTATATTGATGACGTTTTGTAAGGTAGGTCACTGCTTGTGATAGCCGTATAAGAGTTTACTATTGCTGGTTTGTGCAAATTTACTCCAGATCAATTTCTTGATCACTAGAGCTAATATACACGATCAACTACTCTGTAATTGTTTTTGAAGTTCAATGAAATATAACTCTCTAAACCATTCTCACTCTCCATTGTAGAACAAAAGCCTAACCGATGAAACTGCAAACACATTGATTGAGAAAAATTATTTTTGACGAACGGAACATGAAATTGACGTTTCGGAAGCTTCACCTTGTTCAAAATGTATATTCACAGGTGGATGAAGGTTAAACTTCATTGGTGTTGATAACTTGTATGTAATCTTGCAGAGTAAGCTAAGTAAAGATATTCTAGAGAGAGAAATTTAGAGAAAGAGAGAAAGAGAGAGAGAGAGAGAGAGAGTTTGTTTCAATTGTATTTTTATTTCCTTTCTCACCGTGTTAATTACAACAACAAACCTTGTATTTATACCTTACAACCTCAACTATCTACCTTAATACATAACCATTGATCTGATGACACTTGTCATGATCTTAGACACATATCAACTCTATCATCCCCCCTCAAACTCATGCTTGGAGCAACCTAGCATGAGATTGGAACAATTGAAGCTAAATTAAGGAGAACACAATCCCTTGGTAAACATAAATGCATATTGATGTGCAGAATTCACAAATTGCAACAAAATAGAACCTTGATGAGCTCTTTCACGAACAAAATGACAATCAATCTCAATGTGTTTAGCCTTAGAATGCAACACTGGATTTGTAGCTAAAGCCATTGCAGATACATTATCACAATGAAGAACATGAACTCCAGAAACATAAATATGCAAATCTTGAAGTACTTGCTAAATCCAAACGACTTCAGCAGTTGTAGTAGCCATAGCCTTATATTCCGCTTCTGTAGATGAACGAATGATTGTGTGTTGCTTCCTGGAGCTCCAAGAGATGGGAATAGAACCAAGAAAAATGACAAAACCTGTTGTAAAACGTCTGTCATTGGGATCGCCGACCAAATCTGCATCGATATATGCATTTAACTGTAAGGAACCAGGTCTGGAACATAACCTTTGGTTCATAATGCCTTTGAGATATCTCAAAATCTGTTTGACAGCAGCAAAATGAGATTCAAAGGGAGACTGCATAAATTGACACACCTGATTTACTAAGAAAGCAATATCATGCCAAGTGAATATCAAGTATTGAACTGCCCCTACCACACTTCTATATACAGTGAGATCTAATACAGAATGACTGCCATGAGTAAGTAACTTCTGATGTGGAAGACATGGTGTGGTACAAGGCTTGCAATCTAACATATTAACCTTGATGAGCAAATCCCTGACATACTTGTGTTAATGAACAAAGAGTCCCTGAGTTTGATATTCTATTTGTAAACCAAAGAAGAAGTGTAACAACCCCAAATCCTTTATGTCAAACACTTTTGCCAACTGATCAATCACAGTGTAAACATGAATATTATTATTGTCAGTGAGAATATCATCAACGTATAAAAGTAACACAATGAAAAAACCATCAACTAACTTCACGAATAATGAAGGATCTGCATATGAAGGTTTAAACCCCAAATGAACCAAGAATTTGCAAAACCTGTCATTCCAAGCCCTAAGTGCTTGTTTTAACCCATACAATGACCTTTCCAATTTGCAAACATAATCTGGAAAGTGAGGATCAATAAATCCTTGTGGTTGAGACATATAAACTTCCTCTTCAAGAAAGTCATGGAGAAAAGCATTTTTTACATCTATTTGTTTAAGCTTCTAATTCTTAGAAGCAGCTAAAGACAAAACTAATTGTACTGTGGTTGGTTTAACCACAGGACTAAAGGTTTCTTAGTAGTCTAATCCAGCCTCTTGAGAATAACCCTTAGCCACCAACCAAGCCTTATACCTTGTCACTGTACCATCTGGATTTTTCTTAATCTTGTATTTCCATTTGCAACATACAAATTTTTTATTATCTGGAAGAGGAACTAATTTCCAAGTTTTTTGTTGAATCAATGCATCCATCTCCTCTTGCATAGCTTGCTTCCATTGAACAGACTTATTTGCAAATGTAAAAGGTTGGGGTTCTTGAATTGATAAATCTTGAAGTAGTTAAGCATTATACACCTTCTTCTTGACAATACCAGACTTGGACCGTGTTTGCATTGGATGACAATTGTGAGTTCCAAGCACAACATGTTGAAGATCAACAACTTGAGAAGTAGTGGTATTAGGATGGTCTTCTGAAAATAGTGAAGATGTAGCCTCTGGAAGAGAATGTAAAGCATCTTGAGGAGGAACAAGGTCACCATAAATGGATTGTTGAGTTGGGCAGGACTGAGTAACAACCTTGGAACTAACAATGCCAAAAGTGGAAGATAGGGACACATATGGAAACGGAACTAAAATAATAGACTAATGTAGAAAAGTGTCGGGATGAGAAATATGCACTGACTGTGAAGAATTACACTCAGATATTGCTGGTGGATGGAGAGAACTAACTTAATTTATAAACTTTCCTTCATAAAAAAACTACATGTCGAGAAACAAGTAGTTTATTACCCCTAAGTGAGAAACAAATGAACCCTTTGTATTGTGCATCATATCCCAGAAAAATACACTCAGTGGTTTTGGGTTCTAGTTTGTTACTTCTATAATGCTTCAAAGATGGATAACACAGACAACCAAAAATTCTCAAATGATCAACTTTTGGCGGAACACGATATAGGGATTCAAAAGGTGACTTCATGTGTAAAACTGAAGTAGGCATTCTATTTATAAGGTAAGTAGCAGTAGTACAAGCATGGAACCAAAATTTTGAAGGTTAGAAAGCTATGTGAAGAAGTGTGATAGCTATCCCTACTATATGCCTATTCTTTCTTTCTGCAATCCCATTTTACTCTGGGGTATAAGGACAAAACTTTTGGTGAATGATACCTTTATCCCTAAGAAATTGTTGAAACTGACTACTAATGTACTCCCCTCCACCATCACTTTGCAGAATCTTAACATGTGAATCAAATTGATTTTTAACAAAGGCAAAGAACTAAACAAAAGTATTGAAAACTGCAGCTTTATTGATAATAGGAAATATCCAAGTAACCTAGTACACTCATCTATAAAGGAAACATAGTATTTGAACCCTTCTATAGACAAGCTAGGTGCAGAACACCACATATCTGTGTGGATTACTTCGAAAGGTAAAACAAACTTTGAAGCAACAATAGGAAATGGTAACTTGGTAAACTTGCCTTGCAAGCAAGCAGTACAAGGAAGACTAATATTGGATTTCCTAATAGCTACAGTAACCACTGAGTATGTAGGATGGCCTAACCTGCAGTGCCACAAGTCATTTGACACTTTTTGACCAATGAAAGCAACTGGACAAGGAGATGAAGTGACAGATCCTCGAGACTTTATTATAGGAAAAGGATAGACAACATTATTACTTAGTCCTTGGTAGAGCATTTTCCCGATGACTTTGTCCTGTATACAGAGAGAACACTCATCAATATTACATTTGCATTTATTGTCTCGACATAACTGATTCATAGACAATAAATGTTGAGAAATTCTAGGAACATGCAAGAGAGAATTGAGCTTAAATTGGTGTGAAGTAATGTTAAGACAAGAACTGCCAATGTGTGATATAGTTAAACCTTCACCACTGGCACTAGTCACAGTCTCATTAGATGGATATGGTGTAGCCATTTGGAGATTGGAGAGGTCCAAGGTCATGTGGTTAGTTGCCCCTATGTCCAGTAACAAATACTCTTACTGAGGAGTAAAATATGAGGGACGTGAGTTTACTTGCATGGAAATCAGTTGATTAGAACTGGAAAGAACCATCATAGAATGATGATAGACTTGAGCCATTGCATGATGATGAAACTATGGTGATGGTGAAGAATGAAACTGAGGCATATTAGAAAACTGATATCCCTGATAAGACTGTCCTCCTTGAGGATGAGTGAAGCTCTGAAATGGAGACACATGATATGACTAAACTTGAGAATTATTCATGTCAAAACAAGTGGTGGTAGTATACCCCACTCTATGACAAATTTGATAGCCATTCTGAAAGCAATTAAGAGCAGAGTGCCATTTGCGATCACAAATTTGACATACTTGCAAAGGATTATAATTTTGTGATGTAGTTTATTGTTACCCTGATGACGGATAAGGTTGAAAACTCTAAGCATGTTGAGACTAAGCACCATTGATCTGATAACCTTGTGAAGTCTGATAATAGAATTTCTTTCTTTTGCCTTTAGGTCTGTAATTGTTGCCTTGAAAATTGTTGTAAGAACCAGAACCATTTTGAGAAACAAAAGCTAATGGAGGATGAGTCATATAAGGTAATGGTAACTGTTGAAACCCTGGAGATGGTTGAAAAACTACATTAGGCATATGTGCCATTGGAGCAAAAGACATTATAAATCCTGAAACATTTCCAAATCTTGAACTGGATGACAAAGGTAAGGTTTTTGAGCCCAAAGGATCTCCTTGATCATAACCATAACCATGAGTATACATAGCAGTCATCAATGAACTTGGGGTGAGTTACTTTGTCCAATGTGGCTTCTTCAGCCTTGAGTTGAGACCGAAGTTCCTTAATAGAGACAAGACTTTCTTGACCTCGAATGACTGCCTTAATTGTATTATAATCGAAGGGAAGACCCCTCAATGCCACAATCACAATGTCTTCATTTGAAATGAGTACACCAATAGCAGCTAATTAATCCCTAGAGTCTTTAATCCTCTGTAAGTACTTGTCAATAGACTCAGACCCTTTCTTGATATTCTGTAAATCAATCTTGAGCTGAACAATACTAGTTATGGTGATATTAGCAAACCTTTCATGCGAATTAGTCCACATCTCCTTAGAACTTTGACAGCCAATCACACAGGAGAGTGCAGAAGTAGACAAAGTGGCGGATATTAAGGTCATCAAAGCCTTATCATGAATTTTCCAAATCTTGTAGTCATCAGACGCAGATTGAGTATTATCAACAATTTCAGTTTCAGAATCTGAATCCTTATACTTGGCAGGGCAAGGAATTGTACCATAAACAAATCCAATTATACCATTTCCCTCCAGAAGTAGATCCATTTGAAAATTCCAAGCAACATAATTAGAATCATCCAGTTTAACAGTGACAGTGTTACCAACACTTGGAATTAATGAAGATATTGGCGATTGTGTAAGTGCAAGTTGATTAGAGGTCACCGTGATTCATAACAGGACAAGCAGTGTATAAACTTGCAAATGAAGAAATTGCAATTGAAGTAACAAATCAACAATTAAGCAGTGATTTCAACAATCAATAACTACTACCGTAGAGTACTAGCTCAAGACAACAAGTAGTCTAGATTATAACAAGAAATCCCCAAATGTTAGGGTTTCGTGAATCAATTTTCAGAATTTTCACAAATCTGAGAACAGCAACTTCACAATGCATAAGCGAATTAGAGAGGTAAACAATCAAGCAACCGTACAACAATGATGAGAAAATACCGACAAGAAACCTCCAGAAATCGCCAGAAAACCTCTAAGATGCAGAGAAGTAGAAAACGACGGAGACGACGATAAGACCATTGACTACAATACACCGAAGACAACAACGAACATCGTAGTAGCAATGACAAAGATGAGCAGAAGCAATAGGATCATCAACCGGAGGCATTGGCCAAGTCCAGCGATGATACCATGATAACTTGTATGTAATCTTGTAGAGTAAGCTAAGTAAAGATATTCTAGAGAGAGAAATTTAGAGAGAGAGAGAGTATATTTCAACTGTATTTCTATTTCCTTTCTCATTGTGTTAATTAGAACAACAAACCTTGTATTTGTACCTTACAACTTCAACTATGTACCTTAATACATAACCATTGATCTGATGACACTTGTCATGATCTTAGACACATATCAACTCTATCAGGTATCAGATTACAATCCTTCCCTTCTTTCACAAAGAAGATAATGGTGATGCTGTTTCACAAAAGCCATGTTCTAAAAATAATCTAATGATCAAATAATACTAAACTGCATTTGTGCCTTCAAGAGACAATTTTTGCATTTACAGCATGGTGTTTGATTATGATATGTGATGTGTAAAATATCATTTAGTGTGCATCTCAGCCAAGGCCAATACTTTATATTGTTGAATTTAACTACCAAATGGAAATAGAGAGCCTAAGCTCCTCACATCATCATCTTATTTCCTAAATTATCATTTTTGAGATACACCCCCTCATAGATCAATGTTGATACAATGGAAAAAGGTTAAGGAACAAAATTCAAATAGATTGCTCCCACCATCTATTCTCTTAACCCTCTCTATCGTGTTGAAACTTCTGCCCTTTCACTTTTGTAAGGTTCCCCAAGCAGCTTCTACTTTCCTCTATTTGAATCCTCTGTAGCAGTAAGAAAATACTTGTATGACATGAATGATTTTGTATCAAATGGTACATAGCACAGACAAAAAAAAAAAAAAAAGAACGAAATTATTGTGAAGAGTGTGGGTGTATGAAGAAAAGTGGGTTGAATGGTGAAAATGTAAGGTTTATGTTGAGAGTATGGAGTGTGAGGGTGTTTATGAAAAAATATGTGGGGTGTAATGTATAAAGATAAATTTTAATTGAAAAAGTAAATGTAGAGTTTATTAAGAATATGGGGTGTATTCAATAATGTATGAGGTGTTAATATAATAAGTCTAATTTAACTGACAATTTCCGAGTAGTAGGTGGCCAATAATTCACTGGACCCCACACACTAATCATAGTCTTAAATTTTTCGATAATTTAAGTAATAATTTCCTAGTTGTTGGTTGGTGTGAGAGCGACAGAGTGTGGGTTTGGTGACTTTCGGTCGGCTTCCTACCATGACATTAGTATATGAGACCTGGAATTATCGTCCTTGTGAGTGTGTATGCCTGAAACAGTTAATCATATCAGGTGTTTCCGTGAACTAAAACAAACAACTCAGTTCGTAATTATATACTCAATTTATAATGTCTTTTAAATAACTACTCGACCACTGAGCTCAAAGTTTATAGTTAATTTTTATGTTCCTTTGAATGATAATAATATAGTTGTTGTTGGCCATAAGTGCCAGCGGAAAGAGACCATCACCAAAGTCTGAATATATGTTTAATATTTATTATAGCCTGTGTGGAAATCGTCTATTATTGACCAAGTCCACAGCCAACTTGAAGTTTCTCTCCTTTTCCACTAGATCAAAAGATAAAAAAAACATGGAATAAAAAAAAAAGTGTCCTATCCACACATCTTTGATAATTTTTATCCGTTGATTTTCTTCAATTCATTCGATCTGATAGCCAAAAATTAAAAAATATGTGAAAAATAAAATGAAATGTGTGGATATCACATCCCAAAAAAAAAAATAATAATGCTAGAGACACGACATAAGGTTTTCCAAAATAGAAGCTACTACATACATAACAAGGACCTCCCATCAATAGGTCAAGTAAAGCTGGCCTCGCCCTTCTGTAATGATCTATGTGGTCGACCATATAGGTTTGTTGCGTTTATCGTATTTTTGTGATAGATTTGTATTGATGACGTTTTGTAGGGTAGATCATTGCTTGTGGTGCCGTATAAGGGTTTATTATTGTTTGTTTGTGCAAATTTACTCCATATCAATTTCTTTGTCACTGAACCTAATATACCCGATCAACTACTTTGTAATTGTTTGTGAAGTTCAATGAAATATCACTATATTGTTTCTTGTCAAAAAAAAAAAAAAAAATGTGATGTGTGTATTTGAATTTTGATAATAATGGATCATCTAATTTAAATGATTAATTTTTGGTTTATTGGTGTTCTCTTCCCAAAGTTTGAAAATATTCTAAGTTTGAATTTGTTGGAGGTCGGCTAGAGTTCATATAATTAAACTCCAAATAAAAACGATGCTTAATGGTAACGAAGAAAAAGTTATATGATTGACCTAATTATAGAAACAAGAAGACTATATTCGACCGTTAAAGATAATAATTGTATTACATAAATGTATGTTTTGTAGTCAGTCCTCAAAATAAATAAATAGTGCTAATTGTATTGTTATTGGTCACCAAAGACCCAACGTATGTTTTGTAGTCAGTCCTCAAAATAAATAAATAGTGCTAATTGTATTGTTATTGGTCACCAAAGACCAAACCATATTACCAACGTTGGCTTAGTAGAGAGGAAGGAAAGTAGCGTAGATCGATGTAGACAATAGACAGGGCACCAAAGACCAAACTATACTGATATGTATGTAAATATATTGGGTATCTTTTACATATCTTTCACTATTCTAATTGTGTACATATGAACTTCTTGTTGACTTTGTCTTCCAAGTGATATCTCAATGTGATATTGGCTAAATATCAAAGTGGGAATTTTTATTGTTTGTGTAAATCAAATAGCTTGTAGACAGTGGCGGATTCAGAATTCGAACTTTGGGGATTCACAATGTTAAGTATCAATTTTTAAATAGAAACAAAATTTTAAAAAGAAAAATGGAATCAAAATTGACTTTCAAGGGGCATGGTTATAAATTCTTAATACATATATAGCAAGAACTAGGGGTAGGTTCAAAATAACCGAAAACTAAAAAAAAAAAAAAAGGGACCAAATACCTAACCGAAACTGAAAAACTGAAAACTGAACCTAAACCGAAGAAAAAAAAAGGAACCAGAACAAGGAAAAACCAAACCAAACCGAATCCCCTTACACCTTATGGATGTATGCTCATAATGATTCTTTTGTGAAACTTTGTTGCAAAGTTTGAAACTAAGCCTAGGACGTTTTCAAGAAGCATACTTGGTTCAATTAGGGTGGACATTCCATTGGTTATATTGAAAGTTTTGAAAGGCTTTGGAACTTAAAAGCGCTTCTATATTGGTTTGGTTTTTGAATGGATATGGTGATCATTTTTTTTTGCAATTAAGGTTGTTGATAGAATATGATTGGTTTATATGATCTTGTCTATGTACAGCCTTCCCACTTTTCCCAGTTTCCTATTATGTCTACTAATGCAAAGTCTATTTTCTAAATTTCATATTAAAAAAAGATCAAGTTTTATAAAATAAAATAAAAACAGAACCCGTAGCAAAACCGAACCGAACAAAACCAAACTGAAGGAAAAAAAAAAAAAAAAAAAAACCCGAAAGAAAATCGAGCAGATCCAAACCGAAGTTTTGATTTGATTTCAGTTTTGGCAATATATCGAACCACCCCCAGCAAGAACTGCACCCTCTAAATGACCTAATGAGAATGAGCTCAAAAGGAAACCCAGCCCATAATAATCATGCCTAACAACCCATTAGAAATGTAATAGGCCCAATAGCCTAGAGTCTAGTCAATCTTCTCCACCTTGCAATAGCTCTTAACTTTTGATAAACGAATAATGTTACATTTATTATCTATTTGTATTATATCTCGAATAGATGTAGAACTCACCAATACATGTATGTCCCTTCTTAGCAAGAGAAATGATACAAATGATGATATAAATAGATAGTAAGAATAACATTTTTGTTGATAAACAGCAAAGCAAGTATGAAAGCCTCGTACAATTGCAATGTTGACTGACTGTTAAGAGTGGTTAAGTGGACTTTAATATACTAATTTTGAATTTGAAAAGACGATTTTATCTTTTATCTAATCCGATTTACCGGTAATTAATTAATTAAAGAGTGAAAACTATAAGTATTAATATACTAAATTAGTCATAGGAATTAGATCAGCAGATGTTCTTAATCACTTAAATTACAAGTCAGTTGATGCACGCTATAGTATTTATCTATTAAAATTAGGGGTGTGTAGAATTAGGAATGTGCTATCCACACACCCCATTTTACTTCTCATTAGGGATGTGCTATCCATACACCCCATTTTACTTCTCACACACCCCTTGTTAATTTATGTCCGTTGATCTTCTTCAATTCATCTGATCCAACGGTCGAAAATTAGAAGGATGTGTAAGAAGTAAAATAAGGTGTGTGGATATCACACCCTTATCCACACACCTGTAAAATTAACTTCAACTTATGTTGTTGGGGCATATTGCCACCAAAAAAAGGATCAGGATCCTCTCCTGATCTAGGATGAGGATCCTCCTGACCAAGGAGTGTAAGCCGTTGGATTTCATACAACGGCTACAAACAGGAAGGTCCCTTTAAAGTTATAATAATTATAACCATTGGATTTTTATCTAACGGCCCACATTCCTTGATTAGGAGGATCCTCATCCTTAGATCAGGAGGGGATCCTGATCCCCAAACGAAAACGACTGACGCAACATTTATGCCACCTCACTTAAAGCTTCTTGTGGCTGTCACCGCAGCTTTAGCTTTCCAAAAATCAGATACATATTTTGTGCAATATTTGCAGAACACACTATGAAATAATCCTCCATCTTTGTTACTTAAATGTGCATTGTTCAATTTATCGTAAGTACTGAGATTATTACTCCAATATTTATACACATTAAACACAAATGTCTTGTGGAAAGATAGAGAAATTTGCAAAGACACAACCTGATAAGACCTATATATATTTTTTCTGCTCGTATCTTTTCCTTCCAATCTGTAACTATGAATATATCATCATTCATACTTTCGGCATAATTCTAGGTTGCACGTAAAATCCTTAAGCTTTTATCATCTTCTGGAACCTGATTGGGCTGCAAACAGACGAGCCCATCTTTACCAATCAGTCTTTGTCTAGGCTGTATGTTCACCGGTCTCACCTGGGTTCTGCATTCGTTTCCTACTTAATCTTGCAGCAATCAAACATATGAGAAAGATGGCAGGCAAAAGGGACAGTTTGAGAGGATTATTAGCACGCCGAATGTAATAAAGGTATTGAACTATCGAGCAAACACACTGAGCGATACCTCCGAGTAACCCAAAAATTTCATTGGCAGAACCAAAAAGCATGTAACATCCCCTCTTCCTCCACACCACGTTATTTTTCCTGCGTTTGTAAATCAGCTCCCATATGCAAGTGAGTAGAGCTGCAATAGCCAAGAGCATTCCGAACAGGGCATACCTCGGCCTTCTTGGGGACGAAGCCTGATCAAAAGCAGCTGATAAAATCTCCATGCAAAGGCTAGTGACTAAAAAGATCCACTCTGCTGAATTTGCCTGCATAATAAATTAGTAATGAGTTCAATTAAAAGATCCACAAATAATTATGCAAACGAAAAGAATAAATTGTATTTTTGTCCGTCACTGAATACCATGTTGTTAACTGATGAAATTGAACCCAAAATCAGATTTTCTCCGCATGGTTTGACGGAAACATCGCATGTTGGTTACATCAAAGGTTATAAACTGAAGAAAATTCTAAAACCGCTAGCAGAATGACTAACTGGTAGTTCCACTTGATCAATGCCTAAATTTGAAGGAAATGCGATTTTGGACTCGATCGTAATCGTTAATCAACAGCCGTATAGGTATTGCCTTGAGTGCTAAAGTAGAAACTGTAGTTACGAAAGTGAAAAATGGTTCAAATTGAAAGAACTAAAACTGTAGCATGTAGCATGTAGCAAAACCAAAGTGTTGGTTAACTATATGTGATGAAGGCTTATGCAGTTGGAGTACCTCTGTCCTAGCAGAGCGGCGTTTTTGATGTGATTCTCTCCCCTTCTGCCTTAATTGTTGTAGTAAACAAATTGGGAGAATGCGAGCAATGGAGGGTAGCTCCCAAATGTTGGTATGTAATATGTGATGCCATTCCTCAGAACCACAAGTTGTGCCTCGTAAGAGACCCCCTAGTGCTCGTGCAATCAAAGGTAAACCATTGCACTTACGTATTGCAGTTTCCCTATCAGTTTCTCGAATGTTTGAATGTTCAGTGGTGTTACCGTCTCCCAAAGCATGTTTTAAAATCAACGACCAACAATCTTCATCGGACAGCGGCTCTAAATAGTGAGTAGGTACACAGCGCACGATTGAAGCAACCATTTCACTCCGCGTTGTTATCACAACCTTACTTCCCCCTGCCGCATAGAGAAAAGGAACTTGCAGGAGATTCCAATCATGATAGTTCTCGTTCCAGAGGTCGTCCAACACAAATAAGAATCTCTTTCCCCTCACTTCGTGTTTTAGTTGGACCTGAACAAAATTTAGATCGGTAATGTCACAAACGGTCGAAGTGATTGACTCGAGCAGGGTTTTAGTGACCCTAACAGCATCAAAATCTTCGGAAACGCAAACCCAAGCTTGAATATCAAAATGCTCTTTCACTCTTTGATCGTTGTATACGAGTTGAGCAAGTGTTGTCTTACCGATCCCGGCCATTCCCACTATAGTAATGACAGAAACATTATTCCTGCTTTCGGCATCAGAGATCAACAGTCTTGTCACCTCTTCTTTATCACCATCTCTACCAACTACAAAAGATTTATCAACCAAACAAGTTGTTGGCATCTGTGAAACCTTCCGAACACCCTTTCGGAGACCAAGAACATCCTTTTCGTTTCCAAGGAATTTTAATCTATGATATAACTCCTTTATCTTATCTTTCATGCGTTGGTCAAAACGACTGAAAGGCACAGAGAGGAAGTTCCACACCTGAGTTACAACGGAATGATCTTCTGCTGCCATCTTAAGCCCGAAAGCTTCAGCATCGATATCATCCAGCAGGACGCCCGCATCACAGACCGCTTCTCTCAATTCATCAAGCCAGTTTCCGACGGAAGGGATCTCAAACTCCTTCTGGTGTGCGTCATCGAGCACTGCGTCAAGGGTTAACAACGTCAGCTTGAATTTCTTCAGGAGTGACTTGTCAAGCTTCTTTGGCCCAAAAATGTCCCTGATTTCGCGCGAATCAATCCGTTTGCAGAGCTGCTGGATGGAAGCAGAGAGAGAAGCCTCTCCGGCATCCAAAGCTGCAGCCATTTTTGGCAAATAAGTTGAGATTCTAGCGTCTTCGATTGCATTGACTTGGAGATATTGTTGTCCACACAGCACGGTTACCCGTCAACTGCTTCTACTTCGAAAGTTATTTTTTTTGGGCGTTGTACTAGTTTCTTTTGAATAAAAATTGTCTTCATGATAAATAATTATTAATGAGTGGCAGATACAGTATTCTAATCTCGTGAGATTCAAGTAGAAGATTCAAGCGTGCGCCGCGCGCAAAATTTGTAGTCAATATCTCTTAAACTGTGTCTGACTTAGGCATCAAAATGCCCTCTAACAAATGCCACGTTCGAATTAGTCAATTGATCTTTCAATAGTTTTTCATTTCGGAATTTTTTTTATCAGTTTTACATGATACAAAATTTGCATCCACAACTACAAATTTAAAGTGTAAGTACAATTTTGTAATCATTTTTAATATAATAATATATTAAACGTAAAATGAGGTAACAAAATTAGTTTTGAACTTCTCAAAGACCTTTTTTCGAATATATTTACATTAATGATATTATTTTATTCGTTATGTTTGATTACTGTTTTAAAAATTTCAGTGTTAAGAGGTTGGTCACTGGGTTTAATTCATAAGGGTTTGAAATTTTAAAAAGAACACATAGACCTACGCACCCGTCCAAGCAGTCACTTAGGTCGCATACTCTCACTCAGACAAAAAAGAGATAATTTTCATTTTATTTTTTATTTTTTTAATAAATTGTAAGAGACTTGTTGAATACTTGGATGAACACCCATTATATTTTGGTTCCTCATATTTTCAATATGTTATGATATTTTCTAATTTATATGTCATTTTATTTTTTCATTTATGTATCCAACACAATTATGTATTTTTTAAGTATAAACATACGCTTATTTATACGATATATGATAAGTTTACTTAAATCTGTGCTTAAACCCCACTTAGCTGCCTGGACATTGGACTCCATCCACCGCTCAACTAGCGCCTAACGTCTTTTAGATACTTGTTTTCAATTAGTTCTAATACTTTATAATCTATATGTCATTCTATTTTTCAATTTATGTATTCAAACACAATTACGTATTTTTTAAGTATAAACATGCACTTATTGATACTATCTATGATAAATTTACTTAAATCCGTACTTAAACCCCGCTTAGCTGCCTAGATCTTAGACTCCATCTGCTGTTCAATTAGCGTCTAACGTATTTTAGATACTTTTCTTTGAATAAAAGTAGGAAAGAAATTGAAAGAATTCTTTTTCCTATATGGTAGAGAATTCCGACTTTATTACAGATTTGCCCCCCTCCTTTTTGAGGAGGCTGCCGCTGGACTTCTCATCTTCTCGCGGGGTTAAGGATTTGGATCCTCTTGAGCTAATGGGGTGAATCCTCGTGATCAATCATCGTGAGCCGTTAGATTTTTAACTAACGACTACAAACAGGGAGTTCCTTTAAAATTATACTGAGCTAATGGAGTGAATCCTCATGATCAATCATCATGA
This sequence comes from Pyrus communis, assembly GCF_041283825.1. Taxonomy (NCBI): domain Eukaryota; kingdom Viridiplantae; phylum Streptophyta; class Magnoliopsida; order Rosales; family Rosaceae; genus Pyrus; species Pyrus communis. Next base: position 2,550,141 of record NC_142571.1, read on the forward strand.
GCCGTTAGATTTTTATTCAACGATTACAAACAGAGAGTTTCTTTAAAATTATAATGATTGTAGCCGTTGGATAAAAATCCAACGATCCATAATTGGTCAAAGTATCCACTCCATTAGCTCGGATCCAAATCCGTTTGGATAAACATCCGCCTTCGACAACAACTTTTGCAAATTCTCTTCCTTTCTTTCATCCCAGTACAAATTCATCCTCCGCCTACTCAAATTTTCCTTCCCTTTTCAATTTCACAACATTCCCAAATTCTAATTCCAATCAATTGTCCAAAAACCCTAGATCCCCTAACCCCTCCTCCGCCTTCAACCAACCTCCGAATTAGGGTTTCTTCTCCCCGATCCCAGAGGCACGCCCAGAGCTTGAACGATAGCCATGGACGATAGTTGTGCCGTGTGTGCCGATCCTCTCGAATGGGTCGCATACGGTGCCTGTGGACATCGCGAAGTCTGCTCCACCTGCGTCGTTCGTCTCCGCTTCATCTGCAACGATCGCCGATGCTGCATCTGCAAGACCGAGTCCGACGTCGTTTTTATCACCAAGGTACTGGATTTTCCTTTTCTCTTGAGTTAAAAGATTATTGCTTTTAGCTTAGGATTTTGTGCTGAAACTTCCAATCATAACTGTTTGTTTACGTCTCGTTGATATGTGAATTTTCTTTGCGAAGGAATCTTTGATAAGCTTAGCAGCTGGAAAGATTTGCCCTTCTTTGTAAGAGATTGAATGTTATGTTTTTCTGGGCTGTTGTATTCGATTCGCTTGTTTGGGTTGAATTCTCATGGTATCTAGTGACTTATCATTGTGGTGCATATTGGGTTCTCTTGCCTTTCAATGTAATGAGCTTCTCGACTGCATTATAAGTGTTTTATTCTATGAGTTTTTCACGTAAGTTTAAGTGGCATGCATTCGCCCGTGAATGCTTTTTTTTGTTCAATTGTCCATGTATCTGTTTATTGTGAAAAGATTCTAGCTTTATATAATTCAGCAGATACATTATTCAGTGCCTGCTCCGTTGTAATTTATTATAACTTGGATCCGTTAGCGTTTTCGCGCCTTCTTGATTCTTCTCTGCTTCTGGTTTCCTTATGTGGTGTGCCTTTTTCTATCTTTTCAGGCTTTAGGAGATTATACAAGGATGGTTAATGATTTCTCAGTCTTGCCAAATGATGTAAGGGAGGGTCGTGTGGGATCGTATTGGTACCACGAGGACACTCAAGCATTTTTTGATGATGTGGACCACTACAAGATGATCAAGGCAATGTGCAAGCTTTCATGCAGCGAATGTGACAAGATGGATGAGCAATCAAACGATGGCCCCAAGCGTCGCGGGAGGATTCGGAATCTTGGTCATCTGAAGAATCATTTATACCACCAACATAGGTTGTGGATGTGCTCTTTATGTTTGGAAGGGAGGAAGGTAAAATCAATTATACTGAGACTTGATATTTATCATATATGTACATTTCAAGCAGCGCTTTCTCTCTATTAACTTCTTTGTCTTCTTAGGTACTATCAGTTTTATTTGATTTTTTATTCTATTTATCTATTAATGTTATGCAGGTGTTTATATGTGAACAAAAGCTATATACGAGAGCACAATTGAATCGGCATATAAATACAGGTGATTCTGAAGTGGATGGAAGTGAGAGTGAAAGAGGTGGCTTCATGGGACATCCTATGTGTGAATTTTGCAGAACCCCATTTTATGGGGATAATGAGCTGTACTCCCACATGACTACTGATCACTATACTTGTCATATATGCCAAAGGTAACCGACCGTCTTTCACTTCAAGAGTGCTTTGTTTTTATTGTAATTTTAAAATGTTTAAGCTCATATGAGATTTTGTGCTGTTCAATGCAGGCAGAATCCTGGGCAATATGAATATTATAAGAATTATGATGACCTGGAGGTGAGTTATTAGTGTTGTATTTATTTTGTATTCTCTTTCTTCCTGTTGTCTTTTATGTGTTTTGAATGCTTTTTCATTGTATGTCACAGATGCACTTCCGCCAAGGTCATTTCCTATGTGAAGATGAGTCGTGCCTCAGCAAAAAGTTTGTTGTCTTCCAATCTGAGGCAGAAATGAAGGTGACTTTTATAAAATGCAAGAAATTTCTGTGTTCCTGCCCTTGTAGTATTTAATTCTTGACTTCCCTTTCTTTTTATTTTTCAGAGGCATAATACACTTGAACATGGAGGTCGCATGTCTCGTTCTAAGCGTAATGCTGCTCTGCAGGTAAGTGTACAATTTTTTTTTTGTTCTCTGCAATTTCCTTTGTGCATTGAGGCTGGGTTCTTCTCCTCTCATTTTTTTTGTAATTCAGCTTTATGCAATATAATTAATTTTCCTCGTATATTTGTAACAGATACCAACCAGCTTCAGATATCAACGGAGTAGTGAACAAGATCATCGACGTGGAAGAGGCGGAAGAGGTGGAAGAGGTCGGACATTTCGTCCTGATTCTTCTGAAAATCAACTTTCTATGGCTATTCAAGCAAGTTTGGAGACTGCTCATGCTGATAGAACATACGATGACCCTTCATACTCCAGTGTGCAAGTTCCTCCAGATATTGGGGATACAGGCGATATTGATCCAATCACTGATTCATTTGAATCATTAAGTACAGCAGATGCTGAAACATCTTCAAGGTACCGTCAAGCTGTGGGGCCTATTTCTAGGAATGGGCGTTTGGAAGAATCTTTCTTTCCTCCCCTCTCAACAGCACCTGGCAACAGTTCAAACCCCAAACAAGATTCAGATGGTTTGCCTAGCAACACCATGGCATCGCATCTCCGCCGGCAAAACCATAAGGTGGCTGTTAATAGCTCTGGAAAGGCTTGGCCAGCAGCCACGCGTGGGCCTGTGGCTGTTAGTAGTTCTGAACAGGATTGGCCAGCAGCAACGCGTGGGCCTGTAGTACAGCCTACTCATTCAGCTCAGGCTTGGCCTGCAACAAATGTTTCATCTGTGTCATCTCTTGTTTCTGGTCAGAACAATATGGGCTTTGGTAATGGACCCAGACCATCTAGTTATGCCTCTCAGGCTCAAGTTGAGACTAGACAGAATGCCTTTGGTAATGGTGCGAGACCATCGAGTTATGCAAGTTCTGCAGCTCATGTTGAGACTAGACAGGCAACAGTACCTGGATTATTATCATATGGTTCTTCGAGGGATTCAAGCAACCCCAAGCCTGGTAGGATCAGCCACTCTACGTCAGCTCCTAATTTGGTTGAAAATGGATCTGTTCATCCTTCCAATTCTGATTTTCCTCCAGTTTCTGCAGTAAAAGTGCGGAAGTTGCCCTCAACTACCCAGCCTTTATTGAAAGTGGAGGATGTTCAAACTGCTAACAAGTCCTTGGTGGAAAAGATTCGAGCTGGTCTTGAATTTGATGAGGAAAAATACACTATTTTTAAAGATATATCTGGACAGTATCGTCAGGGTTTGGTTGACACGGGAATTTATCTTGATTTTGTGCGGCAGTTTGGCTTGCTTCATCTGGTCCTTGATTTAGCTAGACTCTGCCCTGATTCGCAGAAGCAGAAAGAGCTGATTGATGCCTACAATACCGGTACCCGCAACGGATGGTCTCAGGACAATGCTAAATTCAAAGATGGTAATAATTCTAAGAAAGGTAAGGGGAAGATATCAGAGGCTGAAAACAGTAATTCTAAGAACACGCTAGCAGATAGCATTATTAGTTCTGTACGGGAACTTCAATCAAACGACAGGCCTATGGAAGAAGCTGTGGAGGTGTTGACAAAGGACGGGTACCGTGGTGCCAAAGGAAAATCAAAGCAGTTTGCTAATGAGCACCAGGTGGAGTTAAATTCTCGTAGTCAACCTCTAGTACAACTGAGCGGCCAAAAGGATTCCCTGCCAGCTGCTAGTGGATCTAATCCGAATTTAGTGGATGGCGGTGGAGGGAGTAAGCAGCGGAAGAAAACTTCCAAATTTCATAGAGTCCGCTTGGGTGATGCTGCAGCACTTTTAGATCTTGGAAATTCTGATTCTCAGCCAGATGCCGGTGATGAAGGATTAAATGGAAGCAGTAACTCGGCTGGAGGATTGCCTGTCAAAGGTGTGTGGCGGAAAGGAACTCAGAAACTCTTTAGTTAGAAGAAGCACGATGATTTAGGTCATCAATTTTTTGTTGGTAAAAAGAGTTTGCTTTCTTCCCAAATTTTGCGACCGTTTAGTTCTCAACTCTGCAACCGGGCTGGACCCTTCGGTTTCTGCAACTGAGCAGTGGGTTTTGTGTGTGGCTTTTCTGGAAGGATCCTGCCTCTCCATGTTTATCGTCATCGCGTAAGTGTTCATATATACTCTTCGGAATGGGAATATAATGGAAAAGTTTGGGACTTTACAGGTTTGTTCACATTTCTTGTCTTTCAGATTTCCATGGTTCTGGTATTATATGCAAACGTCCCAAAACTATAAACAGACAAAGTGGAATCGTGGAACTTTATGAAATTGTTTTCAAAACCTGGAAAATTGTCTTTGAAGTGGCTCAGATCTACTCGTTTAATTCTCTGGATTCTTACATTCAACAGTTATATTTAATATAGATACCATATACAACTGGTGCACTCAAGAATTTTCGTCTGTAAACTACCGAGTTGGAGTTGAGTTTGAGTTTGAGTTTGGCAATATGGAATCCCGCACTTCCTCGCTCCCTCATTAAAGAAACATATCCCTTTCGATCTCCGTTCAAAATGGTAGGATTAGAAGGGAGAAATTTGTTTTAATAGATAATCCCCACTAAAAGAAAAAATTTCGCCTCCACCTTTAATGCATCTTAAATTTTATGAGTTGTCCAATTCGTTTAAATCTTAAGCACCGAACGAGCTTGAATCCTAAGCACCAAACGAGCCCAAGCCTTTGATCGAGCTGGTAAAAAATGTCAAGAGTTTTATGAGAGTACAACCTCCACTGTAACATGTAGAACCAGGACTGGACTCTGCATTATTGCACAGGTAGTTCAACAGGATTCCCAGCTAGACAAGGAAGGGAACCCCTGCATTCCTTTACAAAATTTCACTCCAACGAGGGATCGGATTGGAGAATCTTGGAGTTTTTTACATGAAATTGTGAAAATCTGGGTTCTGCGTAAAACAGGTCAAGCGATGCGGTGTTCAGCTGAATATTAAAAACTCGCACGCACACTAGAACAAGCGATGACGAACCGTCATTCGAAGAGTTGGGTTGCAGAAACTTGCAGCATCTAAGTGTAAAATTAATAGACTTAGCATGGTTTGGAGGTCCTCCAACATTTATACCTGCCATAGAACAAGAAAGAAATGTAAATCTGGTTTCAATTACGAAAAGTTGGAGGCACAGAAAAGAATGCTTCAAGCTTTTACCTTTATGTGTTTTCTCACAATTCTGTTCCATATCAAATCTTTAAAGCCTCCTTTTTCTCACAGCAATTCAATGGATGCCAACTGGCGTGCTTTTAGCTTTTCGTATCTAGGTGGGTTAGATCCTGGCAAAGTCTAGGCGTCTTTTCTTAATTTTTAAGCATCTAAGAATTAATCAAAGTGATGGTCAATTATCTAGCGCGTAAGCAGAAATTTTTAGAACAGTGCTCGAAATTTTTTCTACAGTGTTTGAAAGACTGATCCAAGACATTAAGAAAACTGATGACTGATCTAAGACATTAAGAAAACTGATTCTAATAAGGTTCATCAAACCCTATTATTTTAGCCTCTTAGAATTAACTCAACTGGCGTCACTCTGGTCCTTAGGATTGGGATTGGCTAACCACTCACTAGATTCAAGATATGTTGAAATAAGAAAGAACATCCAGCTTCCGAATTTTATTAATGCATCTTTTGCTTTCAACTCAGAAAGAATTTGGAAGCTGACCTACGTTCCTACATGCAACATGCCTTGAATCTATTACGTTATTCAATTCAAACCAATTCTAGGCATCAAATTACAGCCAAAAGGGACCAAATTGATATGAAAACTACATTAAGGAGATATAATGAAGAGTATAGCACTATTGCACGTATATTCGCTCTCGGTCAAGTAGTACTTCTCTTCCAAGGTTAGAAGAGGTCGAAGTTCGAATCCCCCTCCCTTATTAGCACTACATTTGCACCTACTTTAATTTCAAGATGACAATGGCGTTGAAAGAAGATCATATACAAACCACTTAAGTACTAGAAACAAGTTCAGAAGGGGTTACCACTCTCATAGTCATAGAGGAGCAACATATAAGCTTATTCCGGAGTACCATTCAAAGACTACGAATTACTAACGTAAGCTCATCATATCAGTCTCTCTTTGAAATCTTACTTCATAGGCTATAGTTAGCCATCTACACCAGTTGAGTCGACAAATAAGTCAGTCTCAGCACGTTTTCTAGACATACAGTTGAAAAAAGGCCAAAAGCTCGGACGAAAAAAAATTAAAATAAAGAGAAAATGAAGATATCATAGTTAAAATGACACTTTATACCTTTGTGTAAAATTACCAGTGAACACTTAAAACGCTTTATTTACACTGTTTTTAAGCTTAAATGTCAAAATAATCCAAGCCAGTATGGCATGTGGTTTAACTGTTGGGCTTAAATGTCTCCCATTAACTAATCGAAAACATTCCATCCATTTGTTGTGTCGCCATATTCTTACTTTTTTGGCCCTAATTCAAAATTGATAGTACATCCGAGGAACTAAAAATGCAGCGACAACTAAAATGAAACTCTATCCATATTCAAGAACTCTAATAAAATTTGATATCTTAGGAACAAATCTCATGGTGTAGATATTATCGTATATATTAAAAAAAAGTAAGCACGGTTGGAGTTAGAATAACCTTCCTTTAGTTAACCTCATCTATCTGTTTGGATGAAAAAAATTAGGATTATAAGGAATTTCAAATTGTGAAATTTAAAATGAACTTACGAAGTTTCTTGTTTGGCTAACATAAAATAAAAATGAAATGTAGTGGTTGTGGTGACAGCGGCAACAATAATGGTGGGTGACAGAGGCGTTGTTGATGATGAGTTGTGGAGGTAGTGATGTTAGTAGGGTTTTACTCGACCCTCAAATAATACAATTATGATAAGATAAGATCTTCTCGATTTAATAGGATTTTATTTTAAGTTTACATAGTTACATTCTCTTCTTCTTTTTTTTTTTTTTTTTTTTTTTTTGTTTGAAGAAGAAGAAGATACGAAAGCAGTTTTATTTATAATATTAATGAAGCATACAATCATGTAGGAGGGCATCCTGACTAGTAACCGGAGGCACCTCTAACCAGAGACTAGGAACAGTAGAACTTAAGGCCAATTTAGCAATACAATGCACTGCAACATTGGCGGATCTACATATATGATTTACTTTCACTGCAGCAAAACTCTATAAGATTACTTTCACATCCTTAATTAATAAACCAGTAGCAGAAACGCCACAATGGGGACTATGCAGTGCTTGGACCACTTGTAAGGCAGCACTCTCCAAAATGAATAGCCTCCAATATCGTTGTGCAGCCTGGTGCAGCCCTGCATGAGCTGCTAGAATCTCCACATTATAAAGGTTGATCGCATGAGGAATATTGCAAACAAAACCTCCAGCATAGCTACCAGCTTCATCATGAAAAACCACACCGATACCCTCTCACTTTGAATTTGAACAAAAGGAAGCATCGACATTAATCTTATCCAGTTTGACAATGACGAAGACCACCGAGAAAGAAAATAACTCTATTCGCAACAACCTTCAAATATATATTTTTTTTACACAGAATTTCTAAGTTTCTATCATTCTAAATCAAAAAGAAATTAAATAATATCAATTTAAAATTTATAACTTCCGTCTAAGTTTTCAAGTTCATAGGGTAGGTTTTCACTTTGTAGCCAATTGAAAAATGCTCTAAAGATTATTAAATTAAAAATAATGTTATTCATATACTCATTTTTTACCTCTTATATATTATTGTTATTTTTATTAATATTCCTCTTTAATACATTCAATTCAACGATCGAAATTTAAAAAGGAAAATTTGAAATAGGTCCAATTTTATAGATCATCTTTTGAAATAGATCTAATTTTTAGTGATTTTTGAATTTTAAAATATGTCCAATTTTTAATTACTTTAGACCCATATCAAAAAATTCCAATTTATAAAAATATCTAAAAAATAAAACGAATGTATGGATAACACTTACCCTAAAGTAAAAGGAAAAAAGTGACAATGGCAGCAAGGGAGAGCAAAAATTAAAAAAGGTCAATGCGGCTGTTGTGTGGGCCCAAAAGAGCAGGAAACGACATTCAGATGTCGGAAACAAAGACATAAACAAAGTGGGCCCCGTAGTCCCCACGCTTGGGCCGTGGGCCGCTTCGCATTTACCGAGATGGACGACGGGACTAAAATACCCCCAAACAGTCCTACCCTTCCGTCACTCAGGCCGTAACGGCCGAAAAGCGAATCATGACATTTCGCCCAGCGAATCTCGTCAGTCGTAACGGTGAGAAATTTTGGCGGTAAAAAACACATAACCCTGATGATGTGTCCCATTGCCATTGGCCACGGATGCATGTATGTATGGGAGTCACGATGGGATGCTATGTTGTTTTTCCCGCGCGCCCAAAAAGAGGCCTGAAAACCAAACAAATTTAGAGAGAGAGAAGGGAAGAGAGAGAGAGAGAGAGAGAGATAGGGTTCCACAATCACAGAAAGAGAGAAGAAGAAGAGAGAGAGAGAGAGAGCTTCGGCGTCAGAGAACGCCGTCGTTTTGGGTAACATTGGCAGATCTGCTGCTCTCCGAAAGCTCCGACTACGATATCAGATAGGTAGATCTCTGCGGGTTTCGCCTCCAAATGAAAATTCGTATGCTTTTTTCTTACTTTAATTTTCTTTAAAGCTGCAAGTTTTGGGTTTTCTTTTTCTTTTTTGTCACACTTCTTCTGCTTGTCGATGGTTGGTGACTATTTATTTTTCAAAATTAATATTTTAATTTTATTTTTTAAGCTTAATTGACTTTTCTGCGAAGTAAATTCATTGATTTTTGGAGCGAAAATTAGCTCGTGTAACTGAAGAGATCAATTACAGCAGTTGGTAAACGTACAGTGAGAATTTGAGTTCTGGATTTTGGAAATTTTCGTTATTTTTTGGGTACTAAATCTCTGGATTTTGGGGTTTTTACAGTAGTGGGTTTTTGGAAATTGAAATTCTTGCATTCGCAAATCCATGTAAACCCTTTGATTTTGTTTTATTTAAACTTTTGAGGTATGATTTATAGAAATTAACGGTTAGTTAATTTTGGTAATTTTGATTTGGTTTGGTTCAGCTAGGGTTCAGATGAGTCCACCTGCTATGGTGAAGATGGAAGATACTAAGCCTGAAGTTTCAGCTTCCAACAATTCAAATTCCGAGAGCAGCGATTCTGGTCCCGTCCAAGATCGATTTACTGATTTGTGCAAGGTTGCCACTTTTTGCCCCATTTGGACTGTGATCGAATTTGTCGTTTTGTTCTTTCTTATTGTAAATGTCATTTTGTTTGTAAAGTTTAGTTTGTAAACTGTACTTCTATTTACATTTTGAATTTCTGTTTTGTTTACGTTGCCGTTTCTTAATTTTAGTTTCTCTGAATTTACATGGTTCTGATTACAGAATGTATTATCATTGGACGAAAACTCTTTTGCGGAAGCTGCAAAGCTGTTCAAAGAAACCAAACATCTGTTGATATCAAATGCGTCAGCTATTGGCAACGGAACAGTATGTATTATTGTTTCTCCATTCTATAGTCATTTTAATAATGTTATGTTGAAATAAGGTCTGAGGTGATATCTTTGCTGGAACACTTGCTTTTATCTGGATTTGGCTAAACTTAAATGCATTTCTATGTACAGCCTGAAGAAGCAGAACGATTCTGGTTTGCCTTTGTTTTGTACTCTGTAAAAACATTGAATGACAAGAATTCGGATAATTCACAGAAGAGTTCTGATGATAATGGATTTTCTCTCTTCCAAATTTTGAGAGCTGCAAAGTTGAAGTACGTTGTTTCCCATTCTGCTTTCTTTCCTTTAGCTTATAATTAGCTGCTCATGAATTCTTGTCATCTAATTTTTTTTCTTTTCTTCTTTTTGGGGATGTTTTACAGCATCGTAGATTTTTTCAAGGAGCTTCCTCAGTTTGTTGTTAAAGCTGGTTCAATTTTAAGTAATATTTATGGTGTAGATTGGGAGAACAAACTTGAGGTATTAATTTTCCAGAGATAGTCTATGCTTGAAATTAGCCGTGTTTTTATGTCTTTCAGCATTCTGTTTTCTTGGAGTTACTCGATCCGGTGCTCATGATTTGAGTTCTTAATTTTTCAGGCAAAAGAGCTGCAGGCAAATTTTGTGTACTTGAGCTCGTTAAGCAAGTGAGTTTCTTTCTTTTGCGCCATTATGCCTGTTATTAATATCATCTGATGGTTTTAGAATTTTTTCTCTTTCACTTAAAAGGTTGCCTTATCATGTGTGAGCTATCTATAGTTAGGATGAAACTAAGTAAACGGTGGTGCATGTCTGGTGATGCCAGATTTTGAAATTGATAGTAGTGGCTTGACGTAGAAAAATGTAATGGGATTGGGTCACAGGGGTGCTATGGCTTGTAATAGATTAATCACGTTGATTAGAAAAAAGAAAGAGAAGAGGTTTACTAAATAGGCATAATTTGTTGTATCTTATCCTTATCATGTATTGAAAATCCTTCTTTATTATGTTAAAATAACACCTGGTGATGTTATGTTGTGAAATACTATGCTTGTGCTAAAGAAAATTATGCCAAAGCAGTGTTTCTAATGTATCTTTAGGATAGTTGACTACATGGCTGAAACCTGTTGTACGTCATTAAACACCCCATTGGTGATTGTATAGTATAAACGTGTGAGGGCATTGTAGAACTGAAATCATTAAGCACCTACATGGGTGGCTTTCCCTGCACTCACATCTAAATGTTACAAGGGCATTGTAGAACTATGCAGTCTGTGGAAATCCTTTTCTTTTTTCTTTTCATGATTCGCACTGACCTTTAGTATAAAAATAACATTATATGACTGAAAACTTTCCTTAGTTTGATTACCATTTTAGTTCAGACTAGCTAGATTATTAATCGCATTGAGATGATATGCGATTCATAATCAAGTCCATTGGATTCCAAGGGACTATATTTGGTACTGCACCATTTTATGTTGAAGTTATACTGGAGTTTTATGGTATGTGTAACAGATATGGTTTATTGTACTTTGTTCAGTTCAGATTTGATTTTATTTATTTGAGAGGTTTTAAGCTAGTAGAGTCCTATTCTAACAATTTAATGCTACAAGGTACTACAAACGTGCATATCGGGAGTTATTCTTGACAAGTGATACAACTGCCGACAAGCAGTCAACTGTTGCCAGTGGAACTGGTTATGTGTCAGAGTATCATCGTTTTGGATGGTTGCTGTTTTTGGCCCTTCGTGTACACGTATTCAGCCGATTTAAAGACCTGGTGACTTGCACAAACGGCTTGGTTGCAATATTGGTCAGTTGCATTTCTGTAGTACTTATGCTAGTATGTGATACTAGGATGGCAATCAGTTACTTGAAATATCCAACATAATATGAAATGAATGGATTTCCGTTTTACAATAAACAAGAAATAGGTTCCTAGAAGAAGTGTGAAAAAATTGTGTATATGTATTATGTAATATTCCTACCCATATACATATCTCCTTTTTGACTTCCTACTTGAACATGTGGTTTTTCTTACTTGCTGAGTTTCCTTGGTACAGGGAATTTTAATAATTCATGTCCCAGTTCGCTTCAGAAAGTTCAGCATCCATGATTCAACACGCTTTGGTAATATTTTCACCACGTTGCATGTAATAATTTCCCTTTCATTTTCAAGGAGGGATATTCAATTTTTGAAACTTTCTTCTGCTTTCGATAATTTCGCCAATTTGTTTCCCCTATCTTCTTCTTTCATTTTGGCATTTTATCGGAGCTGATTTGATTAGTGTCTGATTCAGCGAGGAAAGGCAACAAAGGTGTGGACCTGCTTGCATGCCTCTGCAACACTTATGACACCTCAGAAGATGAATTGAGAAAAACAATGGACATGGCTAACGGTTTAATAGCAGAAATTTTGAAGAAGAAGCCCATTTCGGCATCTGATTATAAAACGGAAAATCTAGAGAATATGGATCCAGGTTTGTATGAAAAGTTTCTGCTATATACAATGATTTGATTCAAAACTCAAAAGATGTTTTGTATGAAATTTTCATGATTCTGAGATATGATCCTGTGAATGCAGATGGTTTGACGTACTTTGAAGGTCTTATGGAGGAACCATCTTTGTTGTCCAGTTTAGAGATTCTAGAAAAAGATTACGATGATGCAATTAGGAATAAGGGAGAAGTTGATGAGAGAGTCTTCATCAACGAGGACGATAGCTTAATTGGTTCATGGAGCTTTTCAGGAGGATCCATGAGTGTAGCCGGTGTGAAGGTATGCGTTTAATAAATTCCACTATTCAGGACCATACTTGTGGCATTTTAAATTCTTTTCCCTTTTCTTTTTCCCCGTTGCCTACATTTTTGTGTAGAGGAGTTGGTTGATAGTTTCATATATTCTATTGTGTTAGAGGAAATTTGATTCCATGGCCTCCCCAACAAAGACAATTATAAGTCCACTCTCTCCCCATCGCTCTCCTGCATCTCATGTCAGTGGTGGTGCTAATTCAAAGATGGTGGCTACACCTGTGAGTACTGCAATGACAACTGCAAAGTGGCTTCGGACCTTTATTTCTCCGCTTCCGTCACAACCCTCAGCTGAGCTGGAGGGGTTCCTGGCCTTGTGTGATAGGGATGTTACTACTGATGTGATACGTAGGGCACAAATTATATTGGAGGCCATATTTCCAAGTAGTGCATTGGGAGAGCGATGTGTAAGTGGTAGCCTGCAAGGTGCTAACCTCATGGACAACATCTGGTCAGAGCAACGAAGATTGGAAGCACTCAAACTTTATTATAGAGTTTTGGAGGCAATGTGTAGGGCAGAGGCTCAAGTACTGCATGCAACTAATTTGACCTCCTTGTTAACCAATGAGAGGTTCCACAGATGCATGTTAGCCTGCTCTGGAGAGTTAGTCCTGGCAACACATAAGACTGTCACAATGTTGTTTCCAGCAGTATTAGTGAGGACGGGTATTACTGCTTTTGATCTTAGCAAGGTGATAGAGAGTTTCATTAGACATGAGGAATCTCTCCCAAGAGAATTAAGAAGACATCTGAATTCATTGGAAGAACGACTTTTGGAGAGCATGGTATGGGAGAAAGGTTCCTCGATGTACAATTCTTTAACTGTTGCAAGACCTGCCCTCTCAGCAGAAATAAATCGTCTTGGGTTATTAGCAGAGCCCATGCCATCTTTGGATGCAATTGCCATGAATATTAACTTCCCTTGTGGAGGGTTGCCTCCAGTACCTTCTTTACAGAAGCATGAGACTTCACCAGGTATTTATTCACACACACACACTATATATATATATATATATATCTTCTCGAATATGAAGTTGTAGTTTGGTCCTTCAGTTTTATGTGGCTCTTAGAAGTACATGGAAATGGATTTCTATCCACTTGGTGGTAGATGATACAGTAATGTGCTGAAGTGGTGATTTGATCTTTTCATTGTTGTTTTTTCAGGCCAGAATGGAGATATCAGGTCTCCAAAGAGATCCTGCACAGATTATAGGAGTATATTGCTGGAGCGGAATTCCTTTACATCTCCTGTGAAGGATCGTCCTCTGGCGTTAAGTAACCTTAAGTCAAAGCTGCCACCGCCTCCTTTACAATCTGCATTTGCCAGGTATCAGTCACCAGTCCCAGGAACTAATAAATCTAATTTCTTGTAGCAACTTACTGCCTCATTTGTTCTCTTTATTGTAATATACTTCTGAAATTCATGTGTGCAGTCCAACTCGACCAAACCCAGGAGGCGGAGGGGAAACATGTGCAGAAACTGGAATTAGTATTTTCTTTAGCAAGGTGCGAGGCAGTCCAAGAATTTAGTTCTCAATATATTTTTCCTGTAAATAGTCGTAGAAAAATCTTTTTGATTGGAGAGGACTTGTTTTGTAGACTGTAGTTTATACTAATAACTGTTTATTTGGTATGTTTAGCCACATGACCTCGTAGCTGTGCCTTATTAGGATTTATCCTTCGCTTAACCATAAATTTCTTTATCTAGATAATCAAGCTGGCAGCTGTCAGAATCAATGGTATGGTTGAAAGAATGCAACTGTCTCAGCAGATAAGAGAGAATGTTTATCGTCTCTTTCAACAAATACTTGTTCAGCGGACATCTCTCTTTTTTAACCGCCATATTGACCAGATTATCCTTTGTTGTTTTTATGGAGTTTCAAAGGTGTGATATTACTTTTGACAGTTTTATGCAATGCTGTGAAATATTTTTCTTCTTTTCTTACTCAATACTGTTTTCTGGTTGCAGATTTCTCAACTAAATCTAACATTTAGGGAAATCATATACAACTACAGAAAGCAACCACAATGTAAACCGCAAGTTTTTCGAAGCGTGTTTGTTGAGTGGCCTTCAGCACGCCGTAATGGGGTACTACACCTAATATTTACTCTTGACTACTAGTTTTTCCTGATAAATCCTAACCTTTCTTATATTTTGGTTACAGAGGCCTGCACAGGAACACGTGGATATCATAACATTTTACAATGAAATATTCATACCTTCTGTGAAGACCCTGCTAGTTGAGCTTGGACCTGCTGTTACAACAACTACAAGAGCTAACATGGTTCCTGAAGTTAACAATAATAATGATGGTATGTGTTAAAACGTATGTGTAACTGCCTAAATGTATTTCCTTTTTCTTTGGGGAGAATCATTTTTACCATTCCCTAATAAGCTCATCTTGTTTTACTGGCCAATTAGCTCCATGCCCTGGATCACCTAAAGTATCTACTTTTCCAAGTCTTCCTGATATGTCACCAAAGAAAGTTTCTGCAGCGCACAATGTTTATGTCTCTCCATTGCGATCATCTAAGGTACTTGTTTGGTTTTCCAGAGTTGTGGCAGTTCCATTTTTCTTTTTCACAGATGTTGCCTCTTGGAATAAAAGAGGTCATCTTTCATGTTCAACACAAAGTTACGTTAACTTTAATATGTTTTAATCTGCAACTTATTTAACATAACTAGTTTTATATTACTGGAATCTTGAATCTCAAGTCTTTGATGGATCAACTTTGCGGTTCTATTATGCCCTTTTCTTTGGTGAACATTTGATGTGTTGGCCTCTTGTTCCTTTTCGTTTAAGAAACCTCAAAGCCCTGGGTTTATTAAGGGGAAAGTCTATTATGTTGTTTTTGGCTCAAAGTGTTCTGTGTTTCTTAGGATTTTGCTATATAGTGTACACCTGAATTCTCACTTTGATCATACTTTATGAGCATCTGGCTTAAGTCTTAGGACTCGCAATTTGGCCAAGACCAAGGATTGTTCAGTTTCGTTTTTCCACTTCAGAATGCAATATAGAGATTGATTGAAGTGATGCAAATGAAATCATGTCAATATTTTTTAATTCCATTTTTTCATTGTCATACCATTTGTATACAAATTGAGCTTAGTAGTGAAAGAAATAATTTGAGTTGAGATATCAGATGTACGTCAAGTTGTCGACTATCTGCATCTCAGTGAAAGTGTAGTCTCATATATGTTTTCATTAGAGGTGTGTCTATCTTCCAAGTATTCAATATAAGGTCAACATACTTAATTTCAAGAGTTCCAGGATACTATATACGTACTTCATGGACCATGTTGCTTTACTGAGCTAATGGTTCTATGTGACATGGTAGCCAATCGTTTAACACAGGCAAATATGTGTTGTTTTGTTAGCCGAAGATACTATCATGTCTATCCTTTGGCTAGTCTTCAAGTTCTTGGGATCATGATAATGTAGTAACATTGAGATTCTCCCAATGCATTTGCATTACGTTTAATTAAATTTCTGCAAAGAAAATTCTTGATTTCGAGTCCTGAACTGTGAATCTGATTCCGAACCGTTCACAGATGGATGCTTTGATCTCACATAGCTCAAAAAGCTATTATGCTTGTGTTGGGGAGAGTACTCATGCTTATCAGAGCCCTTCGAAAGATCTCACTGCCATCAACAACCGCTTGAACGGGTATGCTTTTAGTTTATGGATGAAATAACCAAGGTAAACTGATACTAAATAAATGGTTCCTCTGATGCATCAATTTCCTTTTTCAGTACCCGAAAGCTCAGAGGCACTCTCAACTTCGACAGCGTTGATGTAGGCCTGGTCAGTGATTCGATGGTGGCCAACAGCCTGTACCTTCAAAATGGGAGTTGTGCATCCTCATCCGGTGCTCCAGTGAAAACTGAGCAACCTGACTCATGATCCAACGGCTGTAAAGTTTTCCTGTATGTAAATCTAGTCCTTGATTCTCCATAGTTATTCTATACAATTTTTCGTCTATGACATGGGGCTCTGAATGAGCGGCCGGAGTTATGTAGAATGGCCGCCGCAGGCTCCCTTCCTTTTCCATGTGCTGATGATGTATGCTAGGTAGGAAAGTTGCTAATTCTAATAAAATTTCTCCCCCCTTTGTCTTCTTTCACCTTTCTAGTTTCAAGTAATTGTATCGCCATTTTTCTGTTGAATGTGAATTCTTGTGGACGTGAGTATGTTCAGATATATGTACTGTTCTAAAAATTTCTGCCTACAGCGCTAGGTGCTAACCACCGTCACAATTAGTTTCTAGTTATTTGAAAATTGAGAAAGTGCGCCTAGACTTGTTTAGGCAGACTGTCTAGGAGCTTGCCTAACCCATCCAAACCCATCACGGCACATGCCTTGGCCATTACTCTTATTTAGATAGAAAATCGATAACTCTTATTTTGTATTTGGGTTTTTCAATAAAATGTAATAGACTTGTTAGATACTTAGATAAACACTCATTATATGTTTGTTTTTAGTATGTTCTAATTCTTAAAGGGGGTGTGATATCTATACACCACTTTTTACTTCTCTCATATCCTTTTAATTTTTAGCCGTCGGATCGAATGAATTGAAGAAGATCAAATGATAGAAAGTAAAAAGGGGTGTGCTATCCACACACCCCTACTTAAAAATCTACGTCATTTTATTTTGCAATTTATATATCCTAAAACAATTATGTGTTCTTTTTAAGTATAAAAAATATTTATTTATATGAATATATAATAAATTTACTTAAATCCACCTAGGCATTCAACTGCAGCCTGTCACACGATTAGCATCTAGCGTCTTTTAGAACCTTGTATATATGATATATTTGTACTGGATGCTCCAATACGCATTCGTTACTTCCACAATACGTATCTGATACTTCAAATCCATATTCTTTGAGTTTGTTTTTGTTTTTTTTAGTTTTTTTTTTTTTTTTTTTTTTTTTTTATTGGTTGCAAAATTTGAATTTTGGAGATACACCCTGAAGTCAATGTAGTTATTATTATTTGCAACAGTTCTTGCAGAAGAAAAGATGAATGTATTTAATCTAAATCGCAAACCCTGAAGTCAATGTAGTTATTATTATTTGCAACAGTTCTTGCAGAAGAAAAGATGAATGTATTTAATCTAAATCGCAAACTTGCTCCTACACCCTTAACCATCGCCATCACCATCACCCAAAGCTACTAGGGCTTAAAAATAGAATGGAAGGCTTATGCGAACAAGAGTTTTGACGTTATGGGCCAAATAATGTATTTAATCTTGTATTTAATGTTTTTGTATATAATCTTGTTTTTTTATTTTTTTATTTTGGCAAGTGAAGCTACACATAAGGCTTGATCGTTGGACTGCAATAGTAGCCTTACTCTTTAAACCCGCATCAGGCGGTCAGAAAGAATCAAGACTACAAAATTTAGCTATCAATAAGGTAGACTACTTTCTCTATGCTCATGATCGAATTATTCCAAACTACGTTGCTTTATAAAATAAAAAGACTAGTACGAGGTGAAGAAAGCCCAAAACGTAGTCCACTCAAATACAAGCCTAGCAACAACAAGAAAATACAATAGAGTTGCCCCAAAAGAGCCATCCCATAACAATAAAAAACCCAAATTTTGGAGAAAGACAACAGCCTCCACCGAATCAGTTGCGCCACCATCGCAAGGGTACCACCACCAAGAAGACAAACCAACTAGATGAATGAAATCTGCACTGTAAGTGCTTCCAGAATCCTACCAAACAGTACAAAGCACTTTAAAGGCCGCACAACACAAAAGTACGCCATCAAAGAGAGATACCCAATGGGCCATGTAGCAGAGGTTGATGGTTGAAGACTTGCGACAGGAAACGACATCTGAATAGAAAAGGGGCATAAAAGCCCAAATCTGAGATGAGCACATGGATAAGGTAGGACAAAAGCTCAAAAAAGGCCACCAAAATAAAGGCTAGGAAAATAACAGGAGGATGTGGAAGGGAAGTTGCCGCCGACCCATTCCTAAGATTTAGAGTAGGCGACAACAAAGGGAGATAAAGCTAGGGATTTTTTAATTTTTTTTTTTATTTTTTTGGGTGGGGTGGGGGGAGGGAGGGGAAGGACACTTATTGAATTTCCACTTGTCGTTTTGATAATATATAATAGATAATACATTTAACTATCAAAGTGTATTGCAAGTGGTGGATTATCCTGGTGGTTAAAGTCTTTTGAAAATTATTTGTATCTCGAATGCTGTGTTATGTAATACCGAAAATTACATGACACAACATAAACCTTTGCCTTCTTGTTGAGCTTGGTTCTTTTCCATGCCTTGTGTACCAAAGACTTCAATATTTACTTGATGTTATGCCAAAATAAACTCAACATCAATATGTCTTTAAATGTTTTCAAATAATGATGCTGGCAGACAAAGAAACACAAGGAGTCAATGTATAGAGATGAATTCGCTAAACTCAACATCAATGATCATCATCAGGTAAAAGTTGGTAATTTTCCCCGTCTTCTAGGTGGCCATTGGAGTTTGCTAACAGTGATGTAGTTATTTCTCAACGTAGTGACCTGAGAGTAAAGTTTGATTCCTGGTAGGAGGGTCAGAGTACTGGAGGATGTGCGCCGCCGTTATTGAGTAAACAACCTTCTAATCTTAATAACAGAAGTGCTAGCCTCGAGGAAATGTCTGAGAATTCTGATTTTCAAGATGCGGACCAAGTTGATGTCAGGGAAGGTAAAGGTTTATCTGGGAATGCATCTAGACGTTTTAGGGTGTACGAAAGAGATGCTCATAATGTTGAAACAAGTGGTTCAGACACAAGCTCGGCAAGAGGAAAAAATGCTGGTGATCAGATAGAAAACAGTGAATATCCAAAGTCGAGTGCACACATAAAAGAAAGTGGATATGGGGGAACCCCGGCCAGAGGATGAAAAGGTTGAAACTCTTCCTTCTGACGAAAAGCAGCGGAGAAAACGCAAACGAACAATAATGAATGATATGCAGGTGGAGCTTGTTGAGAGAGCCCTATTGGATGAACCTGATATGCAGAGAAATGCAGCCTCAATACAATCATGGGCTGAGAAATTAAGTTTTCAAGTAAGTTGATACTTCAAACTTTGTAAATAACGTTTGTTGAATTTATTCGCTATATTCAACAACAATACCAAACTTCTTTTCACTAAGAAATGTACCATTGTGTTATCTAGGGTTCCAAGGTTACATGTGCACAACTAAAAAATTGGTAAACCATCCCCATTTTTCATGTATTTGTTTCTCCAAGGCATTGCTTAAAACTACTTTCAGTATCCTAATAGCTTAAAACATCAATGCTTTGTGTCTCTGCAGGTTAAACAATCGAAAAGCCAGGCTAGTGTGCACAGCTAAGGATGTTCGTGCAACACCAGAGGCTGACAATGCTTTGCCAGACAAGCAAGGTGGGCGGGGGCAAAGGTCCAACATCTCCCCCAATAGTCCTGGTAGAGATTCTTCCGCCCAACTAAATGCGAGGAGAGATCCTCAAATCATGTTGAGAACTGCTCTGGGAGCGGTAGCTGAGAATAACGTGGTAGAAGCAATTGAGATCACTGCTAAAGCAATCTGATGAGAAAGATATTCGCATTGGCAAACCAGTTGATACTTCAGCTCTTCAAACCATTGTTGGTAAAGAAAATGAACACTCAACTGAGACATCAACACTTTATGAGGTACGTCACATTTGACATCTACTTCTGAGTGATGCAAATGAAATCATGTCAATATTTTTCCACTTCGGAATGCAATATAGAGATTGATTGAAGTGATGCAAATGAAATCATGTCAATATTTTTTAATTCCATTTTTTCATTGTCATACCATTTGTATACAAATTGAGCTTAGTAGTGAAAGAAATAATTTGAGCTGAGATATCAGATGTACGTCAAGTTGTCAACTATCTGCATCTCAGTGAAAGTGTATTCTCATTTATGTTTCCATTTGGGGTGTGTCTATTTTCCAAGTATTCAATATAAGGTCAACATACTTAATTTCAAAGAGTTCCAGGATACTATGTACATACCTCATGGACCATGTTGCTTTACTGAGCCTAATGGTTCTATGTAACATGGTAGCCAATCATTTAACTCGGGCAAGCATGTGTTGTTTTGTTAGCCGAAGATACTATCATGCCTATCCTTTGGCTAGTCTTCAAGTTCTTCTTGGGATCATGATAATGTTGTAACATTGAGATTCTCTCTATGCATTTGCAATACGTTTAATTAAATTTATGCAAAGAAACTCAATTCTTGATTTCGAGTCCTGAACTGTGAATCTGATTCTGAACTGTTCACAGATGGATGCTTTGATCTCACATAGCTCAAAAAGCTATTATGCTTGTGTTGGGGAGAGTACTCATGCTTATCAGAGCCCTTCGAAAGATCTCACTGCCATCAACAACCGCTTGAACGGGTATGCTTTTAGTTTATGGATGAAATAACCAAGGTAAACTGTTACTAAATAAATGGTTCCTCTGATGCATTAATTTCCTTTTTCAGTACCCGAAAGCTCAGAGGCACTCTCAACTTCGACAGCGTTGATGTAGGCCTGGTCAGTGATTCGATGGTGGCCAACAGCCTGTACCTTCAAAATGGGAGTTGTGCATCCTCATCCGGTGCTCCAGTGAAAACTGGGCAACCTGACTCATGATCAAACGGCTGTATAGTTTTCCTGTATGTAAATCTAGTCCTTGATTCTCCATAGTTATTCTATACAATTTTCCGTTTATGACACGGGGCTCTGAATGAGCGGCCGGAGTTATGTAGAATGGCCGCCGCAGGCTCTCCCTTCCTTTTCCATGTGTTGATGATGTATGCTAGGTAGGAAAGTTGCTAATTCTAATAAAAAATTTGTGTCTCCTTTTGTCTTCTTCCACCTTTCTAGTTTCAAGTAATTGTATCGCCATTTTTCTGTTGAATGTGAATTCTTGTGGACGTGAGTATGTTCATATATATGTACTGTTCTAAAAATTCCCGCCTAACGTTTAGGCGGCGCTAGGCGCTAACCAGCGCCACGATTGGTCTCTAA
Source organism: Pyrus communis (assembly GCF_041283825.1). NCBI lineage: Eukaryota > Viridiplantae > Streptophyta > Magnoliopsida > Rosales > Rosaceae > Pyrus > Pyrus communis. The sequence continues at coordinate 2,571,712 of NC_142571.1, forward strand.
GTATTTGAAAATTAAGAAAATGCGCCTAGACCTGTTTAGGCAGACTGTTTAGGTGCATGCCTAACCCACCTTAACCCATCTACGCACATGCCTTGGCCATGACTTTTATTTAGATAGAAAATTGATAACTCTCATTTTGTATTTGGGTTTTTCAATAAAATGTAATAGACTTGTTAGATACTTAGATAAACACTCATTATATGTTTGTTTTTAATATGTTCTAATACTTAAAAATCTGTCATTTTATTTTGCAATTTATATGTCCAAACACAATTGTGTGTTCTTTTTAAGTATAAAAAAATATTTATTTATATAAATATATAATAAATTTACTTAAATCTGCCTAGGCACCCGCTTAGCCTCTAAGGTGCTCAACCTCAGGCTGTCGCCTGACTAGCGTCTAGCGTTTATTAAAACCTTGTATATATGATATATACATATTGAATGCTCCAATACTCACTCGTTACTTCTTGAATACGTATCTAATACTTCAAATCCGTATCCTTTTGGCCAAATAATGTATTTAATCTTGTGTTTTAATGTTTTTGTATTAAATCTTGTTTTTTTTTTTTTTTTTTTTTTTTTTTGAAGAGTGAAGCTACACATAATGTTTGGTCGTCGGACTGCAATAATAGTCTTACTCTTTAAACCAGCATCAGAAGGTCAGAAAGAATCAAGACCACAAAATTTAGCTATCAACTACAAGGTAAATTACTTTACCTACACTCATGATTGAATTATTCCAAACTACATTGCTTCATGAAGTAAAAACACTAGTACAAAATAGAGAAAGCACAAAAGGTAGTCCAAAACCACTCAAATACAAGCCCAACAACAACAAAGAAAATACAATAGATTAGCCCCAAAAGAGCCATCCCATGACAATAAAAATAACCCAAATTTTGGAGAAAGACGACAACCTCCACCTAATCAATTGCGCCACCATCGCAAGGATACCACCACCAAGAAGACAAACCAACTAGATGAATGAAATCTGCACTATAAATGCTCCCATAATCCTATTAAATAGTACAAAAGTACTTTAAAAGCAGCACAACACGAAAGTATGCCACCGAGAAGAGACACTCGATGGCCCATGTAGCAAAGCTTGATGGTTGAAGACTTGCGACAGGAAACGACATCTGAATAGAAGAGGGGCATAAAAGCCTAAATATGAGATGAGCACATGGATAAGGTGGGATAAAAGCTCAAAAAGGGCCACCAAAAAGGCCAAGCAAAGAAAGATGACGGCTATGAAAATAATAGGAGGACATGGAAGGGGAGTTGCAGGGAGATAAAAAGCCAGGTTTTTTTTTTTTTTTTTTTTTTTTTGGGTGTTTTTTTTTTGGGTTGTTGGGGGGTGGGGGGAGAGGGAGAGGAGGGGAGGGGAGTAGGGACACCTACTTATTGAATTTCCGCTTGTCGTTTTGATAATATATAATACATTTAACTATCAAAGTGTATTGTAAGTGGTGGATTGTCCTGGTGGTTAAAGTCTTTTGAAAATTTGTATTCCAAATATTGTGTCATGTAATTTTCGGTATTCATGCAACATGGTCTCTCCAACTATCCAGCCACTTGAGTTGCAAATGTCCCTTACTCCTACAACTGTCGAGGCATTTTTGGTCATTCTTACTCCTCCTCCAACAACCTCTGAGCTTGGTAAATGTCCCTTGACCTCTGAACTTGCCACTCTTGGCAGTTGGTCAGGGGTAACAAAGTGCCTTTCCACTTGCTTATTTTTGCCCTGTAACTCTCTTGATATTTCAAAGGGAACGGCCATTTCCTGGTATGTCATTGGGGCTTTTAGAGTTTCTGAGTTGATGAGATGGGCTAGAGAAGCCTTGATCAACTTTCTGGTACTCACCAGGAGCAATACAGAGTTTGCGAATGTCATTCCTCTGCTCTCTCTTTTTCTTTCCTTCTTTCAGTGCTTTGGCATGAAACACGGTATCCTACCGGGCGTGCCAAAATTATCGTCGTTTGCGTAAAATGACATCTATTCAAGTGATTGTGCCATGAGCCGGGAACCGCCTCAATTTGGTTCTTTTCCGTGCCTTATGTACCAAAGACTTCAATGTTTACTTGATGTTATGCCAAAGTCAAGGTTGTCGAGTTGTTATAGCTTTAGCTAAATGTTAAACTTATTTTTTAACTACGTATATTGGAAATTCATTTTGATCTCACTTTGCCCTATATAACTCAAAAGTCACAATTTTATTTTTTTTAAACTCAAAATTTGTTCTACTTTGACTTGTGGATTCTCTTCTTCCTAAAACTTATAAGTCGCCTCCTAAAACATATGTGGGACCCAACACTCAATAAGACTATGTCACACGTGCAATAAGTTTGATTATAAATTTTCATTATGCGCTAACATACAACAATAAGAAAGAGTTTGAAAGAAATTGAAGATTTTGAGTTATATAGAAACGATTTTCAAGTTTCAGAGGCATAATGGGATCAAAATCGGGTCTTAAGCGTAAAAGTAAATCAAACTTTGAGTTTTAAGTAGCAAAATTATGACTTTTAAGTTAAATGGAACAAATTAATATTAAAATTAAATTCCAAGAAGCGTAACTAAAAATAAGCCTAAAATGTTATGCCAAGTTCTTCATTGCTTCTATTTTGTAGGATTTTGTAGTCAATTTGTTGGAATTTGGGTAACCGTTGGATAATAACATGCTTATATCGAGTTTTATTGTCAAAATAATTTCTGATAGATAAAACAAACAATATTTATTTTTTTATTCTTTTTAATATAAATAATTTCGTTTGTTAAAAAAAAAAAAAAATTATCAATTTTTATATGAGTTGTATTGTCACGTGCGAAATGAATAAAGTGACCATTTTGTAAAGGCCAAAAAAAATATAGTGATGTCACTTTATAAGCACTAGGTTCAGCGGCTTCAACATTTCAGTTCTTCTGCTACGTTTCACCGCTTCTCAGCCTGTTAGCTACCAGAGCACCCGCCCAAAAGCTAGTCGGAAGCAGCAGCAGGGAGGCACTCCCGCGTGTGAGACAACACGCTGCAGATGCACCCAGTTATCTACTTTTTCTTAATTCTTTGTTTTTATTCTTTCTAATGTAAGAAGTAGGGTTTAATATTCCTGAATTTGAAGATTATGGTATGCTAGTTAGATTCCATTTGGAAAAATCGAATTAGAAATTGGGGTGTTTAGTGTGAAATCGAATTTAGGGTGAGGAATTAGGAACTGTTGTAGTGCTGCTTATGTGCTTATTATATAGGTTGGAATTGGAAATTATCAATTTGAGATTCTGTCTTATGTTATTTAATAGTTAGTTTAGTCATGTTTCAAAGTTCACATACTAAATTCATGAATCCTAGTGACTCTGCATTTGATCACTAGGTTAGTGTGGTGGTGTGATTCTCTATCTTAAAAAAGAATTTGTGATGGAATTGATATGGATTCGGTGATTGATGGCTTGAAGGCGAGGAGGGCACCGTTTAAATAGTTTTACACTCTACAGCACTGCACTTTTGTTTGTTATATTGATGTTTTGCTGTTTTGTTTGTGAGTTGGTTAGCTTTTTATTGTTTTGGTTGTTGTTTATGTATAGATATGCATTTTGAGGGGTAAGGCTGACTACATCCCCCCTGACAAGGTGTATCTTTTTTGTTTACTAATAAAATTACGCGTACCGTTGAGTGTTCTTTAAAATCTTAATTAGGTTTACTTCCGAAATGTATGAAAACAAATTATATTGTGCTAAAAATTTTGTAATGCTTTCCGTTCAGGTAAGTAAAAAGTTAGCTTAAAATCCATCCGCCCGAGTTTCAAATCCTGATTACGCCTAATGTTAGTCAAATATAATGTTTGGTATGTCAAACACATTCACAAGCTTAATATGACGGATTCTTGGAAGTTGCATCGGTAAAATTTTACTCCAGCGAGCATGAATGTTCTTATATTTATCCTTCTTTTTTTCCTCATTTGTGCATAGGTTTTGTAGAATGAGAGGTGCTAAGGAAGAAGTGTCATGTAGTGCTACACAAGTAAGATTCTCAACTACTAATAGTTGACAGTTTGAATAATTTATTTATTTTTTCCTTGTGTAGGTTCTGTTCATTAAGGATCCAGATATTCACATTGTCTTGTATGCGCTTGATTTTTAATTGAAGTGGCCTATTATTCATCCAATAGCTACTAGTGGATATTTTAGTTTTGTTATCAAATCCTAAGCAGGATGGAAGAATCTTGAGATTTCTGATGGACCACTAGAATTAAGAATCAAGGATACCCTCGAAAAGGAAAGGACCCGAATTTATTAATTAGGCAACCAATTAGACTGTTCTTTCCAAATTCAGTCCGTTAGCATGAATAAGTATTTATTTCTTTGCATGGACAGGTTATTGAGTTAGTCAGGGGGTCCCATGGGTTTAACTCTGAGGAGCTTAATAAATTACTGAGGGACCATGAAACTTTTACTATTCTGTGTTGTACCATATATTGGGTCTCAGTATTTGGATTTCATTACTTAGCCCATGATTCATGTAAGAGGGGAGGAAACTCTTATTCTATAAAAGGGCTCCCTCACACTCACTTAAGAAGGGGAGGAGACTCAACGAGAGAGAAGGGAAACAGACAGAGGGGAAACGGGAGAGCAAACAGAATAGCAAAGAGAGCAAACACTGCCTCTATAGCCTCCATGTATATTCAACATTCATTTACATAGTGAAACGGAATCAACGCTACTGTGGACGTAGCCTCAACTTGAGGTGAACCACAATATATCTTTGTGTTCTTGTGCGTTTGTGTGATTCACGGTCGGATTTACGTTGGTCCAAGATCGACCCGATTTTGTGCATCAACACTGTGTGTTACCGAAAAGGGATCAATTTTTAAAAAGGTCAGAAATCATCACTACTGTTAGTATTTTCATACTATGCCTTTGTATCCTGAGTTTTTTTATTTTTTATTTGTTTTATAGATATCTCGATTTTAAAATCTTGTAATATTTCAGATTGATGTGGAAAAGCTTGTGGGCTTTCTTCCTCTGCACCTTATTGCAGTGCTTATGTCATCTGAAAGAGATGAAGCTCTGTTCGAATACCTATCATGCGGTATCAGGCTATTGCACACCTTGTGTAATTTAGCACCTCGACATGCCAAACTTGAACAGGTTGATTGTGGTACTTTTGATCTAAGTTTTATTCTCTTTCTGCTCTGTTTTATTGTTTGCATTTCCGTTCTTGTGTTGTACCCATGAACACATGAAAGAATTATGTAGCATGGTTATTCAAATTTTCTGCAGTGACATGAAACTTCATATAATCTGTAGCATTAGGCGAATATTCAATAAGGCATCTTCACTCTTTTTTATATTTAATGTCGTGGCTGATGATTATTTTGGGAAGGTAGTGTAAGGGTGGGGTAATTTAATGTCCTTGTATAAAGGATTGCCAGTAGCTTCTCTGACTTTATGTGAAACAAAGATGTTCTTACTTTATGTGAAACAAAGCCTGGTTTGAAATCAGGCTTCCATTGAGAGAGGCAAAATAACCCATTAGTCAGAGTGCGAGTACCTCCTCCCCACACACGTCGCATATCATCTTTGGTACTGAAATGGATGTCAAAAAAACCCTTACCCAATGGTACAAGACGCCATGAGGCAACTGGACGCCATAACGCAGCCAATGATGATTTCAAGGCTTCAGTTTTAACCGGAGTGGAACCCTTTTTGAGCAGAAGACGGCCAATAAGATTTGTTTTGAACGATTGCAACTGATGTTGATAGAGATCCTCACTAATCTTTTTTAGGTTTTATCTCGACGTACCAAAGGAGCAGGAAGCTGACTGAGGTGCACGGTTGATTCCACCGAATCAGAGAGAATGGAGGCAAAAGTCCAAGCTTTGGAAACAGGATTTGGAGGAGACAGGACTTTCTCCGGCGTAGCCAAGAAAGACCAAGGGCAAATCGTCATGGTGAATTCAATCCAACTAAGATCGTACCATAAATCAATGACCGAGACGCCAGTAGAACCAACAAGGAAGACGACAACGGTAGAATCTCAGAGCAAACCAAGATGAATCAGATCGTCCACACCTTCCAGAACAAACTAGATCGTCCCTCGAACTGTTTGACACCGGCAGAGAAATCAGACGCCGTTGCCATCGACACCGACTCCGCAGCCACAGAACCCTAGGGAAGCGAGCGCTGGTGGCCTTTTTTTTTTTTTTTTTTTTTTTCCAATTTAAGTGCAATACACTCCCGTACAGTCCCAAAACAACATCAAAATTCAATCGAAATGTGTAATCGAATCTCACATTGCAACAAACATGTGAAATTGATAGATACAACTACTACAACTTATAAGACAGAAAAAACAAAAAAAAAAATACAAGAAAACAGAGTCAAAACCTGTTACCTCTCAATTCAACATAACGATTAGCATGTCAAGAAAATTTCAAAAATCGGTCCAGATTCGCTACTAATCACAACGAAATCTCAACTTAACCAGCTAACAAACACACCTAATAAACTTCTAACAAAGCTAACAACTCAATACATTAAATGATGTCATCTGTCCATTGCATCAACATAACGAATAGTGACATGTACATGCCACTTAATAAAAAAAAAAGACGTAGAATATTCATCCTCTGATGATTAATTACATCAATTAAGTGTCTTCTTCTTCTTCTACAAAATTATTAATTAGTGATGCTTCCCTTGAAGCAATCCCCTGGAGGCAGGAGAACAACTCCTGCGGTTTAGATAACATTACCATGTGATCAGCACCATTTATCACGTGCACTTCATTCAGCGGATTTTCATCGATCATCCACCTCTGCCATTTCTCCGGTATTATAAGATCTTGGTCGCACACAATAAACACTTTACGAACTGATCCATATTTCTCATTGGTGAGTTTTATTTCATCATGAGTCAGTTCAGGACAGAACCTCAACAAGGATGATGCTAGTTTTACATCCTGTTAATTAATTAGTAAATCCAAGAAAGAAAAGAGAAAATGAACAAAATTGTTAGCCAACCAATTGAAATATAAAGCTCACATGCATGATTCGAAGGGATGGTTATATGTACAAGAGGGAACTGATTTCTGCGCACCCTTCTATGCATAGGGGAAAAATGTGTGCTGAAATAATTTCTCGATATAAAATTGATAGTCAAATATACGATCGGCTTTTACGTTTTTTTTTTTTTTTTTTTGTCAAGACTTTACCTGTGGTGGCGAGAGCTGGTACAATAGTGACGACATGATCTTAGGCCCGAAAATTGCCGAAGTTGGAGGATTGTTGGGTCCGTTATCAAATCTATGGTAGTAGTCCATCAAATCCACACCAGCAAACATCTGAACAATATATATTTTCAAGGATATTAGTTGTTAGTATTCACCAGATATGTCAACTGAGACGCGCGCTTCGAGTTCATATTAGACTACGTACTAGTACTAGCTGAGTGAATTTATTACCTTCTCCATTATATGAGGGTAACTGAAAGTAGGACTAGGCATGAAAGCGGTGGCGAAAACGGCCGCCAATATTTTCTCAGGAAACATCTCCATGGCAATAGATATGACAGGCCCACCGAAGCTGTGGCCTACCAGGAAAACGCGCTTCTCTGGTGGAAGAGTCTTCATGAATTTGATCAATGGCTCAGCATAATCCGAGAAGGTCTGTACATATTTTACCTCCTTTGGGTGGATCCCACATGCTGCTAGGTCTAGGGCTGTGACATCGTAACCTGCAGAGGTTAGTAAAGCTGATAACTTATACCAGCACCATGCTCCGTGACAGGCTCCGTGAATCAGCACAAAATGCTTCTTATTGGCATCTGGGTTTGGGGATGAGGAAGACATGGTTCTTAACTATTTTAGCCTCTCTTTCCTTGGCATAGCTGCATTTGGTCTAGGCTTGCTTTTATATTCATGAAATCCTTCATTTGCTCACTCTATCTGCATTTGTCTTTCTATTGCGTTTGTAGTCGTGAAAATATTAAGATTAAGCTTAGTATATTCGATAATAGCAATTATGGAAAAGTAAGTGAATAAGTCGAATCAACACTGCGTTTGGATAAATAAATGTAAGATCACCCAAAATGACGAAATTTTATTTTTATAGAGTTTGTGAATTTTATTGTTCAGCTAACTTAAAAGAACAATGAAATTTAAATACGGAATGCAATGTGTGTATAGAGTCATTAATATATAAATGAGAGACTGTAATTAATTTGACAAAAAAAAAAAAAAATTGTAGTTAGGAGATATGCTAGTAATGGTGGTAGTGACTGCGTTATGGACAGTGGTGGCGACGGTGATAGCGGCGGGTGGTGGTAGTGTGGCGGCAACAGTGGTATGTGGTGGTGACATGTGGTGGTGGTGGCAACTCTTGGTTGAGCTTTTTATATTTTTTATTGTTAAACTCTTACTCATAAAAATTTGGAAATAATAATGATTTACATGGAATTTAAACTTGAAAATTAGAGGTCTCAAATTCTAATTTTTATCCACACCAAAATTCTAAATTTGTATATTTATAAAACAAAATAAAAAAGTATGATTCATGCCAATTTATAGATTTTGACTTTTGTCTAAATTCTGAATTTATTTTTCTCATTCAACAAGGAAAATTATTCAGGTTTTGGTGGATGTATTGATAGCATTAGAAATCTAACAATATTCCCCACTCTAAGTTGCCCGTAGTATTCTTTTCAAACATTATATTCTTTGGTTTTATTAGATTTTTAATCTTACACAGTACATAATATATATATATATATATATATATATATATATATATATATATATATATATATAATTCGTTGATTTCGTCTAGTTTGTTTAGCTTGATCAAAATAAACGCCATTTATATAATAAAATGCCGTCGAGCGCCAGTAGTGACGTTTGTATGCTAGTATTGCAAAAGTACTATGATTATTATTGGTTTAAACGCCTACGTACAGCCGTCTAGGGCGAAAGTCTATTTGCGAAAGTCTTATCTTAGGGACTGTTATTAGTACTTTAAAATCTCATTCTACACTCCGTACAAGTGTATTTTTTTTCTTCTAATTATTGAAAGTTTGGAGTGCCAAATGAGATTTTTGGAGTGCTAATAATAATTTTCTATATTTATACACATTTTATTTTAGTTTGGACGTCGAATTCCTTTTTTTTCTTCCTTTCATTATCAAGTTAGAAGTATCACTGACTATGACCCTGTGCAACTAATTGTTGATTCGTTTTGAATAATCAACATTATTTCTTACATTGTCTTGGGCGTATGAATAACAGAAAGAAAATGGTCATGATACAAGCTGAATAGTAGTAATACTAATTAGTAAACAACTTGTGCATGATGTTTGCTTATAACCAAGTGGCATGAAGGGACAAATTTGTAGGTTTCATGCATGACTTGGAATAGTATTAGTAAATACATGATGTTTTCTTATAATCAAGTGGCATGAAGGGACAAATGTACGTTTCATGCATGAATTGGAATAGTGTTTGCTTATAACCAAGTGGCATGAAGGGACAAATGTGTATGTTTCATGCATGACTTGGAATAGTGTTGGCTTATAACTAAGTGGCATGAAGGGACAAATGTGTACGTTTCATGCATGAATTGGAATAGTGTTTGCTTATAACCAAGTGGCATGAAGGGACAAATGTGTATGTTTCATGCATGACTTGGAATAGTGTTGGCTTATAACCAAGTGGCATGAAGGGACAAATGTGTGTACGTTTCATGCATGAATTGGAATAGTGTTTGCTTATAACCAAGTGGCATGAAGGGACAAATGTGTATGTTTCATCCATGACTTGAAATGGTGTTTGCTTATAACCAAGTGGCATGAAGGGACAAATGTGTATGTTTCACGCATGACTTGGAATAATATTCGTAAATACATGATGTTTGCTTATAACCAAGTGGCATGAAGGGATAAATGTGTATGTTTCATGCATGGCTTGGAATAGTATTAGTCGTTGGGAGATTTTGCATCAATTTTTTTTTTGTTTTTAATATGTATAAATTAAGTTCTATTTTAATGGGATTGCTCACCACCCCTAAGTTGTGATGATGCCTTTATTTATCGTTGTTATGTGAGTTTAATTAAATTTTGAGATTGTGTTATAAGCAAACATCATGTACAAGTTGTTTACTAATTAGTACTACTCTTATTCAGCTTGTATCATGACCGTTTTCTTTCTAGTATTCATACGTCCAAGACATTGTAAGAAATAATGTTGATTATTCAAAACGAATCAACAACTAGTTGCACATGGTCACAGTCAATGATACTCCCAACTTGATAAATAAAAAAAAAAGGAAGTCGACTTCTAAACTAAAATAAAATGTAAATAAATATAGAAAATTGTTATTAGCACTCCAAAATTTTCATTTGTTACTCCAAACTTTCTATAATTAGAAAGAAAAATACACATGTGCAAAGTGTAGAATGAGATTTTTTTGGAGTGCTAATAACAGTTTCCTAAATATATCTTAACAAATATTGTATGTGGCATTGACTTAAACTTTCACGAATAGACTCATAATTTATGGTATCTAATAAATATTAAGATTGAAAATATTCATCGATCTACAAAATTTTCTCATAGAGCTACCCATTTTTTTTGCCACATATACCAATATAGATGTCACATCCCGGCCCGGGGCGGATCACTTCCCGGGCCCACTCCACCACCGTAGCACGATATTGTCCGCTTTGGGCTTACCATTCCCTCACGGTTTTGTTTTTAGGAACTCACGAGCAACTTCCCAGTGGGTCACCCATCATGGGATTACTCTAGCCCCCTTCTCGCTTAACTTCGGAGTTCCTACGGAATCCGAAGCCAGTGAGCTCCCAAAAGGCCTCGTGTTAGGTAGAGATAGGAATATACATTTAAGGATCACTCCCCTGGGCGATGTGGGATGTCACAAACCACCCCCCTTAGGGGCCCGACGTCCTCGTCGGCACATTTCCGGCCAGGGATTGGCTCTGATACCAATTTGTCACATCCCGGCCCGGGGCGGATCACTTCCCGGGCCCACTCCACCACCGTAGCACGACATTGTCCGCTTTGGGCTTACCATTCCCTCACGGTTTTGTTTTTAGGAACTCACGAGCAACTTCCCAGTGGGTCACCCATCATGGGATTGCTCTAGCCCCCTTCTCGCTTAACTTCGGAGTTCCTACGGAATCCGAAGCCAGTGAGCTCCCAAAAGGCCTCGTGCTAGGTAGAGATGAGAATATACATTTAAGGATCACTCCCCTGATGTGGGATGTCACAATCCACCCCCCTTAGGGGCCCGACGTCCTCGTCGGCACATTTCCGGCCAGGGATTGGCTCTGATACCAAATTGTCACATCCCGACCCGGGACGGATCACTTCCCGGGCCCACTCCACTACCGTAGCACGATATTGTCCGCTTTGGGCTTACCATTCCCTCACGGTTTTGTTTTTGGGAACTCACGAGCAACTTCCCAATGGGTCACCCATCATGGGATTGCTCAAGCCCCCTTCTCGCTTAACTTCGGAGTTCCTACGGAACCTGAAGCCAGTGAGCTCGCAAAAGGCCTCGTGCTAGGTAGAGATGTGAATATACATTTAAGGATCACTCCCCTGGGCGATGTGGGATGTCACAATCCACCCCCCTTAGGGGCCCGACGTCCTCGTCGGCACACTTCCGCCCAAGAATTGGCTTTGATACCAATTTGTCACATCCCGGCCCGGGACGGATCACTTCCTGGGCCCACTCCACTACCGTAACACGATATTGTCCGCTTTGGGCTTACCATTCCCTCACGGTTTTGTTTTTGGGAACTCACGAGCAACTTCCTAATGGGTCACCCATCATGGGATTGCTCTAACCCCCTTCTCGCTTAACTTCGGAGTTCCTACGGAACCCGAAGCCAATGAGCTCCCAAAAGGCCTCGTGCTAGGTAGAGATGTGAATATACATTTAAGGATCACTCCCCTGGGCGATGTGGGATGTTACAATAGAGGCTAAAGGACACTACGCTATTAAATTCATATGCGGTCAATATATTTATGAATTTAATCATTAAAATGCATAAGCTCAATTATACATTCAAGTTAAATCAATTCCCGAAGTTTTGGTCAACAATAAAAACTGCTTACCTATGAGTTCACCTATAAAACATGCAAAGGCAATATACTTTTTTACCACAATTCTATGTATTGTGAATATTTGTCTGCAACTTTTGTGGCATATAGAGGCTAAAAGATACAACAATATTAATCCATATGTGGTTGAAATATTTATCAGTTTAATCATTAAAATGCATAAACTCAATTACACATCCAGGTTAGATCAATTCCTGAAGTTTTGCTCCACAATAAAAACTGCTTAGCTATGAGTTCGCCTTTAAAACATGCAAAGGAGATATACTTTTTAGCCACAATTCAATGTAATGTGAATTGTTGTCCACAACTTTTGTATCTAATAAATATCCACGGTTTCGACAAAATATATATATATATATATATATATATATCCACGGTTAAAAATATTCGTTGATCTACCAAAAATTATCACGGACGTACCCATTTTTCTACCACAGATAGGAATATAGAGTCTAGAAGATTCTCATTTAATTGAAACATACCAAACTCATTAAACACGAAGCTTGTTTGTACCATACTTGACCAATCTCGAAACTACTAAGCACCGGTCAACAGTATACCGTCAAGGACCCACAAGACTTTTCCTCCAACCAGAAGGCCAATCACAACACGACACATGTCGGTATCAGAGGCCAATCATAACGCAACACATGTCAATATCAGAGGCCAATCACAGCACGACACGTGTCAATGTCAGAACAAAACTAGAAACTCTCTTCTATAAAAGGGGATCATTCTCCCACAATTACCCCTAATGTTATTTGCACTAAACTATTCACTAGAACTCACTAAAAGAGAGCTTGAACCTATGTATTTGTGTAAACCCTTCACAACTAATGAGAACTCCTCTACTCCGTGGACGTAGCCAATCTGGGTGAACCACGTACATCTTGTGTTGTTTGCTTCCCTATCTTTATTCATTTACATACTTATCCACACTAATGACCAGAACAATCTAGCGAATGTCACAAACTTGACACTTTCTGTTGTACCAAAGTCCTCGCTGATTTTGTGCATCAACATTTGGCGCCGTCTGTGGGAATCGCACTTATTTCTACTTTCTCCAGCTTTGTTAAGCTGGTTTCCACTATTCGTACACTTTTTTTCGACCAGACACCCCTCTCCAACATGGGGAGTGAAGGAAGCCACAGCACGCAGAATGACACCCCTCTCGCACTTAGTGCGAAGCAACGAAAGAAGGAACGAAAGAAGTTTGCTCTTCAGGCTAAAGTCGATGAGCTAGAGGCTCAGAACAACAAGATAGCGATAAAGAATGAGATCCTCCAGGAGCAGTATGAGAAGCTCTTCGGGATGCTCCATGAAGATATGCATACTCAAACACACGAACTCATCGTCCCTGAGGAAGTCAACCACCACCTAGGTGCCCCCCAACACGAGGGATCACCTGCCTTCAACATGGATATTCCTAATGGGGAGCGAGTTACTCATCAAGGAGTTGATCAACATGAGACCTCTCTCGACCCAGCTGCTTCGACCCAAAGCAGGAGAAGTGGAGGAAGGCACATTCTTGCAGAAGGAGTAGAAGGATCAAAAGCCGTTTATCACGACTGTCGGGACTTCCTAAGGCAACGTCGAGAGAACCCCATCCACATAAGCTCGAAGGTCAATGACCCAAGGGTTTCTGAAAGATTCAATCATCTTTCATACCCCAAGACAACTGCCAATCTAGGGAATAAGTGACATACCTTAGAGGAATATGAAGGTACGAAGGACTCGGGGGCGTTTAAACAGGCTCGCCCTGGCAGTCAGTACGGTGAGTCCAAAGAAAAATCTCATGCCCTTGATCAAGCTTTCCTACTTCCAAGAGGAGATGAAGACTTATGGAAGAAAGATCCAGCAGTACTGACTCCACTCAAGACCCCCTTGTCCTACAACTCCTTAAGGAAGTAAACAAGTTGAAGGTCGAACGTCAGGCCGAAATACCTAACTGGAACCAACCTAGGCATGGCCCTCTTACAATGAGGATCCTCGACACCCCTTCCAAGCAAAGACAAAGCAGAAGCTTGGCTTACAGCTCTACACTGGAAGGGAGGACCCGATTGAACACCTTAACCTCTTTGAGTCCACCATGGCATATCGGATGCATACCTACGAAGAACGATGTATTATCTTCCCCTCTACCTTCTTTGGCGGAGCTCTGAATTGGTATTGCCATCTTCCACCTAAGACAGTAGACTCATTTGAGGAACTAAGGAAACTGTTTATCTCTCAACACATTTTCCAGACAGATCGCTTGCATTCCGCAGACGACTTGTACACTATTCGCCAGAAGCCAGACGAGCCACTACAAAAGTATGCCGACCGCTTCAGCCATAAGTATTCTCGCTGCGCTGAGGCAGATGACAAGACCGCCCTCAAAGCCTTCACGGCAGGCCTACGTGATTGTTTCTTCAAGTACATGATCAATGCCAACACTTGGAAGACTTACTCTGGGGTGATGGCACATGTTTACAACCACGCCTCCGCCGAAGCAAGGACATACCAAGGGAACCCCCATATGGTTAACCCCTATCAATAAGTGGGAAGTGGAAGTCAAGTTCTACCAAGTGAGAAGATCTTGGCCATTCAGACACCCATTGCATCATCTCCTGCCTCATTTAGCTACTCGCTAAGTCACCAAATGTATTTGTCTCTTGGTAAGAGAAAGAATTTTTACTTTCAGCAAGCCTATTACAACAAGATGGATAAAAGTTCGTATCAAGACAACCAGGGGTGAACGTATCGTTGACTATTATGACTATGGGGCCAAGCCTCACTTTTTCAAAGTGGAGGACTGGGTATTGAAGGAAATACTATTATAAGAAGGCATACACATTACAAATGTTTTGACTCTCAACCACTTGAGATCTTTTGTCACACAAGCCATTCGGCAAATATTTAAAGAAGAGGGAATTCAGACAACTTCTTCTGAGTCTTTTGCATTCCTAGCACTAGAACACTTGGTCTACGCTGACCTACCCCTATACTCCAACTCAGAGCTTCAACATGCGTACTTTGACACAAAGTATGTGATACTAAGTGTTACAACCAACAGGGTTCATCTATCGAAAGCATGGATCCCTTCATGCATAGCAAAACATTCATAAGCATCACTTATGTCAATCAACATAAACATCATACATTCCAACACATTCATACATAAACATCATACATTCCAACACATCCATACATAAGCCAACTGTGCTTCGAAAGGGTTCAACATACTTTGTGTCATTCGACACTTGCTACAATGTGCCTCGACACCTCGCCCTTATTCTCACCAACCAAGTGATGAAATGTGAAGAAAGAACTCATCTTCATGCCACCAACGAGGTGATGAAATGTACAACCTGTACTCTCCTTCATGCCACCAACCAGGTGATAAAATGTACAACTTGTACTCTAATATTATTTGGCAACTTGCCACTCATGCCACCAAACAGGTGATGAAATGTACAACTTGTACTCTCCTTCATACCACCAACCAGGTGATGAAATGTACAACCCGTACTCTAACATCATTTGACAACTTGCCACTCATGCCACCAACCAGGTGAAGAAGGAACTCATCTTCGTGCCACCAACCAAGTGATGAAATGTGATGAAAGGTGATAAAGGAACTCACATTCGTACCACTAACCAAGTGATGAAAGCAACTCATCATTCGTTCCACCAACCAGAAGACGAGTGGTACAACTTGTACATGTGAACTCCTAACATTCATAAATAATAAAAAACCCTCAAACTTTACAACTCAACTAGGGGAGCACTTATGCCTAACAAGAGTTATAGTCACCAACAAAGTCTTATTGCAAGCCAACAACAGCTTCAATGCATGGTATACGAAGATCAACCTTTTCAGCCCTCTTACATCTGCTTCAAACATTTCTCCTCTGTAACAATGCCAGCTTATAGAAAGCTTCACACACTCTTGATCAAGATTGTCCAAAGCAAATTCAATTTATATGGCTCATCCAAACCTTCGACTACTACAAGGTGTGGCTTGCATCACAATCTTTTGCTCAACAGTGTGGAAGCAAAATTTGTATATGTTGTCTCTCCTACATTTCCCCCCCCCCCCCCCCCCCCCAAAAAAAAAAAAAAAAAAAAAAAAAAAAAAAAGAGGGAATTGGGAAATTCAACAACTTCAACAAATTGAGGGTAACTACAATTCTCAAAAGCTTCACATACTCTTGATCAAGATAGTGTGAAGCAAAATCAATTCATGGTGCCCAACAAAGCTTCAACCTCAAAGCTTCACCTACAAAGTTTCAACACAAAAGCTTCACCACAAGAGCTTCACCACAAGAGCTTTAACAAATGGAGGGCAACAAAAAATGTCAAAAACCTCACACACTCTTGATCAAGATAGTGTGAAGCAAAATCAATTCATGGTGCCCAACAAAGCTTCAACCTCAAAGCTTCACCCACAAAGTTTCAACACAAAAGCTTCAACAAATAGAGGGTAACAACAAATGTCAGAAGCCTCACACACTCTTGATCAAGATAGTGTGAAGCAAAATCAATTTATGGAACGCAACAACTTCATCAATGAAAGACAACAACAATTCTCAAAAGCCTCACACACTCTTGATCAAGATAGTGTGAAGCAAAATCAATTTATGGTGCCAACAAAAGCTTCAACAAGTGAAGGGCAACAACAAATGTCAAAAGCCTCACACACTCAATTTATAGTGCCAACAAAAGCTTCAACAAATGAAAGGCAACAACAAATGCCAAAAGCCTCACACACTCTTGATCAAGATAGTGTGAAGCAAAACCAATTTATGGTGACTAACACAAAAGCTTCACCTACAAAGCTTAAACATCAAACAAAGTTTCAACAACAAAACTTCAACATCAAACAAAGCTTCATCAATGGAGAGCAACTACAATTCTCAAAAGCTTCACACACTCTTGATTAAGGTAGTGTGAAGGAAAATCAATTTATGGTGCCCAACAAAGCTTCAACACAAAAGCTTCACCTACAAAGTTTCAACACAAGAGATTCACCTACAAAGCTTGAATACAAAAGCTTCACCTACAAAGCTTCAATACAAAAACTTCACCTACAAAGTTTCAATACAAAAGTTGAACTAATCGATTGAACACATACCAATTTTTAAGCTAATTAGTGCTCTAGAAATTTAGAGATGTCAAATGATGAAGAAAAGGAAGAGCAAGAGGATTGGATGACTTCGGAGGAGTAGATGGCGGTGCAGAATGACAATCATGGGAGATGGCAAGATTTTTTTAAAGAGAAAGAAGGCTAAAATCTAACCAGTTTGATTGTATCCGTGTTACTTAACACCCTTAGAGAGAGAAGGCTTAAACAATCAAACTGTGTTAATTAAACCGAGACCTTTTGTGATAAACATTTTGCTGTCCAGTCACTACTATCCTTGTTGCAGCTATTGAGCCTGAGTGAAGCAGAAAGTATGTCTTACCTGGACGAAGTTTCCAGCTCGCCAGCAAGCTTAGATTTGGCAAAGTCTGTTGTATTGGAGGTTAGCATTCATTCCATCTTATGAACTCTCAAGAATGGTGGTTTTAATCAGCCATTTTTTTAATTTTCCAGCTTCTTGCTGTTAATTTAGTGGTTTCGATGCAGGTTCTTGAGGTAATGAAGACTGCTTTTGGAAAAGACCCCAGATCTTTTGCTGCAGGTTCTGATAGAAGTTACCCAGTGGGGCTTCTGCAACTCAATGCAATGCGCCTAGCCGATATATTTTCCGATGATTAAAACTTTCAATCCTGCGTGACACATTACTTTGTAAGCTATAATCATCTCTCTCTCTCTCTCTCTCGTCTGGGTTTACTTTTGTTATCCTCTTATGTATTAGTGCTTTACTTCTATTGTTTTTCACTCTTTTTTTTGCACCATCATTGTGCTTCAATGTATTCTCTAACATTGGAGAAGCTAAAATTTCTTATTTCATTAGAAACCATTACATTATCCACATAGTTAGATACATCCAGTGTGCTCTCACCATACGTTTATATTTTTTGAGGAACCTCGCATCATGCATTTGTATTAAATAGTTTCTCATCATGAGATTTTGTTTACTGTCTTTTGTATGTCCCTCCAGACTAAAGTGATGACTGCAATATTTTTGCTCCCGCATGGAGATTTTTTATCCTGTTGGTGTTCTTCTGAACTCCCTTTAAAGGAAGAAGATGGCGGTACTGAGTATGATTCATTTGTAACAGCCGGATGGGTTTTGGATGTTTCCTCGTCAGATGACTTACTAAATGCAAGTTTAGAATTTCCTGTCACTCCCAGTATCTGTTAGTATGTAAGTTGTTGAGCTGATTAGAAAACGTTACAAGATTGTTATGTGTGTTATGTCTCAGCTCATAGGCTGAGCTATTGTGTAAAATTGTGATGCGTTGATTAAGTCTCATAGGGCTTATCATTTGACAAGTGTCTTGATCTTAAGATAGGTTGTAATGGTTGGTTGAGATTGAATTGAGGTTATGTTTCTCTCTCTCTCTCATTCTTTCATCAGTTAAGTGACTCTTCGGGCTATCATGCTTATGTAGAAATACAATGATAGAAGTTCAAGAGTTATACTCTGTGCGTGTGTTCTTCCTCTGAATTCATCTTCTAAACCTTTCTAAATATCTCTCTCAAATCCTGTTAGACTTATTTGTGTAGTTGTGTTACTGAATTTTAACATGGTATCAGAGCCGAGTTCGATCTAAACTTCTGGGCGTTGTTTCTACGAGTGGGTGAGTTCGGATTCACAGCAAAAGCTTATTGCAGTGATTCGAGTGTCTAATATGGCTGGATCTGGAGGAGGAGAACTCCGGGCCCCAATTTTCAATGGCGAGAATTTTGATTTCTGGCAAATCGAAATGAAGACCATCTTTCGCTCGTATGAACTGTGGAATATGGTTGAGAGTGGGTACAGAGCTCCGGTGAAGGAGGAGGAACTCACAGAGGCGGAGAGGAAGCTGCTGCGTGAGAATGTAGTTAAGGATGCTAGAGCACTGGGTATTATTCAAGGTGCAGTTTCAGATCAAATTTTCTCGAGGATTGCAACTCAGGAAAGTGCAAAGGCTGCGTGGGACATTCTGAAACTAGAGTTCGTTGGTGATAAACAAGTAAAATCTGTGAAACTTCAAGGTCTTAGGCGAGATTTTGAATATACTCGCATGAATGATAGTGAATCTCTTTCTGTGTATATTGCTAAATTGTTTGATCTGATTAATCAAATGAAGAGCTATGGTGAAGATCTAAGTAATCAAAGAGTTGTTCAGAAATTGTTAATCAGTTTACCTAAGTCCTATGATAGTATTGCAGTTGTGATAGAGAATACTAAGGATTTAGACACCATAGATGCACAGGATGTTGTAGCTATCTTGAAGGGGTATGAACAAAGGTTGGATAGACATGGAGAGAGTAGTATGGAGAAAGCATTTACTAGTTTGAAATTTGTCCCGAAGTCTAATAAGTTCTATGGTCAGCCAAACAGTAACAAATATCACAAGAATTTTAAGCCAAAAGAGAAACAATGGAGTAACAAGGGTGATTGGAGTAATAAGGGTGGATTCATTGTGAAGAATGAGGCAAACAACACTGGGGATAAGTGTAAATTCTGTGATAAACTTCACTATGGAGAGTGTTGGGTTAAAAACAAAGTCAAGTGTCACAAGTGCAACAAAATTGGGCATATTGCAAGGTATTGTAATATGAACAAGACTGTGCAACATGTGAACTTTGCTAATCAGGTTGAAGAAACTGGAAATTTGTTTTATGCAAATCATTCCGAAGAAGTGATGAATGGTATATAAATACTGGATGTAGTAACCATATGACATCCAGAGAAGATCTACTTGTTGATATTGACAGGAAAGTGAAAGCAAAAGTCCAAGTTGGCACTGGAGTTTTGGTTGAAGTTGAAGGGAAGGAAAAATAGGACAATTGTGGAGATGGCAAAATGCATGATCTTTGAGAAAGAACTCCCATACAATCCTTGGTGTGAAGCAGTAAACACATCTGTGTATCTGCTAAACAGGAGTCTTACAAAAGCAGTGAAGAATACTACACCTTTTGAGAAATTTAGTGGAAGAAAACCTGGGGTTAAACACTTGGAAGTGTTTGGTTCAGTTTGTTATTCTCTTATTTCAGGGAATCTAAGACACAAATTAGAAGAAACAAGTGTCATGGGTGTTTTCATTGGATATGGTACTTGTGAAAAGGGGTATAGGGTTCTGAATCCTTTAACTCAAAAGGTCTTGTTATCTAGGGATGTAATTTTTGATGAGAATGGTAGATGGGACTGGGAGAAACACAAAGTCAAGGAAGTTTGTATTCCTTTATCTGCAGTTGAATCTTCAGAGTTGGATAAAATTGATGAGATGTCTGAATCTCATGAACAAGAAGGATCTGATGGGTCTCAAATTCAAGCTGGAAGTTCTCCAGTTACTGCTATTGGTGAATCAAGTAGCTCACTGGTCTCATCTCAGTATGATAATACTCCACTGAGGTATAGGAACTTGAGCGAGATCTATGAGAGATACCACTTATGTATTGTTGAACCTGAATCCTTTGATGAAGCTGCACAGGATGAAGCTTGGAAAAAGGCAATGAAGGATGAAATGAATATGATCGAGAAAAATCAGACATGGGAGTTGGTGAGAAGACCCTCAAATAAGCCTGTGATTGGGGTAAAATGGGTGTATAAAACAAAGCTGAATTTGGATGGAACAGTTCAAAAGAACAAGGCTAGACTTGTTGCAAAAGGCTATGCACAAAAGCCCGAAATTGATTTTAATGAGACTTTTGCACCTGTTGCAAGATTAGACACAGTTAGAACTCTAATTGCACTGGCAGCAAAAAATAAATGGAAGTTATTTCAACTAGATGTGAAATCAGCTTTTCTGAATGGAGTATTAGAAGATGAAGTATATGTTGAACAACCAGATGGGTTTGTGGTGCAAAGAGAGGAAGAAAAGGTTTATAGATTACATAAAGCTTTGTATGGTCTAAAACAGGCACCTAGGGCCTGGTATGGTGAAATAGATTCATACCTTATGCTTTGTGGATTTAAGAAAAGCATCAGTGAGGCAACTCTGTACACCAAGTACAAGGGAGACACAGATTTGATCATAGTATCCATCTATGTTGATGATATTATATATACTGGAAATTGTCAAGAGTTAATGGATGTTTTCAAAGCTGAGATGATGCGTAAGTATGAGATGACAGATCTTGGTCTTTTACACCATTTTCTTGGTATGCGAGTGATCCAAACTGAGGAGTGTATCTTCATTCATCAGAGGAATTATGCTTTATCTCTTCTGAAGAAATTCGGACTACAAAATTGCAAATCGGTGAGTACTCCTTTGGTTCCAAGTGATAAACTGAGAAAAGAAGATGGAAGTGGAAATGCAGATGAAGCTCAGTATAGACAGATTGTAGGTAGTCTGCTGTATCTCACAGCAACTAAACCTGATATAATGTATGCTGCCTGTCTCTTATCTCGGTTTATGCATTGTCCCACTAACAAGCACTATGAACAGCAAAGAGAGTATTGAGATATGTTCAAGGAACTCTTGATTTTGGTTTGGAATACAAGAAAGGTGAAGGAACACTCTTAATGGGATATTGTGACAGTGACTGGAGTGGCTCAGAGGATGATATGAAAAGCACATCCGGGTATGCTTTTACTTTTGGAAATGGGATTTTCTCTTGGTCTTCAGTCAAGCAACAATGTGTTGCATTATCCATAGCCGAAGCAAAGTATATCAGTGCTTCTGAAGCAACAACACAGGCTACTTGGTTGAGATTTGTTCTAGAGGATTTTGGTGAAATGCAAACAGTTGCAACACCAATGAATTGTGACAATACATCAGCCATAGCCATCACCAAGAATCCTATCTTTCATCAGAAGACCAAGCATATAAACAGAAGATATCACTTCATAAAGGAAGCATTGCAGCAAGGAGTAATTGATTTGATTCACTGTCCTACTAAGAAGCAAATAGCAGATATCTTTACAAAAGCATTGGCAAGGGAGCAGTTCACTTACTTGAGAAATCTCCTTGGAGTGAAATCAGTTCACAACTTAAAGGGGAGTGTTAGTATGTAAGTTGTTGAGCTGATTAGAAAACGTTACAAGATTGTTATGTGTGTTATGTCTCAGCTCATAGGCTGAGCTACTGTGTAAAATTGTGATGTGTTGATTAAATCTCATAGGGCTTATCATTTGACAAGTGTCTTGATCTTAAGATATGTTGTAATGGTTGGTTGAGATTGAATTGAGGTTATGTCTCTCTCTCTCTCTCATTCTTTCATCAGTTAAGTGACTCTTCGGGCTATCATGCTTATGTAGAAATACAATGATAGAAGTTCAAGAGTTATGCTCTATGCGTGTGTTCTTCCTCTGAATTCATCTTCTAAACCTTTCTAAATATCTCTCTCAAATCCTGTTAGACTTATTTGTGTAGTTGTGTTACTGAATTTTAACAGTATCGTGACCCAGGCTTCCTATTCACATCAGAGAACATCATTATTTGTGAAAATAATTGCAAATCTCCATTGTTTCATTCCCACCATCTGTGATGGTGGTTCTTGATTTTGTAATTCTTCATAATCACTTCAACTAGTACATGTCATTGTTTTGTTGTCTTACTAATGTAGTTCTCTATTTTAATTTACAGAACAGGAGAGGAACCACTTTGTTAACAAATTTCTGGAGTACTTGCAAATGGATGTATCCAACACATTGCCCAGATTTTCCTTTGCTTCTGATACTTCTAAAGCTGCAACTGTTTGCAGAAATCTGCGTAATAATCATCCTCTGATAATCTTTTTGTAAAACACAATTGTAGAAGTAAGTTCCTTCCTTACAAATAAATTTTATGTGTAGGTTCGTTGATAAGTCATGCAGAATCATTAATTCCCAATTTTTTGAATGAGGAGGACGTACAGCTCCTAAGATGATTTACTGTCAACCATGTTTCTTTTTTGTGGTATCTGAATCTATTATTAATGCTAGATGTGCTAGAATTTTACCTCAACCATGTTAAGATCATCTTCGCACGCAGAGCTGGCAATGGTCTCGTGGTTGTATAATGGGCTTTACATGGAATCTACTTGATAGATGTTACAATTATTATATAATAATTAACTTCTGAGATAATGCTCTTCAGCTAAATTTGATGCCAGACAAGTTTTGTGTTACGTACAGATACTTAGGGCCTGTTTGGTATTGAATTTGAGTTCAAAGTTTTTAACTCAAAAATAATTTTTAAATTTTAAAGTAAAAAAATCCGTTTGGTAAGCCTATTTTGCAAAACTGGACTCAAAATTTTTTAAGAATAACCCATTATAATTTGAAAACAACAAAAGTGAGGTGTTAGTATTTTTTTTTTTTTCACAGATTCAGTTCGGGATGGAGGTCTGAGTGACCTGCACTGCGCAAACCACGAACAGGGCTTCCGTCTCACCAACCATGAACGACCAAGAGATTCCGACGAATAGCTTTAAGCTTCGAATCTCTGGGTGCTTGATTGGGGACGAGACTAGGCCATTCTCTTTACTGCCAGCAACGATCAAGGTAATGGGTCTTTCTCTTACTGTGAACGGAGAAAATGATCAGAAGGTTGGATTTATGTGTTTTATGTGTTGGGTTGTGAGAAATTGAGTTTATCTATCTAATTGGTGCGATTCATTTATGTACTGTCTATATATATTAACCTAACCTAGCAGCAGAGCAGAGACAGTGTGGCATTGCAAATCGCAATCCAAACTAATCGAGCTCAAGAATCCGATCATCGAACAAGGTCCTCCTCCTCATCTTCTCTGTTCAGAAAATTATTTCTATTCATACTTACATGTTAGGGCTTTCTCTAAGCATTTACAATCATTAATCACTTCGGCTGAATTTGAAGCAAACCGAGTTCAGGTAAATTTTTTTTTTTTTTTTTTTTTGGTAGAAATGAGTTTTGTCATTTTGTTTTTTCCTTTCCCCCCTACCCTTTATGTCTTTAAATATTTCCAAATAATGATGCTGGCAGACAAAGAAACACAAGGAGTCAATGTATATAGATGAATTCGCTAAACTCAACATCAATGATCATCATCAGGTAAAAGTTGGCATTTTTCCCTTCTTCCAGGTGGAGTCAAAATGCTCGTAGTTATACTTGCACTGTATGGCCACATTATTAAGTTGACGCGTTTCAATGTGTACTTTGGTATGACAAGCTTCACGAACACAATAAACTTTAACATGAGACTCGTAGCAATGGGGAGACAAACTGTTTAGTATCTTTGAAATATACATTAATAGTCACTGTTGCATGCTTAATTCAATATTTTAAGATAATACATTGGGCATTGGAGTTTGCTAACAGTGTAGTAGTTATTTCTCAACATAGTGACCTGAGAGTAAAGTTTGATTCCTGGTAGGAGGGTCGGTCCGAGTACTGGAGGATGTGCGCCGCCATTATTGAGTAAACAACCTTCTAAGCTTAATAACAGAAGTGCTAACCTAGAGGAAATGTCTGAGAATTCTGATTTTCAAGATGCGGACAAGTTGATGTCAGGGAAGGCAAAGGTGTATCTGGGAATGCATCTCTAGACTTTTTAGGGTGTACGAAAGAGATGCTCATAATGTTGAAACAAGTGGTTCAGACACAAGTGGTTCAGACACAAGCTGATCAGATGGAAAACAGTGAATATCCAAAGTCGAGTGCACACATAAAAGAAAGTGGATATGGGGGAACCCCAGAGGATGAAAAGGTTGAAACTCTTCAGTCTGACAAAAAGCAGCGGAGAAAACGCAAACGAACAATAATGAATGATATGCAGGTAGAACTTGTTGAGAGAGCCCTACTGGATGAACCTGATATGCAGCGAAATGCATCCTCAATACAATCATTGGCTGAGAAATTAAGTTTTCAAGTAAGTTGATACTTCAAAACTTCAAACTTTGTAAATAACGTATGTTGAATTTCTTCGCTATATATCAACAACAATACCAAACTTCTTTTCACTAAGAAATGTACCATTGTGTCATCCAGGGTTCTGAGGTTACATTTGCACAGCTAAAAAATTGGTAAACCATCCCCATTTTTCTTGTATTTGTTTCTCCAAGGCATTGCTTAAAACTACTTTCAGTATCCTAATAGCTTAAAACATCAATGTTTTGCGTCTCCGCAGGTTAAACAATCGAAAAGCCAGGCTAGCCCGCACAGCTAAGGATGTTCGTGCAACACCAGAGGCTGACAATGCTTTGCCAGACAAGCAAGGTGGGCGGGGGCAAAGGTCCAACATCTCCCCCGATAGTCCTGGTAGAGATGCTTCCGCCCAACTAAATGCGAGGAGAGATCCTCAAACCATGTTGAGAACTGCTATGGCAGCGGTAGCTGAGAATAACGTGGCAGAAGCAGTTGCCAGTTGTCCTGCAGAATTTGCACAGTGCAAGCAAGGTGACTCTGTTGTGCTGGTAGGCGCAAATGGAGAGGAGCTCGGAATAGGAAATGTGTTTCAGGTGCGTGGCCAATGGTACGGTAGGAACTTAGAAGAGCTGAGGACGTATGTTGTGGATGTTAAAGAGCTTAAAGCTCGAAGGGCAATGAGGCTTCCGCACCCATCTATGGCCACGGGCGTTTCATTTGAGGAGGCAGAAACAAAGATTGGCGTAATGAGGGTGTTGTGGGATTCGAACATGACTTTATCGTCCTCAATGAGTTATATGCAAGTAAAAGGTTAAATGCCCTCGGCCTCATTAGAACTAGAAGTCCTGTTATATATAACTGCAGAGATACTGTCGTACCATCTTGTAATTACTTGGACCTCTTTATAGCATCTTTTTTGTTGATTTCTAAATTTTGTAGCCTTGAAAAAGTTTTAATTTAGAAATAAACACTTCAAACTCAGTAGTTTAGATAAAAACCAAAACGTCTTGAATCGCCCATTAGGGGTGGGTTCAAAAAACCGAAAACCGAAAAAAACCGAAAACCGAACCGGACCGAGACCGAAAAAAACCGAACCGAAAAAAAAACCGAACCGAAATTGTCAAACCGAACCGAACCGAATCTGACCGGTTCGGTTTCGGTTTTTGAGGCTCGGAAACCGAACCGAACCGAACCGAACCGATATATATATATATATAATTTTTTTGAATATTTATAAATATTTTAGTCATACAATCATAACAAAACAGAACCTGTTGCCAAGTTGGTTTCAGTGAAACTTTACAAGCATGGAGGCATGGGTTCGAACCCTCATGCCTCCAGGATTTGTGAGATTTTTTTTAATTTTTTAATCTTTTTAACAAAACAACCCTAACCCTCCTCCTCCTTATTTTTCATTCCGCCTAGCCTATTAATATGAATGTGAACTTTTATATTTCCTTTTTTTTTTTAATAATTTTGGAGGGAGAAAGAAAAAAAAAAAAAAAAAAAAAAAAAAAAAAACCGAAAAAAACCGAAACCGAACCGAAAAAAACCGAACCGAAAAAAAACCGAACCGAAAAAAACCGAAAAAAATTTGAACCGAACCGAACCGAACCGAAATTTCGGTTCGGTTTCGGTTTTGAGAAAAAACCGAACCGAAAAAAACCGAACCCAGCCCTATCGCCCATGGTGGCTCCCATGGCGCCAGAGATGATTGCAACGCACTCATTTCCCTGGTTGACGTGTAGAGATAAAAATGGCTGGATTAAAAAAGAAAATTCCTTTCAAATCTCATGAGGTTGAAACCAAGGTAGGAACGTACAACCATTGTTTAAAATATCAGTATCTGTGAAAATATCGATATGTGGTATGTGAAAATATTGACGGACATATCGAATATTGATGTTGATATCGGTTGCTTTCGATAGAAGTGTTGGAAATTTAAAATAAAACTTTTAAGAATTGTCAAATATTGATTTGAAAAAATTATAAGAGTTATTTCAATATTTAGTAGATGTGTCATAAATATCGACGATATATGTTGATTTTAGCCAAGACTTGAGAGTTTCTCCGATATGAGGTGAAGTTTTAGACTTCACCCTCCATTTCCTTATCTTTCTCTAATTTTTTGGATATTTCCATAGAAATATCGACCATTATCTCTGATCAAAACACGCATACTCATCTAAGTGTTATGAATAGTTAAAAAGTGTCTGGGGATGGTTTGTTTTTGTTTCCAGATTACACAACCAGCAATCGAAAAACCGCAACGAAAAAAGAACAGCAAGCAAAGTGGGCACATCAACTCTACAGAGATGCCCATAGAAGTTTGCATTAAGAAAACCATAAGTCTCCCCTATTTCACAAGTTTATTTAAAGATAATTTGGCATGCCTTTTTGAGCTCTCAGGCATGCATGCAGAAGCACCATCATCCTAAAATCACTACCCAAATTCACTCCCCAAATTGTTCCGTCTGTCAACATCAAAGTCATCTTTACAGGTTGAAGTTCTTCCCTTTTTAGAGTACTTAAATATTTGGCAGAAACATAAGTAGTTTGAGCCAACTATTTATATCTATTCTTCTGGGTGAATCAGAAACCTCACCAGCCGGCTAAAAATGCCGTATTTTGCTTCCTCTCGGAGACAATCCCTACTTCCGTCCTCTCTCTTTTTTTTCCCTTTTTGGTCTTTTTTTATACAGAAGAAATTTTGAATAAGCTTAGGATAAGATCTCGAAAGATCAGGAATTTCTTTCTTACTTTCGATTATGCAGAAGCCCACTCGAAGTAATGGCAACGGGCGCCTCTAGTGGCGGTCCAGTTTCCACAGCCAAAGAAGAAGCTCCCTTGCTTTGGCCCTGGCTTCCGGACCATACCTTTGCTGCTCTTCACCCCACAGAAACAGAATGGGTGATGATAATGGAATACTGGAGCGCCCATCTCCTTCAGTTTCAGAGGGTGATGTGGTGGTGACATGTGCTCTGGGGATTGTTTCATTGTCAAGGGACGGTCAGCAGTCTGCCACACCAATGAGTTTGTAATGGCAAATTTGAAGCCCCTGCACATGAGAAGCGAAAGTAGGCGAGCAGTGTTTTTGGCATCATCCAGGCCACAGTGAGCACGGCCCTGCCATGCCAACCCTGCCATTTGAACTGCCTCCTTCAGGTTGCACCTAGCACCACCGAAAACCTCACGGAAAGGGACCTTTAAGTTGATCCACCTATCAAGAGAAAATCAACATGAAAATATGAGAAATATTCTGATCTCTTTTCTGTATATATTAAACACCAAAAAATTATTGACAAAGTTTTCTTATATTCACTACAGAAATAACTCCAATGAACACTAGTTTCTTTGATCTGCATTTCTTACCGGTTAAAATATGGAGGCTTTCGAATTTTCTTGAATCGGCACTCAGATTCCAACATGACCCGACAGTCCCAGTTTGACCATGTCACAACAGCAAAGTTGGTGTTTTTTATTCCCTTCTTCTCAAGCCATTTGTCATGCCTTAAAAGGGCCTCACTTATGGTAACTCCTCTATCCACCTACCAATACCCATATTCATCATCAATGAATTTAGCGGATCACAGTAAAGAAAGAAGAGAAACACTGGTAACACAATATCACAACAAAAAGTTGCATACAGTACTCAAAGAATGTGGTGATATCTAGAGACTTAGATGATTCTAAGTTAAGAAGTACGCACAAAGCATGCCATTACAACATAAACTACAAATTAAAATATAAAAACCTCGTTTGGTATAGAGATTGGATTGGAATGGATAACCGTCCAAATTCAATGTATTTTGAAGGTAGAAGATAATGATTTTTTCATTTTGAGGGGATTAGATGAGGACTACCCAAGAAGAAAACTTCTCCCTTTGAATCCTCTCATTTTGGGGAGGATAGGAATGGATAACTTCTCTTCTAAAGTAAACTTTCTCCTACCTCCAAGTTAGCCACAAAATTTTCATTTCTTCTTTCAGCAGACCTTGAAATAGTGGCTTATCCATTCCAAACCAATCCTTTGCACCAAACAAGGACATAGTTTCATACAACTTCACTTTCATAACCATTTTTTTTCTTGACCAACAAAACTGGAAAATAGCTCCTCCACAAAATTCAGTTTCATAACTCATTTTGTAGAATACTGCTCATAGCATCAATCGCAAACTCAACCTACTCTCTATGCCAGTTACTCCATTTCAGTCCACTGCTAAGAGTATCTATAGACATGTGTGAGCAAGTACACTACAGCTTTAGGGTGCATGTTTTCAATCATTGTCGCATCAAATCTTCCATGCGACCACAATGAGAACTATCATATATTCTATCATGAACTATAAAGTCCACCACTTATATATTACATGACCTAATTCAGCCCAAGGTGATTGTGTATAAAATTTATCTTCATAGTGACCATAGGATTCAAAGTAATCAGCAATTTATCACTATCCAAATTCTTCCAGAATTGATCTACAGATTCTACACTGAATAGCAAAGTCATGCTGTGCCAATAGCATATAAGATGTATAGAGAGTGGGAGCAGGATTATAGCTTATGAAATTAACTCCCCAAGGGAGGTGGGTGGATACTAAGGACAAAAAATTTCTGCTAAGCATAGGTGGAACTATTATTGACAACTTTACAGTTGACAACACTAATTGAGCCAATGAAAATCCACACATTACTCAACCAAGATTCCCATCTTTAACAGTTGCAAACATAACATTGACGTAAAACATACGATGGACCCATAAGATGATTCACCAGACCGTATCATGTTAGACAATCAGGATAATGTCACTAAATACAGCCACTAAGAAGTCTACACAGTATTTTGTTCCTATGGATAAATAAAAGCAGGCTAAGTTCAGGACAAACCTGAATTTGCTGGATTCCTGTAAGATCCTTGCAGAAATCACTTAAGAGTTGGTTGCATGTTGGTCTCACGTAAGTCTGAAAACATGCTTCCAGTTGGCCTGTCATGCTACTCACTATCACAGATGGAAACTCGATTATCTCTTGAGGATGGGGATTTCTATCCTTATCGCAGGTAGCCTCAAAGTCTATTACCACAAAATACTGAAAGTCTTGGAACTGGAAGTCATTCGGGTAACTTTGAGCAAACATATTGAATGGAGCATAATGAAATCGATTTTCCATGGGAAAGGGATAAAACTGGCTCTCAAAAGCATTCGTCTGGCACTGTTGCACCTTTTGGGAGTCATAATGGAAGGTTGACCAGTATCCAAAATCATGATGGTAGTTAGGTTTGTCGTGACATTCAGTTCGAGGTTCAAGAAATTCGCTGCCCAATGGACGGTCTGATTCAGGAACATCCCCAACTGGATGATTACTAATTGCATCTTTAAGATTTGGAAATCCTTCAATGGGACTCCCATTACACTGGAGGTTGTATGGGAATCCCTTGTGGAGGCATTTTAAGGAAGCCTCGCAGGTCCTTTCCATATGTTCTGCAACAGGAAAGAAATAAAATGAGATGAAACACAAGTACCGTGTCATTGGATAACCAGCAAAAACCAACACATCAAACAACAAAGAGTAGACGAGTTTAAAGTGTTTGCAGAACAACATGCAGTATTGCACCGAAATTAAAGCATCGATAACTTTATAGATGTGTTCAACATTTTTAGAGTACTTATGTAGTAGAAACAATGCACAGCTCCGAGGAAAAGAGAAACTGAAATTCATGTGTTTAAGATGCAATTGGTTAATCAGTCACCAATCATCATCAACGTCCAAGAACACAATGTCCAATCTTTCAGAATCAGGAGAAACCTACTCGATTGAGTTCAGAATCCTTTTCAAAGGTCACATATTCAATTAGAAGTTTAGAACACAGATCCAGTTATATCTCACTGCCTCAAACTCATCTACCTTTTAATTTTCGATCAAACTGTAACATGTAAAGCTGCTAGACTGGAAAACAACTTTTAGTGATATCATTACCAAATGGGATGAAAGTAAACTACTTGAGTTCAGTGCAGAGGAGAACAAGTAGGTTTTGTGAAACCTGCATCAACTTTCTATGTCTGGAAAACAGACAAGAAAAACGGAGGCAGGAAACAATTGCATCTCTCAGAATACCTATCTTTTCTTTTTTGTTATTCATTATTTCCTATGTTACACCTAGACTCAGTATTGAATTTTCTGGCCAGGTACACTGCCACAGAAGGAATTAGGTCGTGGGAAGAGCTAGTTTGCAACAGGGACTGGGAAAAGGGGGATTGGGACTTCCCAGGCAACTATTTTTCAAGTATCTCTTAATTGAAAAAGAACGAATAAAACAAAGAAAATTAGTTTTAGTAAAACGAATAAAATTAGTTTTAGCAGCAACTGAATTCATTTAGTTTTAGCATCAACTGAACTCATTTCTGTTTGTCTTCTTTTTTCAATTATTAGTACAGCAACTGCATGGTGGAGGGTACCCACACCTGAGGGCAGGGCAGAAAGCAATCCATTGGAGCAATCAATTGGGAGTAGGACTTCTTGGGGCACTATATTCCAAGGTTTCTCTAAATCCCTAAATCGCAGTTCCTGGATTTTTCAAAACAAAAGAAAAAAATATTAAAGATCAATTTGCATCCATTTCCTTTTTGCTTCTTAAATTAATAGTAAGCAGCGACAGGATTGAAGCTAAACCTTCCCTCTCCCCATAAATCCATAGGCCGATCAATATACCGCTGTTCAATAAGGAGAATAAGCAGTGTTTGCTCTAACTCAAAGCGTGTCTCGTTATATACTACCACGGTATCTGGGATTACTAAACTTTCACTTAAACAGGGTTGAAAAGGACTAAGAGGAAAGTCCTAGCACAAACATAGGAGAATGTGAAACAGGAAGTAAAATTTTCTAAGGCCAGGCCTGAGTCACTACTAAGTGGGTTAAAAGCAAAGCAGTGGCACATCCTAAAGGTGGATACAAATGCTCAGTACAATGTCTAGCCCGTAATTATTGGCAGGGTAGCACAATTGAAATGATATACATATAGTAATATTCTCTTGCAAATATACGGCATAACATGATACCCGAATGCCAGTTTGAGCTGCCCATTTAAAAAAGATTCCAATTGATTAATGGTTCAAATTGACACTCAAAATATAACATGCCAGATAGTTTGGCAAAGAGAAAATCTTCCTATGTGCGAAATATCTCTCCATGTTGACCTTCTCCTTACTCGAATAATATATATAATTTAAGGTAGTGTAACCGACTAACTGGACTGACGTCAAAGTAAATAACTATTGTGAATGTGAAAAATACTAATATTAAGATGCTTTCAACAGAATTCTCTACATATCCCCCGTTCATGGAATTTTTACCACCAATTTCATAGGCTTTAGTATGTTTCACCATCTAACCCTCATTGTCTGCTAATCCTAGTGGAAAAACAGTAAAATTCCAGTTTTCTCATTGGTTATATTTACTCTTCATTGCAGCATACAGGACAGGACCATGGTTAACTTACATTGGAGCATATCATCTACATTTTCTAATGACCACTGACTGATTGTAGTCATAATTTAGTCCTCAGAAATCTTGCCACAAAAATTTCAACATAATTGCACAAGAAATCAGTTCGGTTATGCAACGTACAGGACCTTTGAGGGGTCAACGAAGTTCCTCGCCACTTTGTAGAGTAATCGGTTATACTAACCCACATTATTTAAAAAGAGAATCTAATACACTAAAATACCAAAATAGTAAATGGCAGGTTTCTCTCTAAGAAAGTACAGCTACGATGGAACCTTGATCCCAAAAAATTACCAATAAAACTGAAGAAACCTACACCTGAAAGCTTCTTTCGATCATTTTATATTTAGATAAGATGAAGAAGATGTCAGTAGGCCAGTGGTCAAGGCAGTGAATCCGTCTCTTGGACCCAAGTTTGATTCATGCACTCCGCAAATTAGATTTTTAGATATAACTTTATCAACAAAAAAGAGGCCAAGATGAAAGTTTCATTGTTCTCTGAATTTCAAAAAGAAAAGAAAAAATCACAGCATTGGCATCTCAATTCAAAACTACAATCATCACGGAGACAATATTCTACGACATTCGTTTCCTTTTAAATTTAGAGGCTACAATCATCTAAACACTCCCAACGAGCCAGAATATTATACCACATCATCAAAAGACTTCTACTTTACCCAATTGCATCATATCAACCTAGATTGAATCATACAACGCCAAACAAACTGCTCCCAAACAATCAAAAAACACAACAAAAAAAAACTAAAACCCACCACAAAAACAATTAATTGCAACAAAAATCGCCACCGAAAACAAAATTTGACAAGCACAAAGTTCACACTGAGAATTGAAGCAGTAACTGTGAGATCAAATTTCGTATAAAAATTTAAACTTTAAACGAATTTCGCATCAAAAAAAAGAAAATCGAACCGGGTTGTTCAAGGGCCATCATGATCTTGTGTATATTTGAGATCCACCAGCAAGTACATCAGATCTTCCTCTGCAATTCCCACCTACACCACTCCAAATAACCCCAAAAATAATAATCCGAATTAAACCCAAAATTAAATAACCCAAATTAAGCAAAAAATTAAATAAAAAATCGAGAGAGAAAGTACCTGGTTCGATTAGAGGTGGAGTTGTGAAAAAGTACGGTGGTCTGTTATATATTAGGCGCTGTTTTGAAGACGGAAAGCATCGGGCAGTTGATTGGGCCCCACGTAAGTGACAAAACGCACTGCCTTACAAACTGTCACGTGTTATTGCGCGCCCACCAGATATTTTCCGTGAGTGCGTTGTAGAGGGAAACTCTGCGGTGAGTTGAGTTGATCCTGGCCGTCAGATTAGCTTACTTTATTGAGGGTCTGTGGATCGGTTTGACTTCATTGAGAATCTGGAGGTCGTTAAAAGGTGGGACCCCCTTTTGGATAAACTATTTCCGTTTCACTCTCCAAAATTGCAATTAAAATAAACATAAATTCGACTTCGACCCCCAATAATAAAAAAAATGTCTCAATTTTACTAGTGAAAGAATTTGATTTTAGTCCACGAAGTTTGGGTGGAGTTTCATTTTGAACCACGTCGTTTCAATTTTTGCGATTTTAGGCCTGTCGTTCACTAGTTGTTGAAATTCAAGAACAATATTTTTTTTTTTATGAATAAACTCCGCAAGGAAATAAACACAAACTAGAAAATTCTTCAGAACCAAAATAGAAGTGAAACAACACAGACAGTACAAAACTAGACCGCTTTAAGTCAGCCGATCTTAGGTTTGAATCGTTATACCAACATCGACTAAAGTTACACAGGCCAAATTGTGGTTCGGACAATCAAGATCAACTCCAGCAGTCTCTCGGAAAATGTCAATGTTAAGAAGTAGGGGCAATCAGGATCCCAAATTTTGATCATTAGACTAACCAAGATTAAAAATTTGAACAGGCCAATTGCGCTTCCGACCATGAGGATCAACTCCAGCAGTTTCTAAGGAAATGTCAATGTCACGATGATGGGAAGCACGAGCAATGCTTATTCGCAGATGAATCCTTGCAGCCGGACAAGCTTCAGTGCCAACTGCTGCTGATCCGTCCACGTTAGATTTTCCTGATGTCACAGCAATTGGTTCCTTAAATGTCAAAATTGTTTGCTGCCAGTGCGTTTTGGGAGTATATGGGGATGTTGACAAAACAGCCGGCATCTCTTTGCAAAACCTGCCGGTAAACCCCGTCTCAAACCACAAGACAACTCCAAAACACCAGGTTGCTTCAGATTCCAAATCAGTTAAGCTGTTAGCTGCACCGCTCAAGTTTGGTTCCAACTCAACACTTGCAGTAAAATCAACTTCATCAGGCTTCATTGTCACCAAGTCAAAGCTCTGTGAAACAAAATCAAAGGAAAATCATTGTCCACCAAATTGGAGCCACTGGTATGCTTATTCAGTTTTGGTACATATAATGTTCCATAAATTCACATGTACGATGACAATAATTAAATAATATAATTAGTATAAACGTTATATTATAAATTATAATATCATATTACTAAAACTAAATTATTAGGTGGATTTT
Source organism: Pyrus communis (assembly GCF_041283825.1). Lineage (NCBI taxonomy): Eukaryota > Viridiplantae > Streptophyta > Magnoliopsida > Rosales > Rosaceae > Pyrus > Pyrus communis. The sequence continues at coordinate 2,606,819 of NC_142571.1, forward strand.
CCCCCTTTAACGTTGTCATGTTGAGCCTAAGTCTTGTATACCTAAGTTTTGATCTATGTTTATCATGCTTTGGTCCTAGCAACTGCCATATTCTGCATCTTATTTCTTCATTTATAGTCCTATTAAGGACATGTCACAAGAGAAAATAACTGATTTGTTACATAACTATGTATACAAATTTAATACAAAAACTAAGAATGCAAACCAGTTGACGGGCACTGGGACTTTGCTGCCGTTAGCTAAAAATGATTTATCGCATGCAAAAGGCGTGAATTTTGAAAGATGAATATAGATAACAAGACAAGAAAGATAAAATTGAGCATCAAGGAGCACACAGAGAGCGACTGATCCATCACAAAGTCATGTCTAAAACCAAGACTAATTGAAGACCTGATACATTGCACATGCACATATAAATATAATACTTGCATAACACCAACCTGGAGAACAGCAGCATTGGTCACTAAACCATGACCATCCACGGTATCTACAATAGGGATTTGGGCTGCACCTTCAACAAGCTCCTTGCCAACAGAAGACATGTTGAAACCATACACATTTTCCCAAAATGGAAGACTGGTAGCTGCTTTTCCAAATCCTGCAACAAACTAAGAAAAAAGGGAAATTTGAATGGAAAAAACTAAAGAACAAAGTAACCCTAAGAACAACATACGGAGACGTATGTGAAGAATTGAAGAGATAAGAGGCTAGAGAAAGAACTCACAATAGTTGCCGTATCAGGAAGCATGGCACCTCCAGGTTTTAACCACCGATCCCGTGCATAAAGCACTGAACTGAGCATTGCCTCATAAAGTAGGCAGTACCCCATCCATTCACTCAGTAATACATCAACACTATGAGGTTCAATTGGCATGGATTTATCAAGCTCCTCAACCATACCTTGAACCACTTCTACTACCCCAGTGCCATGGTTAGTACTTTCACCAGGGCTCTTACTAGACAAAAGACCATTATCTTTTGCGATCTGCAATTAAAAAACCAATTAAGTACTTAGTACTTTTACCAGGGCTCTTACTAGACAAAAGACCATTATCTTTTGCGATCTGCAATTAAAAAACCAATTAAGTACTTAGTACTTTCACCAGGGCTCTTACTAGACAAAAGACCATTATCTTTTGTGATCTGCAATTAAAAAACCAATTAAGTACTTACAACAATTAAGTACTCACAACAATTAAGTACTCACAACAAACTCTGTCAGGACATGAAGAAATCCAATTAAAAAACAGGGAAAATTTACCCGAGTTGCAACTGAAGCCATTTTCTCACTTGCTTCAATTGCAATTACCTTTGAAGCACCTGCTTGGGCTGCAAAGAGACTATTAGGGGAAAAGAAGATTAAGTTAGAGGAGCGATAAGTTGTTGAGTAATGGAACATTGATAATAATCAACATGATCACACTTCAGACCTTCATTGCCTGAACATAATATATAGAGACTGGCTATTTGAGAAACTGTTGTATTGTTCTTCAGCACGAGTTATGAATTCTATGCAAGAAACTCGTAAATCTCTTGCCCACATTAATGTTGAATTGATAGATAAAATATGGTCACTAGCAACTTTTTACATACTCAGCAACCTCAAATATTTAAACTGAAACTATAGTGTTTGTAAACATTTCTAGAGAAAATGCAAAAACATTTCGTATAATTTGTCTCTAGAGACACACTTTAGATTGGACACTGGGAAGATTTAAAGAATCTCAATATCAGCTACAAGAGCCAACACAAATACAGGGTTTTGCAACCCATTTTCATTATTGTAAACTCATACCATACAAAACAGTTGCCTGCAAAGTCAATCACACATGTTATTAACAGAGTCGCAAAACTTTTACTTTTCAAAGATTTTTGCTTATTTTCTCCTTTTTCTTTTTCCTCACTGTTCAAATATTTCCCAAGGAGATTGTTCAAGTAGTTATTATTCCAAGTTAAAGTTTTCCTAGAGCACATCTTCAACTGATCATATCAGAGGTCTAAGTTTCTAGTCATTACTAGTGTTCAAATGCAACAAGCAATCCCGTAGTTAACAAGACTCATGGGTAATGCTGTCAAACCAAGAAAGCATTATCACCTCGATAGAACAAAGAAGCATAGTGATAAACATAACAGCCCTTGTGACAAAACCAGCATTTTGACTGAGATTAAATCCACTATGAAGTACAGAATCAGAAACCTCCAACTAATTGTTACTTCCATAAGAAAGCAACTAGCATGTCATCTCACCTTAGTATACCTGTGCCACAACCTACATCCATCACCACTGCACTCTTCAAGAGAGAGGGGTTCTTTAAAATAGCTTGTCCATAAGCATCCATTCTTACCTGTATAAATGACAATATAGGAGTCTAAATCAAACTAAAATACAAACACAAACAGGCTTTTTCATTTCAAATTTTCTTCTGCCAGGAAATACAGATTAACTCAATACCTTATCACTGAGCATCTCTCTGTGAATGCCAAATGAACTGTAAGCGCCAAAGTAGTCATTGTTAACATTCTTGATATCCTTTGAGCCATGATTTGGAATATACGCTCTTAAAAGCTGTTCTTTTTTCTTTCTTTCAGCTGACCCAACATGTTCTCCTGAATCCAAACCATTGATGATCGCCTTTCCAGGAGAATTCACATTATTCAAGGGGCCATTGGATGATGAAGCAACATTTTTCCCACTTTCATTAGAGGTATCATAATCAATAGCAATCTTTGGCACATGAATATCATGATCAATGCAGATCTCTTCAAACTGCCTCAAATCACTCATAAGTTCGTCCTTGTCAACTACTGCAGCGTAGTCATCTTCACCTTCTTCATCTTCACCAAAGCTATACAAGACCGAATCATCTTGCAAGAAAGGTTTTAAATACTCATCACTATCCCATCCAGGTGTCATGTCTTTGAAATTGACTGTTTCATGTAAATGATTCTGTAGATCTTGGTTGGAATGACAAGTCAGCCCACAACTCCAACATCTGTTTTCAGCAACCTGGAAACAAATGGAATCAGCAGAAAATAAAAAAATAAAATAAAACGAAATAGAAACTCCAAAATTACAGGATGATGAAAACACTTTGCTCAGCACATTAACATTCAAATTCCCAACAACCGAAAAAACAAAAAGCACGCACCTACTATCAACAAACAAAGGAAAAATGAATAGACTTTTTAAAGGACTAACAATGCATTTCATACATCAATAGATTCAATTCAAATGCAGACAACTACAACAATTTGACTTGGGTATTCGTGTTATGCCCAGCGTAAGGATTCAAGGATTACTGTTTTTAACCAATTTCTCATTTGTATCCTAACACCAACCAAAACAATGAATATAATTTCACATTAGATAAACAAACTTCCATTTCAAACTTCTTAGCATTGCAGCAGAAGATACTACCCGGTAAAAGCTAATTCTTCAAGTTTCGCTTACTCAAACATATCAAAACCAAAAGCGAAAGAACTACTCCAACAACGCTAATCCAATCCAATTACTAAACTCTATCTCAAAATTTCATTCCCTTTGTTTGTCTGTCAGCTCAATGACTGACCTGAGCGCGAACGAAGTTAATGAGCTTGAAGGAGCCGTAGAAATTCAGACCCAGCGCTTTCCGAACGGCCTGAAAGTCGAAACGGTGGGTCGAAGTGCAGTGGTCGAAGAGGTCGTCGCACGAGCTGTACCTGGAGTCGCAGAACAAGCACAGCAAGTCTGAGCCCTCTTCTTCTTCTTCGTCTTCTTCTTCTGGTTCTGCATTCCAATCGTTCCAGTCTTGGAGCTCTTCGGATTCTTCGTCTGTGAATGTGGGTTCGTATTCGGAGCCGTTCTTCGCCATGAGTAATCTTGAGAGAGAAAGGGAGGAGGGAGGGTTTATTCACTTTGAACCTTAAACCCTCTACAAACCCTAATAACAGTAATAAAAATTTGAATTGGCGATTTTGCCATCGGATTCTTCGTTTTTGCAGCTGTACCCCTATTTTGACGTTTACATTCCCACAAGCCTCCATCAGGTATTATAAGTAAAAATTTCTTTTTTTTTTTTTTTTTTTTTTTAGGTAAAAATTCTAAATTTTTATGTTTATAAATTTAAATAAAGAAATTAGTGCATGTTAATTTATAAATTTAGATTTTTACTCAAATTTTAAGTTTATTTTCCTTATTCAAATATAGTGTAAGAGGAAAATGTCGTTTGACTTCTTGAAATATTATCGTTGTTGAAATTGATCGGCTAAATTTTTTTGATAATTAACTCTTCGAATTGTTTGAAATCACTAATTAACTAACACACCCCGATCAAAATCAAGACGTGCAGAAATCACCAATTAACTGACACACCCCGACCGAAATTAAGGCGTGCTAGCCGTCACGTCTTGATTTCGATCGGAGTGTGTCATTAACCCCTCATCGTCATAATCGATAAAATTTCATCTATTTTTCCATCACGTGGCCACATGTGATTCTCTTGAGGTTAAAATCGTCCAGTACTTAATAAAAAAAATGAATGAAAATTCATCAAACCTGACGGTATTGGATAATTATCTAATTTAAATATAAATCTTCCAAAATCTTACAAAATTATAATGTTTCTTAAAATTCTTTAAAATCTGTCGCATAAAACTATCCATTAAAACCCTGTTAAATCCAAATTTACTGCGCCCTTAAATTTGAGTGAGCAATCGATTCGTATTTCATTTCGGGTTGCGAAATTGAGGCGGCAAAGCCGACAATGGTGGCAAGTTCAGTTCAAAAAGAAAAAGACCCGCTAGGGTTTTGAATTCTACCACAGAAGTTATTCACCATCGACATCGTAGCATGATTTCGCTCTGCAATTTGAAGAGCCTTCGATTGGGGATTTCAATATTTTCTTCTACATTTGCTTCCAAAGATCTAAAAACCTCACATTTCCCTCTTCAAATTCAGCTACTTTGCAGACAATTCAGCTCAGAAATCTCTGAAAACCACCATGATTTCACAGTCAATTACCTCATAAACTCATGTGGGTTGGCCCCGGAAAATGCAATTTCCGCCTCCAAGACGATCAAGTTGCAGTCCCCAGAAAGAGCGGACTCCGTATTGGCCCTTCTGGGAAGCCATGGATTCTCCCAAACCCAGATCTCGAAGCTCGTCAGGTCACGCCCTCAGTTCCTTTTAGCCGATCCTGATCAAACCCTTTTGCCAAAGCTCGAGTTTTTCAGCTCCATTGGAGTTTCGAGGGAGGACGTTGCCAGAATTGTGGCTTATAGCCCAAATCTTTTGGTGTTGAGCTTGCGGAAACGGATTGTACCGACTTATGAGTTTCTGAGGAGTATGCTTTCGGAGAAAAATGCGGCTTCTGTTGTCAAGCGCGGTACCTGGATTTTCTTGGAAGGACACTCGAAGAATGTGGAGCCGAACATTGGGATTTTGAGAGAATCAGGTATGCCCCAGTCATGCATTTCTCTGTTGCTTGCTAGATTTCCCCGTGAATTGATGTGGAAGACTGAAAAGTTTGGAGAAGTAGTGGATGTGGTTAAGCAAATGGGTTTTAATCTCGAAAAATCTACTTCAGCTGTTGCAATAAGCACATTGTGCGGGCACAATGGTAAGTCGAGATGGGATCAAAACCTTGAAGTTTATAAGAGGTGGGGTTGGTCTGAGGATGATGTTCTCTCTGCTTTCAGGCGGTTCCCGCAGTGTATGACTAAGTCGGAGAAGAAAATAGCGCAAGTAATGGAATTGTTAGTGAACAAGATGGGATGGCCGTCAAGAATGGTTGCCAAGTACCCGGTGGTCATGGGTTTGAGTTTGGAGAAGAGAATTATCCCGAGGTGTAAGGTTGTAAAAGTTCTGCTGTTGAAGGGATTGGTAAATATTGAAAACTTGAGTCTGAATGTCGTGTTAAAATCTGTGGAAAAGAAGTTCTTGGAGAGTTTTGTGACCAGATATATCCACCAAGTACCTCAAATTGTGAGTGTGTATCATGGAAATGTTGATATCCAGGATGTGTAGTCTCCCTTCATATTTTGCTGCAGCAAATTCACTTGGTTGCCAGTGGCTGAAAATATAAATTCGTTGGTTTATCTTCTGCGTCTCCAATGCCTAGCAGTAGCTGCTTTAATTGTACATATATTAGAACACCGAACACCAACTTGATATTGGCCTGATCTCCCTGATGCCACCAATTTACAGTTAATGGTGCTGCATGGCTTTTGACAGGATGCACAAAGTCTTGCTTCTAATATATTCAACAGACGAGTGAAGGGGACCTTTTCTTTTTTGGGTCTATTGTTCAAATCAAAAGAAACAAAAATGCGAGCATGCGCGCATACATATCAGTTCTCATGGCAGTTGATGGGGTATGTAATGAAGAGACATTTCTTCTATCTTCTATATCCGTGGATGAATGAATCTATTAGAAAACATTTGAAGACTTTCTGATCAAAAGAGAGAAGTTTGCCTTTACAATGGTACTTGTTTACTGTTTCAACTCTCTAATTAATTCCTGTTCAATAAACAAAAGGGTAATATTTATTTTTCCATAAATAGAGAGCTACAGGTCATGAGAAATAAGTGCTTATGTGATATTCCTGCTGTTATTAGTTAGTGCAAGCTTGTGAAAGGAAGTCCAAACTGAACCGCCAAGAAGAAAAATGGAGCACTTCATAAGAAAAGTTAGTTTATACAACATTAATTACACTTGCAGGGTTTAATGTAAACCCTTAGAGTACGCTGTACTTACAATATGAGAAGATTAACACTTAGTAAGCTCCTTGTTTTTGTTAAGGAGCACATGATGCTGGATTTGTAGGAATTGAAGGTTTTCTTTATGTCTCTGCTTCGAGTAACAACACAGTTCACCCTAATTGATTTGGAGGAAAAAACTTTGGTGTTTGGTTTCTGAAGTGGATGGGGTTGAATAAAGTTTGTATTCATTTTGCATTGCAAAGATCTCTTTGCCTTTTCTCCTTGCATGACCACATTGTCATTTCTTTTGCTTTCCTCGTACAATCGTGTCTACTCTTTACTTAGCAGATTCTCATATATGTTAAGTATTGTATTCATACGTTTGTATAGCACATCCAAGCTCGTCATAAATTACACACCAATTACTCTGTGATTCAGATGTGGATTTTCTGCAGCTCTTTTTTGATTTATTGCATTAGTGTGAATCTGTGACGATGGATTAGTGGGTTCTGTCTAACTGACATGTGATATTGCATATCAGTACTTTGCCCTTCAGTTTGACGGACAGAATTTTTCGCCTTGAATTTCAACTGGATGTCCATCTATTCTTATGTACATCTAACTTTGTCACATATCACATTGTGTGGTACGAGTACCAGTAGCTTCTACATTTGACTTGTGGTACTTGCTGTATTAAATTCATCATGACCGCATTTGAAGAATTCTATATAAGGGTGAGTTTCCTTCCCAAATCTGGAAAGTGCCAATAATTTGAGTGTCTTTTGGGCCATAACTTAAAGGTTGTGTTACGTGAGGGATTTGCAAGTACCTAAAGATATAGGCTAAATATAGTTAGAAATGGACAATAAAATATTAGATGGAGGACTATGAAATGTGCTACATGATCATTGCAAAGACATTTGTAAAACCCTCTCAAGTGACTTTGCATCTTAATGCATTGTATCTACTCATTTCAAATCCCTCCATATAATCTTTTGCAGTCCATTTCTAGTTATATTTAGCTCAAATCCCTTATCCAAACATAGCCAAAAGGTCATGAAGATGGAGCAGAAATAAAGGTGAACATCATTTGCTTGATACATTATGTCACATCCCGGCCCAGACGAGACCATTTTCCAGGCCCGCTCTACCACCGTAGCACGATATTATCTGCTTTGGGCCGCGACCACGTCCTCACGGTTTTGTTTCTGGGAACTCACACGAGAACTTATCGATGGATCACCCATCCTGGGAGTGCTCTCGCGCGCTACTTGCTTAACTTCGGAGTTCCATGGAACCCGAAGCCAGTGAGCTCCCAAAAGGCCTCATGCTAGGTAGAGATGGGAATATACATATAAGGATCACTCCCCTGGGCGATGTGGGATGTCACAATCCACCCCTCTTAGGGGCTCGACGTTCTCGTCGGCACATCACGGCCAGGGTTAGGCTCTGATACCAAATTGTCACATCCCGGCCCAGGCGGGACCACTTCCCGGGCCCGCTCCACCACCGTAGCACGATATTATCCGCTTTGGGCCTCGACCACGCCCTCAAGGTTTTGTTTCTAGGAACTCACACGAGAACTTCCCGATGGGTCACCCATCCTGGGAGTGCTCTCGGGCGCTACTTGCTTAACTTCAGAGTTCCCATGGAACCCAAAGCCAGTGAGCTCCCAAAAGGCCTCATGCTAGCTAAAGATGAGAATATACATATAAGGATCGCTCCCCTGGGCGATGTGGGATGCCACACGTTATTTTATAATACGTGTTAGTTTGCTTTTGTATGGTGCTCTGAGCCTGTATTGACAAGGCTATCTACTTGCAGGTGAGGGTAGCATGCGCGTAACTAGGCCACAGAATACGAAAGAATCCTTGTCTATTGGTAACTGGTATGCTGTTGTTATACTTGTAAACATAGACATGGATTCAAGTCTTAAATAATTATCTTCATGATAGAGGGATGCCAAAGGGGATTAGGGTAACATACGTCTCAGGTGTAGCTTTTGAAAGGGTGGCTGGCATTCCTAGAGTCCTAGTTCCGACAACTCAATTCAGCATTCTAGAACTGCATTCGGGTGACCAAAATTCATTTTCATCCCTTTGAAAATAGTACGTTTAGCAAATAGTTCCCAGATCTTCAGTGTCAACAAAAAAGCAAAAGAAAGAACGCGTGATTAAAACGCTTATATATAGCTGTGTGCCTGTGTATAGCACATTGAATGAGATCTTTATTTAGAATTGTGGGAGTAGAGAAAGATGATCCGTATGTCCTAGCTTTCAAAAAACCAGTTTAATATTACAAATTAGATGATTAAGGAAGCAGAAGGGTTATATTTAATTTAAGCATTGAAAGTCTTCACTACTTAACAACTATAGAACGTTAAACTTCAGAAAAATGGAATCTGAAAGCAACAAGCGAAAGCCACAGCTGAACATGTGTGTCTAGTTATTTAATATTATACCACATCCTGCCTGGACAGTTCTCACCCAAACGGAAACCACTCAGAAGATGTTCCTTTTGACTACACCTGGAGTTGGATGTTTTCTTGTTTTATATGAGTAAAAATAAAATTTAAAGGGGAGGAGGTGTTCAAGTTAGACAAGTTTGAAGGTTATATATTTAGTTGATTTCAGTTCTCTACGTTAACAGTTCTCAAATATGTCGTTATAAATTTCATTAAAGAATTAGTTAGAGTCATCTCATTCAGTCACGCCTTTAACAGTATATTTAATGCATGCAAATTAGCCTACGAAAAGGGTTATTAAGCCCTAAATGACAAAATTCAATTTCTAACGCAACGTATTAAGCCCAGGCTAAACTTGCCCAGGGCTCTTTGAGGGGCCAGTTTAGCCTCGGCTCTTGCCCAAGGCTCTTGAAGAGCCAACTTAGGAAGAAACCTAGAGCCAATGAAAACTAGCCACCTAAGCCAACTTAGGAAGAAACCTATAGCCAATGAAAACTAGCCACCTAACACATTTTAGCCCCTAGCCTCTAATACCATTAGAACAACAAAGTTTTGAGAGGGCTGGATTTCAAGAATAATGACATTTTGAGAGGCCAAATAAAGCCTCTTGCCCGTAGCCCTTGCCTTTGCCAGTAGACTTGCTCTAAATCTTGGATTGATATCGTCAATTGTTTTTTTACATAGGAAGTGTTATTGACACTCTAAAAATCTCATTTTATACTCCTCACAAGTGTATTTTTCTTTCCAAATATAGAAAGTTAGGAGTGTAAAATGAGAATTTTGGAGTGCTAATAACAATTCCTTTTTACATATTCAAACTCTTGCTTTCCAGGAATCCGAACGAGTGGGAATGAAATGATGAGAAATTGACATTTATGGCATATTTGTAAGTTTATACCTTATGCACTGGTGAATTGTTTATATTTTTTTGGGGTATTTCTTTAGTCTGTCTGTGACCCTCTGTTGCTTGAACGTTTGAAACTATATATCTAAAGAAATGATGATGTTGCATGCTTACACCTGTAATCTCACAAGGGTATATCCCCGGTATATTATTATCCTTCAATTATGCATATGATTATTCATTTTATATCTAATTGTTAGGCTGTATGATTTTGTTTATTACTGGTTTGGAATGTAGGTTTTAGTTAACGCCTTTGGCAGCTTAAGCTTTTGGAATTAGTGGTAATCAGCTGACAAAATCTATCACGATATACTCTACGATAATCTTCAATATTATCTTTTTAAAGCAACATAAAATGGTTATATTATCATGCAAATTGACAATCTGACAACATAAGGATGTGTATGGATAGACAAGTCTGACGAAGTGAGATACACACCTGGCATCTTGCATTTGGTTCTATCGTCTAAGGGAAATCGTCCCAATGTTTAGAGAATATATACTTTGATACCATACGCGAAGTATTTCTAATTGATCGTGATAGTATTGTTTACGTTATATCTTGATGAAATAAGAATGAGAATATATATTTTGATACTATCTGTGAAGCATTTCTGTGAAATTGCTCAATCCTGTCTTTCCTTGAAGTAAGTCCAGAGGGAGCAACTTCTACCGCTAATTCAGGCTAAACTCGATCACTAGACAAGCCGCAAATTTTCTTGTGAGAATCAAATCAACCAAATCTAGTTGGTTTCATGCTTTTAATCCTCATTTGTGCATTTGAATTTGAATAAATTGCGATTGATTGTGTCTTTATCTCTTTGCTTTGTACCTTATTCTAGTAATGATGGACTTTCTTGCGTTACAAGTAATACCAAACCTATGAGAATTTGGCTTCCAATTGCGATTCTACTTTTAAGTTCGAACAATCATATTCCTAATTTAAAAAATGAAAAAATCTACATTTGATTGTATGTGGATTGACTAAATTTTATTGGCTTCGAACCACCTACTAGTGTTCGTTTTTTGCACGACAAAATTACACCTGCTAGAATTTTGAGTGATTATTTCATTTTTCTATTCTAATACATATGATGTTGAGGGGAGGCGTATTCACACATAGAACCTGTGCACATATACATGCTCAAAACTGCTTGAGTGCTGAGCTCCCTTACAAGTAGTGTTTATTTTATTTTAGTTTTTGAACGAACGATATTATTTATATTAAAGAAAATAGAGTATATTTAATCTCATAATGGGCTAGCAATAATGTGGTTCGAATTCACTTTTGGTGAAAATCAAACCTAAATCTTTTCACTTACAAATGAAGAGGAATACCATTAGATCGTAGTACTAAGTGACAAATATTTATTTTATTAGTAATTAGTTGATAAGCAATTCAAGATCACTGGTCAAACATACACAAATCCAACCCATCAATATTTTATAATTGCACGTCATTAAATGAAATAAAATTATGCTGATTTGGTGGACCATAGTGTGGCTTGGATCACATGAAAGTCAAAGTCAATTTATTTTTTAATTCAAAAAATTGGTAGAGTGCTTATTGTCGTACCCCAAAAAAAAGGAGAGAAATTATTTCAACTGACCACACAGCAAACAGAGGATTATTTAAGGTTTTTTTAGTCAAAAATGGTTTTCTGAAATTGATATAACTTCTCATTTTAGTTCATGATAATGAAAATGGATAGAAGTGATCCTAAGTTTGTCCACCGTAAATCATTTTGATTATTTCGTGAAAAATCTGTCAATGTACTTGTTAAGTGAAGAGGTTGGTTTGACAATTTTACCCTTAAAAAAGTGATCAAGTAGTCATTCACGTAATAATTTAACAAGGATATTGACAAATTTTTCATGGATGACCAAAATGATTTACGGTGGACAAACTCAGAGCCCGCTTCTTTTCATTTTCAAGAACCAAAGTGGAGAGATGCCAATCTTATAGATAATTTTGACTAAAAAACCGGTTTTTATTTATTTATGATAGTGATGGAAATGAAAGTTTTGATTCACGATCGAGTACGCACTTATTAATTATTATATAAATGGCCATTGTTCTTGATCATCCATGTTCATGAGAGCCTCTACATCCCACTCTCCACTGCAAATTCACAAAGGTTCAAATCTCTCTTTGATCAGTAGTTTGTTGATACTTGATACTTTGTCAAGTTTTTACTTTTTGAGATATTTGATCGATATTTTGTTGATATTTTTTTCGCTTTTTGGTGCATGACATCAGTTTATGATTGAAGAAATGATTTGCCAACCATTTTCCTTTTTTTTTTGGCAGTGGACATTTTCTGTAATTAATTAGCAACAGTTAGAAGATTTATCCATGGCTAGGAATCAACAAGCTGCAGTGCTTAATGCACTTGATGTTGCCAAGACGCAGTGGTACCATTTCACAGCAATCATCATAGCCGGAATGGGATTTTTCACAGATGCCTATGATCTCTTCTCCATCTCCTACGTCACCAAACTCCTCGGTCGTATCTACTACACCAAACAAGGCGCCGAGAAGCCCGGCACGCTGCCTCCCAACGTGTCCGCAGCTGTTAACGGTGTCGCCCTATGCGGCACTTTAGTCGGACAACTCTGCTTCGGCTGGCTTGGTGACAAGTTAGGCAGAAAAAGAGTTTATGGTATAACACTCATGCTGATGGTGTTGAGCTGTATTGCATCGGGGCTCTCTTTTGGGTCTAAGCCGGAAGGTGTCATGGCAACGCTTTGTTTCTTTAGATTCTGGCTTGGTTTCGGCATTGGTGGCGACTATCCCCTTTCAGCTACGATCATGTCCGAATATGCTAACAAAAAGACTCGCGGGGCTTTCATAGCTGCTGTGTTTGCCATGCAGGGATTTGGGATTCTGACAGCTGGGATTGTCTCTATAATTGTTTCGAGCGCGTTTGATCACGCATACAAGGCACCCCCTTACTCAGTCGATCCAAATGCTTCTCTTGTTCCTCAAGCAGATTATGTTTGGCGTATCGTTTTGATGTTTGGAGCTGTCCCTGCTGTTCTTACTTATTTCTGGCGAATGAAAATGCCTGAGACAGCTCGGTACACTGCCCTTGTTGCCAATAACGCAAAACAAGCCGCATCGGATATGTCCAAGGTTCTACAAGTTAATCTCGAATCAGAAGACGTTCAAATCATGGAAGATCCAGATAGTAAAGCATTTGGCTTGTTCACGAAGGAGTTTGCTCGCCGACACGGGCTTCACCTCCTTGGTACCACCACTACTTGGTTCTTATTTGACATTGCGTACTACAGCCAAAACCTTTTCCAAAAGGACATATTCAGCACAATCGGGTGGCTTCCAGCAGCAGAAACCATGAACGCCATTGAAGAGCTCTATAAAATTGCAAGGGCACAAACACTAATAGCATTGTGCAGTCTTGTTCCAGGGTACTGGTTTACGGTGGCCTTCATCGATCGTATTGGAAGGTTTCCGATCCAACTAATGGGTTTCTTTTTCATGACAGTGTTCATGTTTGCCCTTGCAATTCCTTACCATCACTGGACTTTGAAACCGAACAGAATAGGGTTCGTGGTATTGTACTCCCTTACGTTTTTCTTCTCCAACTTTGGACCCAATGCCACTACCTTCGTTGTGCCAGCAGAAATCTTCCCAGCAAGGTTGAGGTCTACTTGTCATGGAATATCAGCTGCAGCAGGAAAGGCCGGAGCCATAGTAGGCGCCTTCGGGTTCTTATACGCTGCACAAAGCACGAACCCGGCCGAGACAGACGCAGGGTACCCCCCTGGTATTGGTATGAAGAATTCTCTTATTATGCTTGGCGTCATCAACTTCTTTGGCATGCTGTTTACACTGTTAGTGCCTGAACCAAATGGAAAATCACTCGAGGAGATGAGTGGTGAGACTGAGGAGTAAGGGCTCGTTTGGTATTGTAGTGCTTTTAAAGAAAAATTGTTTTTATATTGTGAGAATAAACAACTATGAAATAAAGCAATTGAGTGGTAAACTCTAGTTATAAAAGTTCTTTCAGCAAAAACCACAGCGTCCGAGAATTTGGTAAACTTTTATATAAAATTGTTGTGAATTCAATAACTAAAAAGTCTTCATATCTCTGTGTTCCTATGTAGTGAATGACGCACAGTTCAGCCCCTGAAGTTTTGAGTAATATCATTCATATGCGCAACCTTAACTCACTAATAAAATTATTTGTACTACATTTATTGAATACATCTATAAGGGCGTGTCACTCAGGTGGAAGGCGGCGGCCCGTCAAGCTGTGCTGGCCGTGGCGCCTCGGAATACAAGGGAGGATTTGTAGTTGGGCGTCAAGGATAGCGGCTATGGTTGCTACCACCTTAGTAGATTTCTTTTGAAAAAACAAAAAATGAATTAAAGATTTAAAAAAAAAATTGAAGACTATTTCGAATTCCTAAGAAATAACGCAGAGGTTTTCAGCAAATTAAAGAAATCTAAACAAGTTTTAACCAAAAAAAAATCTAAACAGATGGTTTATATTTGGTTCTAAAACAGGCCATTTATTCATAAACATATATCTTCTCGAAATTTTAGTCGTTATATTTGTATTTTGAGATGTTGATTTCCGTAACAACTGATAATTTAAACCTTGCATGCAACTCACTTGCAACTCCAGAAAATTTGGAGGAAAAAAGGATTTGACACTTTCTTTAAAATCCAAGTTCAAAGGTAGAGTTTGGTTTAAAAAAAAAAAAATAGTGTGGTCATCCTAAATCAAATTAAGAAAGAAATCAAAGGGAGTTTTTAAAATATGATGCTTAGTTCAACTCCAGAATATTTAGTTTGGGCTGGTATTTTCAATGGAATTTAGCCCAAAACAAGTTTTAACTCAAAATCTCTTTTTTAACCTAATGATGGGAGAAATTTTGAAGGAGTGACTCAAGTATTGGAATTGGTCTTAGTTCCGTATATAAATAATGTAAAAGCAAAGAAATTGTTTGCAGCCTAACTGCTACACCGAAGTTATCAGTGTTGATGGTCACAAACGTATTTTCATTTACGCAAAACGGCATATAGCTGTTGGTGAAGAAATTACTTACAATTATAAGTTTCCCTTGGAGGAGAAGAAGATTCCTTGCAACTGTGGTTCGAAAAAGTAAGATCTGTCTTTACAGGAATGCATGTTCTTAATTTTGTGGTCTTTTTGATCTTCTTTGTGTTTCCACAAGAAAAATATTATTATTTCATTTTATCTTCATAAAATTTGTTTCAAAACGCCCTGGAGAACGACCTGTGGTTATGTATACTACTAAGAATCATCTTTTATTCAGGTGTCGTGGATCATTGAATTAGGAAGGCGTTTGAGTTCGCTGGTAAATAATGTACACAATTCTTCCTTCAATGAAGTTTTGTAATTGGATTCTGTTCATGCTAATTATCATTCAATGTTTTGCAGGCTATGCATTGAGTTATGTCTTGCATGTTGTTGGCGTTGCAGTATACTTTCTCAGATGTATGTTTTGCCTTTTTTTTTTTTTTTTTTTTTTTTGGTAAAATTGGGGGTCAAAAGACCCAAGAAAAACAACTAACTATTAACAAAACGGGTATGAGTAATTGCCTATTGTGTGGCTTAGCCGAACTTCCTCCCTCTCTTTAGTGTAAAGATATCGATGTACTAAAAAAAAAATACACTTTGGAGTATGTGGTATACAAGAACAATAAAGAAATGGTAGGATTTTCTGAAATCAAACTTGTAATTTCTCTAGGGCTTTTGCTGAAAACAAACTTCAAAAAATAAAACCTTTTTTTTTTTTTTTTTTTTTTTTTTTGTTGAGCCGAGGTTAGCAAGGAACATGATCGCGAAGGATACATTGTGAATTTTTAGCCGCCGGTTGAATGGCATTGGCCAAAAAGCAAGATTGGGGAAATGATAAGGCCGAAGAAGCATTGAGAACAATGTCATTACGTCCTTGGATTTTATGCATACATGTACAGAATCTGCCTCGACACATAGCAATTCCGCCTGTGTCTTAATGTTTATTAGGCACTGCCGGTCCCAAGCCCGGATAAAGGAGGAGGGTTGTCAAAATCTTTGGTATGTACTGTTAGACGAAGTGCTCAAGCTGTTCTTGTTAACCCAAGTATTGGAAGAAGGACAGCAGGCCAAGCTGTACAGACAGCACAGCAAGCATTTGCTGACTCATGAACAGCAAGGAAAGGAATGTGCATGTGCATGTGTGCTGTCCGAAGTCTTCCCATGCGTGCTTGGTTACTGTTAAAGCATTTTCCCATGTGTGCTGTCAGAAGACAGCAGATGGTGCTGCTGCATGTGTGTGTGCTGTTACCTAGTAGTTTAATGTGTAAAGGTGTATAGATTGTGTTGCGGCATGTGTGTGTGCATGCTGTCACTTACAGTTTAATCTGTAAAGTTGTTGTTGTGGTGTATATATCAAAGCCTTCCCGTAAGGCCTGGGAGTAGAGATTTTGAAGTATTAAAATTGATATCAGAAATTCTAACATGGTATTGAGCCTCTCATTGTCTAACGACTAGATCCTGTTTGTTTTTTTTTTTTTTTCCCCACGCTTCAATGGCTGAAAACAATGCCACTTCTTCCACCAACCCACCTACCACCAATCAGTTTCATCTGTTTTCCACTATTGTTAATATCAAGCTTGACAGAACCAACTACCCACTGTGGTTGGCTCAAATTCTCCCAATTCTCAAAAGTAGAGATCTGATGGGGTATGTTGATGGTACTTTGGTGTGCCCTCCAAAAAACTTGCCTGGTGCTACCACGGTCAATCCTGCATACAGTGCGTGGATTCAACAAGATCAAATGATCTTGAGTTGGATAAATAGCTCCTTGACAGCGTCTGTTTTAGCTACTGTGGCAAGCAAGAGAACTGCGCGTGCCACTTGGGAAGCTTTAGAGCAAAGGTATGCCTCCACTTCTCAGAACAGAATTTTGTTCCTGCGGAATGAGTTGCTGCAGACAAAGAAAGGTAATCTTTCTGTTGCGGATTACGTGGATCGCATGAATGCGATTGCTGATAATCTTGCTCTCGCAGGTCAACCGGTCAGTGATGATGAACTCGTGCAGATTGTGTTGAACAATCTAGGACCTGCATTTGAGATGACAGTAAGTGCTGCTCAAGCTAGGGATACCCCGATCACCTATCCCACCCTTGAGGCACTTCTGTTGACAACTGAACGACGAATGGTGGATCAGAATAATTCCTTGGCTGAACCTGCACCTGTCAACGCCTTCGTTGCCACTAGAGGACGTGGCGGTGGACGATCGCGTGGGAATGGAAGAGGAATGTCTTCCTTCACCCGTGCTTCTCTGTCAAATCAGCGTGGCAACAATCCTCGCAATCCCACCAATCAGCGCAACCAGCAGTTTAATGGTGAGAAATCCTCTTTTTCTGGTGAGCGTATTATTTGCCAAATATGTGGCAAACCAGGTCATCCTGCGCTTGATTGCTTCCAAAGGATGAATTCTGCTTATGAAGGTCGGATTCCTGCTCACAAACTCACAGCCATGTCCTCCTCGCCTATTACTCTCAATAAGCAATCCAATGGTACCTGGCTGTTAGACAGTGGTGCGAATGCACATGTCACTCCTGACCTTCAAAATTTGGTTAATCCCAAATAGTACACTGGTAATGAAACTATTGGGGGTGTAGGTAATGATTCTGGCATCACTATTTCTCATTTTGGTTTCCAACAACTAAATACTAAAGCTTGTTCTTTTGATTTGAATGACGTTCTTCACTGCCCAACTGCTTCTCAAAACATCATATATGCTCATAGGTTTACTTTAGACAACAATTGCTACCTGCTAATCTTCCCATATTTTTTTTCTTGTTAAGGACCTCAAGACTCGGAAGACGCTTTTCCGAGGGAGATGTGAGAATGGGTTATACCCATTTCCAAATGGCAGTGGACGGTTCCAGTCTTCAATGTCAGCCTTGGTAGGGGTACGGTGTTCAGTGCAAAAATGGCATGCTAGACTTGGTCATCCTGCCAACTCAATAATTAAGTTTTTAATTTCCAAAAAACTAGTACCACTTCATGGTACTCCTCATGTAAGCTTTTGTGAGTCATGTCCCTTAGGAAAGAGTAAAAAGTTACCTTTCAATTTGTCCGAGTCTGTTTCTACGTCTCCATTGGAACTTTTGCACTCTGATGTCTGGTCTTCTCCCGTTATTTCTAATGAAAATTTTCGTTACTATGTGTTGTTTGTGGATGACTACTCTAGGTATTCTTGGATTTTTCCCATGAAAAATAAAAGTGAAGTTTTTGAGATATTTGTAAAATTTAAAGCCACTGTCGAGAACATGTTTAATCTTGCCATTAAAACCTTTCAATGTGATGAAGGAGGGGAATATAAAAGTCGTGCTTTTCAACAGTTTCTTTCTGACAGTGGGATTTCACAACGTTTTTCCTGCCCAAAACATCCTGAACAAAATGGACTTGCAGAAAGGAAACATCGCCATATTGTTGAAACCAGTATAGTTATGCTTTCTCAATCTCACGTTCCTAATCAGTTTTGGTTTGATGCTTGTTCTACCGCTACGTACCTGATAAATTGCATGCCAACAAAACTTTTATCCAATATGTCACCTTATGAGAAGTTGTTTAAAAGAGTTCCAAAGTATGACATGTTGAAAGTGTTTGGTTGTCGATGTTTTCCATGGTTAGTCCCATACACACAACATAAACTGCAACCAAAATCAAAAGCTTGTGTTTTCTTAGGTTATTCACTGAATCACCAAGGCTACAAATGTTTGGAATTGTCCACAAGACGAATTTACTTGTCTCGCCATGTCCTATTCGATGAGGACTCTTTCCCTTTTAAGGGACTCACATCTACCTCAGAAAATGTCGTCGATTCAGGTACATTTAACTCTCCCGTGGTATTATTTAATTTTGATGATATTAGCACGTCTCCTTTATCTCACTCACCTAATGTACCTGCTATTCCTCTCCGTCAAAATTGTCCTTCTAATGAAATTCTTTCCTTACCCTCCACTGCACCGTCTGAACCTGTCCCCAATCCTTCAATTGACTCATCCAGTCCACCCTCTACTACACCCGTGTCATCCTTTCCTCCAAACACCACACAGTTTCAACCTGCCCCACCCACCGCACCGACTACACCCGTGTCGGCCTTACCTCTGTCATCACCCATACCTTCACATGAACAAGCTGTGGTATCCATGGAATCAGTACAAGTGATGTCAGAAAATAATGGCCATCGAATGACTACACGATCAAAGTCTGGCATCCAAAAACCTAACCCTAAATATGCTATGCATGTAACTGTTGACCAGTTTCCAATTGAACCGACTTGTTTCAGTCAAGCTGTCAAGTCTCAGGAATGGAGAAATGCCATGGTACAGGAATTTAATGCGCTACAACGATGTGGCACGTGGAGTTTGGTCCCGTTTCATCCAAAGATGAATTTGCTCCCAAATAAATGGGTGTTCAAATTGAAAAGACGTGCAGATGGAACAATTGAACGCTATAAAGCTCGCCTTGTCGCAAATGGTTTTCATCAGAAGGCTGGTGTGGATTATAATGAGACTTTTAGTCCTGTGGTTAAACACAGCACCATTAGGCTTGTTTTAAGTCTTGCAGTTTCCAAAGGTTGGCAAGTTAGGCAGCTTGACGTCCAAAATGCGTTTCTGCATGGTTTCTTGAACGAAGAAGTTTACATGCGTCAACCGTCGGGTTTTGTTAATCAACAGTTACCCAATCATGTTTGTAAACTTCAACGGAGCATTTACGGTCTTAAACAGGCTCCGAGGGCATGGTTTCAGAGGTTTTCAGATTTCCTGCTTCAACTTGGTTTTCAAGAATCAACTTGTGATTATAGTTTGTTTGTGTTCAACCAAAAAGGGGTGTATCTTATCCTACTCATCTACGTGGATGATATTCTGATTACTGGCAACAGTTCTTCTCACATCATTCAGTTAATTCAAAAGCTGGGTACTTTGTTTTCCATGAAGGATTTGGGACTATTTAATTATTTTTTGGGTGTAGAGGTTAAGTACGATGGAAATCGAATGCATTTGTGCCAATCCAAGTATGCTCTTGATTTATTGTCACGCACACATTTCACTGATGCCAAACCGATTTCTACACCCATGTCTTCTGGTCAAAAACTCAGTGCATATGTTGGAGATCAGTTTGATAAACCAGAAATGTATCGTAGTGTTGTCGGTGCTCTACAATACTTAACGATAACTCGTCCCGATTTATCTTATGCAGTTAACCAAGTATGCCAGTTTATGCATGCTCCAACAACTCTTCACTGGATGGCAGTCAAACGGATTCTACGATACTTGAAGGCGACGCATAGTCATGGTCTCCTTTACAAGCCAGGTACTACCCATCTTTCTGCTTTTTCAGATGCGGACTATGCTGGGAATCCGGATACTCGGCATTCAACTGGGGGGTTTTGTATTTATCTTGGTTCAAATCTGGTTTCATGGAGTTCAAAAAAACAGAAAACTGTTTCTCGATCGAGTGCTGAGGCCGAGTATAGGCAACTTGCCTACACCGCAGCTGAGCTTTCGTGGTTGAGGTCTTTATTTCGGGACTTGCAGTTACATCTTACTCGACCTCAAATATGGTGTGACAATGTGTCTTCAATTGCTCTTGCTTCCAATCCGGTGTTCCATTCTAGAACCAAACATTTAGAGGTTGATTATCACTATGTCAGGGAGAAAGTGGTTCGTGGTGAACTGTTGGTTAATTATATTTGTTCACAAGATCAGCTTGCAGATTTATTTACCAAAGGTCTGTCTTCGTCTCGATTCAATTTGTTGGTGTCCAAGCTTCCAGTTGTTCCTCAACCTGTTAGCTTGCGGGGGGGGGGGGGGGGGGGGGTGTTAGACGAAGTGCTCAAGCTGTTCTTGTTAACCCAAGTATTGGAAGAAGGACAGCAGGCCAAGCTGTACAGACAGCACAGCAAGCATTTGCTGACTCATGAACAGCAGGGAAAGGAATGTGCATGTGCATGTGTGCTGTCCGAAGTCTTCCCATGCGTGCTTGGTTACTGTTAAAGCATTTTCCCATGTGTGCTGTCAGAAAACAGCAGATGGTGCTGCTGCATGTGTGTGTGCTGTTACCTATCTGCTGCATGTGTGTGTGTTGTTACCTAGTAGTTTAATGTGTAAAGGTGTATAGATTGTGTTGCGGCATGTGTGTGTGCATGCTGTCACTTACAGTTTAATCTGTAAAGTTGTTGTTGTGGTGTATATATTAAAGCCTTCCCGTAAGGCCTGGGAGTAGAGATTTTGAAGTATTAAAATTGATATCAGAAATTCTAACATGTACAATGCTGCGGGATATTGAAATGTTTCTTTCCATTGATGTATGTGAGTTTCATATGCATTATTTAGTCAAGATTCAGAGTGCCCACCAATCCTAGTGGTGCTCTCTAAGTTAACATGTGGTGCTTAAAACTGGATTGAATTGGACTAGATAATTCACTAGGATTGTAGTATTTTTTTATGTAAGAAACGATTCCTCCTTATTCTACAAGTCGAATTTAGGTCTCTTATTTGCGAGAGGAGAAGAATATGCTTGAGACAATGGGTTGGCTTTTTTTTTTTTGGTACATTGATATTTTTACACTAAGGAGAAGGGGAGTTCGGCAAAGACACACAATGGGCAGCCTAAGTTGGTATCAAATTCGCCATTCATGAGATTCGAACCTAAGATCTCTCACTTTCAAGTGAAGAGAAATACCATCAGACCATAGTACTGAGTGGTAATAGGTTGGCTTTTTTAAATTGGGAAGAAATCCATTCCTTTATTTATGGTCATGAATTATGGTGTTGAATGTTTATTATTTTGTTTAAAAAAAGAGTGAAAAAATCTTAATGTATGTTATGCACAAAGCAAATGGAATTGAAATGACTCTTTCCTTAACTTATTTCAAACTGTTTTGAATGTGATAATTGAAAGAGGTTGACAAGGTAGAATCCCTTTCAATTAGGTAATTACTAGCAAAGGAGCCCGCGCGATGCTGCGGGTTTTAAAACCGTTAGGCATAACAAAAATAGTTGGTGCAAAGTTGTAATGAATAGTTTGAAACGAACAGTTTCTTGACATGTTCATGCTTCGGTAAATAATATTCATCAACATATGTACAAACCAAACTAAATTTATTATTTTGAAAAATTATTTGCTTCCTCTACCCAGCCCAAATTAATTCATACAAAATTTACACAACACAAATTAAGAGATCAAACCAAATCTACACAACTCAAATAAGAGATCAAACCAAGCTAATCTTTTCCTTTTGGAAAAAGCAGCATACTCCTGGGAGAAAAGTGAGGTAATTAGTAGCGTACCTCTAATCAGACCTCTGTAAATCAGGTTGGTCTTAATTGATCAAACCACACCTGCTTTCGGAAATTCTGAAATATCTATCAAAATGAAATCACACAAAATCAAATTTGAAAAACAAACCGTACTAATTCAAATAAGAAATACACAGAGTTCCCAAATAAAGAGCATGGTTCAAGTTAGTGATTTGATTTAGGCACAGAATGCAATAGCAACCTAACTATTTATATAAATTAAAAATATTTAAATATATACTTCAATAATGTTTACAGTAATTCTCTACTGTAAGCAATTATTTTTGTTTAACAGAGTTCATTATTTTGTAAGCAATTATTTGTTTACAAATTCGAAAACGATTTATTCACTTAAGTTCCTAATCAGAATAACATACACATTCACATTAATAAAGAACTTGGAAAATGGTATGGACCTCCAACTGTTTACATCTTCCCATCTTGTCTAAAAATAAACACCACATATGGGTTATTCCACTGGATGAACGCTTCATTTTCTATGTTCTATTGGGTTCACTTTCTTTTCATTTTTTTTTCATTTTTACCATTCCAATCTGTGCATTTTTCTCTATCAGTATGCCTTGACTCCCCATATGCACCTACTTTAGTACCCTCTCTCTCTCTCTCTCTCCAGCTTTCCTTTTAAATAGGTTATCATAAACCCATGCTCACTTTCACCCAACAGCAAAAGAAACAGAGGGAAAAAGGAAGACACCACATTTAATTAATTCATGATTCTGTCCAATTAGCTTTGATTGAACTGGAAAACCTAAATCCTAAGCTCTATATAACAACCTGCATTTAAACTGTCAAGTGATTAAAACTGCATTAGGCTAATGATTTTCAAATTTAAACACTCAACCATTACAAAGAGTTGCAAGCATCCCAATGCATAATTGAAATATTAAAAGAATAATAAATCTCTCCCCACCGAAAACAGTCAGATTCTCATTCTCATCCAAGGCCCCGATGATGTTTAAATACTCTATGGCGTTTTGCACCTGTAAAAGATATCAAGAGACAAAAGGTGAATTGCAGATGAGCAACAAAATTTACAAATAAGCACAACATCATTTCAGGGGGAACAATTTGGGGTCAGCCTTCAGCTGCACATGTGCAGGGTGCAACTAAATCACCATATGCCTCTAAGATAACAAACAGACATTAATAAGCATATGCACTGAATGCTATGGAATTAGCAATCTTTAGCTCTAATCAGTTTAAGAAAGTAACACTACAATGAAAAGCAAATTACAACAATTCTCAATAAGCTTTCAGATCATTTTAGTTATGACAACTTAAATATTTCCATGTGATCTCAAATAATTGGAGAACCTCACATGATCCATCATCCATGTGATCTCTCTTCTTTTTCAAATGGGTAGCCTCCAATCGATCTAATATCTACTGAGTTACACTCAAAGATCAATACTTTAAGCAAAAACATAAGGGGTTCCATTTATTTCCCAAATAAAATCAATGGTTTACATAGAAATTAGAAAAGCTGACCAGTGAGCAAAGAATTCGACACTGGCAAAGGAGGCAGGGGTGTCTCCAAGGACTGCATCGAAGCTGCTGGCGTTCAAATCGACGGCGAAGTCGCAAGCTGATGTTCAAATTCTTGATTTTCTGTAATGGTATAACGATGTTTGAGTGAAAAGAATAAACATTAGGCTCATTCATATCTCTATCAGTACAATTAATTTAATTAAATCGTCCATAACTTTCTTACAATAAAGCTCTATATTTCTGTTTAACCGCACTAAAAAGCCTGTTTTTCACTCAAGAATCTTGTCAATCCATCTCACCAGTAATTCTTCGAAAAAATTACACACACATTTTAATCTAACACCAACCAAGGAGTTGTCAAATCAGGAAAAAACAAAAAAGGGAAAAAACTTACCCAAAAAATAATAGGACCGTTGGAACCGTCGGTAAATCTGAGACTGACCAAGCAAGGAACCAAACCGCAAAATATCCTCTTAGCCAGGAAAACTCTAGCACAGGAACAGAGCCAACCCAAAACCAAACAGTTACAATTCCATCCAAAATTAATCAAAACACAGAATAAAAATCAGAACACAGCAGTTACAAAACATACCTCAGTTGTAGAAAATTAACTTCCCAGTGATGCAAAAACAACCGGTGCTCAAACAGAAAACCAAATCCGAAATAGATCCGACCAAAATCGACGCAAATTAGACATAAACAAACGCAAAAACCGCGTATATGATCTCTTGTCTAGGCTTGGAAGCTACGAAATTGAAGAATCTATTCCTCATATTGATTCTACTTGATAATTAGTAGGATCGTTAAATCATGAAATTATCCAAAAATCCTATATCGTAGAAAATTGAAAATTGCAGGTAATCAAAAGCTCAAGAAATTTACACAGAAGAACTAACTTTCAAATAATTAAATATATAATTACGGGAGAAACGATACCTGTGTATGGAGGTGCTTCAATGGAGGGGAGAGAGAGAAAGAGAAGCTCCAAAATCGGGAGGAAGAAGCCGCAAGTAGGTTTTTGATTTTTAGTTGCTTCGGCGAAGGAAGAGGTGGAAGAAAAGAAGAAAGAGAGAAACAAACGATGCTTCCAGCATCTTACGGAACCCACGGAGGTGAACCCCTTTGATTTTCTTTTGCTAAGCGGGAGAAATGGAGGGTGAATCAGTGTTGTAGCTGGTTGCGAGATAGTGACAGAGAAGTCGATGGAAAAGAAGAGTCCAGAAGAGGAAAAGAATAGCAAGGGAGCAGGTGTAACATCCCCAGATTTTTCAGCCAAGCAACGGTAAGCAAAAGAAAAATCGAGAACACACAGTCCAAATGGAGGATTCCATCGATGACAGACGCGTGGAAGCAATGGGCAAAAGCGGCATTTCGGTGCCCCAAAAACCAAAGAGAAGAACAACCGAAGGAAAATTCCAGGGGCAGAATCGTCCGCCCACTGGTCATCCACAGTACCACCTGATTGGGTTTTAGTATATATAGATTCCTTGAATGGATCTCCCAAATTTACTAATAGCATCCGTAATAAAATTAACTCGCTTTTTTTCACATCTTAATTGGACTATTTCATGTCATTGGGGGTGAGTGTAGCGAGTAGGGTTACGTCTAAAGTTCGATACTCATATCATATGTAACTAAAATCAAAAGAATTTTCATTAATTTATATTATATAACCAATTAGTCAGTCAAAATTTTGGCAACATAATTAAGTTTTTAGTTAAACTTCTAACCTAAGAAAGGCCAAGTACATTTCACACCATATAGGTTTATGGTCCTTTTTATAATGGACCATGAGGTTCTAATTTCACACTACCAGTTCACATTTTCACATTCTACGGATTTACATCTTTATCGGAAAAAGAAAGTTATTTTTATGTCTCCCGTTTCTCTCATTGCACTCCTTTTTTTTTTTTTTTTTTTAATAGTATTTATTGAACTCAAAACATATATAGCATGTCATCGTTATTTAAGAGTCGGACTTAAGATCTTTCACTTACTAGTAAAAAAAAAAAATCACTAAGCCGTATGTTAGTTGGTATGTAATTAGTTATTACGATGCTGATAGTTACATGAGATAATTTAGTACCGTTGAGTGAACATCATTGGTAAAATGCCGCTAATTATTTTCATTTTTTTAACAAGCGATATTATTCACACTAAATGAGGGGGTGAGTTTAGCCTCACAATAAACTAGCAATAATGTGTTCAAATTCGCTCATGGCGAGAATCAAATTTAAGATCTTTTACTTACAAATGAAGAAAAATACTACTAAATCGTATTAAGTTACACTAATTCCTTTTATTTTACTTAACCAGACGGATCTACTTAATAAGAAATAAGTGAATAAAGTGAGCAGCAAAAGGTTAAAATACAAAATTAAATGATTAAAGAAGACTTTTGAGATCCAAATCTCACCAACAGGGATTTTTCGTCGCCTTCAGAACCCGTTGCCTGGACTTCCGCTTCAAGCTTTACCCAAACCCAACTCAACACCGAGCAAAAACTACGCCGTTTCACTTCCCTTCCTCTCAGCTCCGCCTTTGACTCTCTCTCACTCACTGAAACAAACTCAATGCTCTAATCAGTGTTTGGTTGCTAAGAAAATTGAGGTATGAAAATGGAGTTTCTTCCTCAAGTTCGATCACTTTTTCTCTCATTTTCTTGCTTGCCAAACAGAGCAAAGTACGCAACTTTGCACTATGCTTGAGCTTTCTTGTTTTTGTGGTTTTTTTTTTTATCACAGGTAGAATAATTGGAGTCGCTTCGTGATGGACGAGTAAGTGTTAAGCTTTACTAATTAATTTTTGGAAATGTATATTTTTTATTCTTTAATTTAGCTGAATTCAATAGAAATGAACTTCAATTTGATGATCGAATGCAGGGAAAATGCGGTGGAGCTTTTACAGCGGTTTCGCCGCGACAGGCGCCTACTTCTTGATTTTATACTTGCGGGTAGCTTGATTAAGAAGGTTATAATGCCTCCCGGTGCGGTTACGCTGGATGATGTGGATCTAGACCAAGTCAGTGTTGATTATGTGCTCAACTGTGCTAAGAAAGGTCGTTTCTTGCATTTATTTATTGTCGATTTTTCGAGTTGGAGTTTCTTTGTTTGCACACACTGACTGTTTTTGACAATGTAGGTGGAATGCTTGAACTTTCGGAAGCTATTAGAGACTACCATGACCATACTGGGTTGCCCCAAATGGTATGTGCAATTTATGACATGATTTAGTGGGTTATTTTGTTTGGATTAGCGGATATTTTTCCTTTTCAGCTTTAGAATTTGAATCTGGTTGGAAATTTAGTAATGTGGATTGCAATTAAGACCCATCATGCATATATAATTCCTATTTAAATGGTCTTCTGTAGCTCCTCCACTTTTACTCCTCTTTTTTGGCTTGCGGTTAAATACATAACTTATATATTAGTTTGTTTTCTTTTGTAATTTGGATTAGGATATTCACAAAACATTTCATTCCTAATCAGTAATCTTCTGCTTATTGTCATGTTCATTTCCTCCATTTTTTGTTTGCTTATTTATATGTTTTTTTTTTTATTATTTCCACTTTACCAGAACAATGCAGGTTCTGCTGGCGAGTTCTTTTTGGTTACGAATCCTGACTTTTCTGGTTCTTCTCCAAAAAGGGCACCGCCTCCTGTTCCTGAGTTTGTGCCGCCTCCTGTTATCATGCCGCCTCCTGGTGTCATATCATCTGTTCCTGACCTTGACTCATCCCTGGATGCATTAAGTGTGTCAAAATCAGAATCTTTTAACTCTACACAAGTTCAGGACCTTACGGTAGATGATATTGAAGATTTTGAGGATGATGATATTGATGAGGCTGATAGTCTCCTCATTTCAAGAAGGACACGAAATGATGCTGCTGATCTTGCTCTTGGATTGCCTTCTTTTAAGACAGGTACTAGATTTCAAAGCCTAGGTGGATATGGTGCTTTTAGTGTTGTGTCTTGTGTGGAGCCAAGGTGCAAAACAGCTGGAACACTAATTTCTGTAGATTGTTTCATACCTATATGGTGAGTTACTCAAGAGTGAAAACATGTGTTATGGGCCTGGCTATATTTCAATCTATAACTACTACCCATCTGTACCCCACAATTTTTTTGTAACTATTATTGAAATTTGGATATATTTGTTAGATATTAGAAAAATTGGGAAGTACTAAAAAGGCATAGTCTTATAGACTATAGAGTAACTGACCTACGGGTATACTGTAGTAACTGTACAGACAGATCTGTCTGCTTTTTCTAGATAGCTGACGAACATTTGGCAATCAGCAGCAAGATTGCATTTCCATCTCCTAGGTTGACTGATGAAAATTGAAACATGTCATGGTCGTCATAATTTTTCTTCTTTTTCAGCTATCACAGAAGATGGTCTCCGTGAAACTGCATATGAAGTCCTTTTAGCATGTGCTGGTGCTTCAGGGTATACTTTCAGTTTCTTATTTGGTATGCAAATACTTTGTAATGCCTTGAATGTTCTGTTATGACACCATCAATGCTTGCCCTCTCTCTGTCTGAACAGGGGTCTCATTGTGCCTTCAAAAGAGAAAAAGAAAGACAAAAGGTCCAAGTTGATGAGGAAACTTGGACGAAGTAGAAATGAAAATGCTTTGAGCCAGTCTCAACGAGCCCCTGGACTGGTTGGGTTATTGGAGACCATGCGTGTCCAAATGGAGGTATTTAGTAGTCATTTACTTTTCAAAAAGATGCAATACCACTCTGTTTCCTTTTTCCTTTCCTATCCATTTATGGTTGAGTTAATTTTTGGTATTATAAATATGGAACTTCCCCATCATCCCAATTAGATAGGCAATTGGCATATGGATTTTCAGAAGTACTTGTGAGGCTATCACATAGATGGTTTTTGATAAGACTTAGAGATTAATTATGTTTATTTATTAATGGTAGCTACAAACATGTTCGCGGGCATATTCATTTCCTAAATAAAATTATTTTTATAAACCTATTTTATGTTTGTATAGTCCTGTTTGTCCTCTTAAACGTTACAATATGTGACACAGTTCAGCATATCCGGTCTCTTAGTCCTGTGCAGTACCCCCATATAGTAGTAAGGTTAATACAATACAAACTATACATTCGCATCAGACTGAAATTGTACAGTTCAGTCTAGAGTACTAAACAAGCCCGTACGGTAGTAGTTAAAAACTATGTAAGCACGACGGAGTTTATGGAATGTTTTGTTTTTTGGAGTTGGAGGGTTAATTAACTGATGGTTAATTATCATGTATAAGCTTCTCAGTTCTATGGAGTATGGACCATATTATCATCTGGTTCTGCTAGTTCCTAGCACTTGTGATGTATAATATTATAATATTTAACAGTAGGCCAGTAATTAGATACAGTACATGCATATGTTAATCTTGTAGTGCATTGGTGGTCGTCACTTTGAGCCGCTATGTACTGTAAAAGTTGTTAAGAGGATCAGTTATTTCTTTCCATTGTTTGGGTACATACTGAATCTATTCCTCTTTGAGTGACCTTATCTATTGCTCATTAATTTGGATTGTAGTATATGTGGCATCAGCTAGAAGGATTTTTGAAATCCTGCTGGTTGCTGATATGGCTCTTTATGCTCCATTGTGCTGAGTTGTATTTCTTTTTGTTCTTATTGGCCGTACTTACGAATGCACAGATATCTGAGGCAATGGACATCAGGACTAGACAAGGGCTGCTTAATGCCCTAGCAGGAAAAGTGGGAAAAAGAATGGATACCATACTAGTTCCTCTGGAGCTTTTATGTTGTATTTCACGAACAGAATTCTCTGACAAGAAGGCGCATATACGGTGGCAGAATAGGCAGGTAAGTTCAATTCCTTACAGTCTCCTTCATTTTCTGTTGGCATGTTTTATTGGTCCTATTTGGTGAAACTGGAGGAAGAGTTACCATATCTGAAGACGACATCCAAATTGAGAAATTCTCATTTTTTTTTTTTTTTTTTTGTCACAGTTGAATATTTTGGAGGAGGGGCTTCTTAACTTCCCTGCTGTTGGATTTGGGGAGTCTGGACGCAGGGCGAGTGAGTTTAGGATTCTTTTAGCAAAGATTGAAGAATCTGAGGTGTGTCTTCTATTTATCTAAATGGTTGCAATGCACCCAATTATGAGAATAAGACATTTAAAGTTTACGTTTTTCTATTTGATTTTGAACCCAGAGTTCATCCCGCATTCCAAATATACCACATTTTGCAATTAAAACTCTTATTCTTAGAAAACCCACCATGTGCTCCAAATTTGCTCCTATACCCACACTAGCAAGCCTAACACACGCTCACTTCCTTCAGTAACACTAAACCCTAAACCAAAACATGCCTAAACCCTAAACCCATTTCAAGGTATTGTTGATAGTTTATCTGGAAATGGTTATCCTTTTGGTATCGTTGATTTGAAAGATTGAGTTGATAAAATGGAGTTTCATGTTATTCTTCCATAAAAAGGAGTTCTCTTGCCTTAAATCAGCCAGTTGTTAAATTACAAGCCTTTCTGGTTGGCCACATTCATAAACTATCAATTGATCAATTGAATTTGTACATTCTGCTGAAGGCTCTGACTTGTTCCTGGAGCGTTAAAGAAAATGTAGAGATTTGGCTGATTCCTTAACAAATCAAAATGTTTTACTTTTCATAATGTATAAAGTAAAAATGAATGATACATTATTCTTTTGCTTATCTGGATACTTCCCTTATATCTTTTCGTAGTATTCATGATATAATTTATTGCTTTCTACTAGTGTTTAATGTATCTGTTTTTTTTTTCCATTTCCATTTTTTCCTTCTCTTTTGATTGCAGTCTCTTCCACCATCCACGGGTGAACTCCAAAGAACAGAATGCTTGAGAACTCTTCGAGAGATTGCCACTCCACTTGCTGAGAGGCCTGCTCGTGGTGACTTAACTGGTGAAGTATGCCACTGGGCAGATGGTTATCACTTGAACGTTAGACTGTATGAGAAACTGCTTCTCAGTGTCTTTGATATGTTGGATGAGGGAAAGCTGACCGAGGTTAGTACTTTTTGTTCTTGGCAATGGTAGCATGACTCCGCCAAAGGAGGATTTAAATCGAAAAAAGAAGTGCTTTCATCTATGTTGCCAAGTCGCTTTCTGCTTGATTGGTTAGGTTTAGAAGCTTTCTGGAGTTGGATCTCCATTCTGTTTGAAATTCTGAATTTAACTGGTACCTGGGGCTCATTCATTAATACTTCTGCGTTAGCTTTTGGTTCTTTTTCATTAAATTTAGAGGAAAATGGATGTTAGAAAGGAGGTAGGGAGGAAGAAGAAATAAGGGATAAGTTCAGGAGAATGTGTGAAATAACAACTATTTTGAATTGCTTTTAGTATTTTGTTTTGTTTTCAGATATGATTTCACCAACATTTTGTCTTCATCTATCCCTCCCCAACGAAAAAACTGTTACCAAACAACCCTGAATATGACATTTAGCTAATTCTTTGAAAATTGGATTTGTTGCGTACTTTCAGTGTCAACTTGGTATTGCAATCAAACACAGATTTCAGAAGTTGTACAGCAAAATAGTTGTAGTTTGCTTTACTGGATAGTGATGTTGGGTGATCTAGGAAACGTAACATTTGAGTATGTGGTGGGTTCTACCAAGTTAGGGTTAAAGAATTATAGATTCAAGGCTTGGAACTGTAGAAAGAAATGTCCAAAGGTTTTATTAGTGAAAAGGTTGAATCTTGATGGCTGAAAACTGATGGACACCATAGAAGGATACTTTCAGAATTCTGGCAGCACGGAAAGGTTACCCATTCATAGTAATATTTTGGAATGTTGGCATAGAGGGTTTTAATTGGGTAAGAAAGGAACAAGAGTTATAATCTTGAAGAGATGATAAAAGAGAAAAACCAGGTTTATTCTAACAAGATGAACAGCATATAGAGAAAGAGATAGAACACAGTTAAAGTTCAAATTGTTGAGAATGAATCCCACATTGATGGGAGAGGGGCCTTGCATGTGTTTATAAGTAGGTGAGCTACTCCCCATATTGCCAATTGGTTTTATGGTGGAACCTCAACTCTCTTCATGGTATCAGAGCAGGTTGTCCCACGTGTGAAGCCCAACGGCCACACGTGCTCCACGTCACTGGGTTGTGTTGTCCACGTGTTAGGCTTGAAAATTCGCCACACATGAGGGGGCGTGTTGAGAATGAATCCCACATTGATGGGAGAAGGGGTCTTGCATGTGCTTATAAGTAGTTGAGCTACTACCCATATTGCCAATTGGTTTTATGGTGGAACCTCAACTTTCTTCAGAAATGGTGTCAGGGAATTCTTATTGGCACTCCAAATCAGTCATACTGCAATCCTCTTAAGCACAATTTATCTGTAGGATGACTATTTTAGAGTTCCTATAGCAGCTCCTAAGTATAGTTGACTAAACTATAGTCTTAGACCAAGGTAGTAGTAATAAGATTATTATCCATTTAGGGTAACTACTTCTTAAACACATGGATTTATTTAATTCCCAAGACTCCTGCAAGTCTGAGGAATTTCTGGACTCGCAACAATTTATAAAACTAAATACAAAGTTGTCCACAATTTATGATATTTCAGTACTGCCTCTGTCAGAAAAAAGAGAGTCTATAACTCAGTTCTTAACTAAAAATTAAATGTGAAAATTTACTTAACCTTACACAAACATCAAAATCAATAACAGCCATTGTCCCTTATATGCAGGCTCCAGTTGTAAACACTCTTAAGTCACCAGATATGAAATTTATGAAGAACACAGAAGCTAGGCTTTTTCTCTGCCACTCATAGTCTCTAGCTTATTTTTATTTTCAGGAAGTGGAAGAAATACTCGAGCTATTGAAGTCGACATGGCGTGTTTTAGGAATCACGGAGACGATTCATTACACCTGCTATGCATGGGTCTTGTTCCGTCAGGTATAAAACCCACAAGAGTTATTTACTATTTGCAATGACCTACAGCCACAAAAATGATTTTTTTTCTTATATAATGTAATTGTTTATAGCTTCATTTTGTGATGGAGATTGGAGGGTACGATTGACATGTCTCATACTGTTAGAGTTTATAATCTATATTCTAGAAAGATTTTTTTTTTCTTCATATATTCACTGGAAGATGTGGACTAACAAAGGACTCTCTCTCTCTCGCTCTCTCTCTCTCTCTCTCTCTCTCACACACACACACCCACACACACACACACGCATGCACACACACAGAGATACATATGTGCAGTATGCAGATACCATATATAGTTATATAACATCTTGATGGTAATTTTCCTTTAGTTTGAGGCCCTTCGGACCTATAGGCCTTTGAGTTACACAAAGGGAGGCACTCCTCTCCCCTCACATGAACCTCTCATCCATGTTGCTGGCATTTCATATTTTGGGAAACCTCATGTATTTCCAACATTTTATAACTGTATACCTAGAGCATCTTGAAACTTGCACTGAATGGCACTGGTAATAGATTTCAGCTTTGTTTTTTAACAAATTGACATTTCTTCTTGTACTTTTGAACTGGTAACCCTTTTCTTGGAGAACTGAAGTGCACTACAAATATGTCATATAAGTACATAAATTCATGTATGCATGTTTTTAGATGGTTACTACAAATATTTTATATAGGTAAATAAATTCATGCATGCATGTTTTTAGATGGTTTCTAGTATAAAGATACTCGCAGTGGAATCACTGGAATGTCTTTGATGAGTGGCTTCTTGTGTCAGTATTCTATTATGTCAAATATCTACCCTCTAATCTTCTTTGATTCGCTCCATTCTAGAAAAAAATTTATATTCATTTCAATTCTGAATTTTTTTGTTCAGCTAGTTGTGTTCTTTCTATTTCTTCTGTTTCCTTTTTGTTTGTTCTCATCAACATTTTGTGGAAGTTCCATTAGGAAATTCTTGCTAATCAAAATCATCACGTTCACAGTTTATGTTGGTTCTGTGATCACAGCATGTTATTACTAGCGAGCAAGGAATTTTACAACATGCCATTGAACAGTTAAAGAAAATACCATTGAAGGAACAACGCGGACCACAGGAGAGGTCACACTTGAAGAGTTTGCATTGTAGAGTTGAAGGTGATCAGGGGTACCAAGATTTATCTTTCTTACAGTCATTCTTGTTGCCAATTCAGAAGTGGGCTGATAAGCAATTAGGAGACTACCATCTGCACTTTGCCGAGGTAGGCTAAAATCCTAGGACTGTTATACTTGGGTGTGGACCTTGTGCTTAATTTGATCTTTTCTTTTGTCTGGCAGATGCTAGCTTTTGTTGAATAACTATTTTTAATCTCTGTATGCTTGTTCTTTTACTATTCTTGAAATAACTACCATATGCGTTGTGCCCTTTCACTGCTTGCATGATCTATCATGTTGTTATATACTCATGCATATACTTTATGGAGCTCTTTTCTACTTTTAGTCACTTTTACCAAGGAATTCTCCTAGTTTTGCGACTTAATTCTCTTAAAACTTCTCATGTACATTATAGGTGCCAGGTCTGATGGAGAATATAGTAGCAGTTGCGATGATTGCTCGGAGGCTTCTGCTGGAGGAACCTGAAGCAGTATGTGTAGACTCAAAAGAAACTTTGTGCTTGACTTATATTAGAGAATAATGCTTGGCTTCTCATCAGTGGGGAGAAACTTCGTTTGCACTGCTAAGGTGTCAGGTGAAGTGGTGGGACCCACCACCACTTTCACCAATTGGTGACATGACGAGGAGCTCCATGGTTTTTCTAGAATAAAACTATTATCACTTTCCAACATTTTGAAGTTATTTTTCTTGTGTGATGAAATTTATTTTTCCCCAACTGCAATATCTGGATTTCTTCTCTCCTTTTTTTTTTTTGGTTTAATAAAAATGACAGAAATCCAAATGTATTGTCAAATTGTAAAATGTTTAAAGCTGAAGTTTCTTTTTGGACAGGCAATACTGCAATCTACCTCCAACACAGATCGAGATCAGATAGAATTATATATATCATCTTCTATTAAGAACGCATTTACGAGGGTAAGTGTTACAGATGATTTTATAAGATTGTTGGCTGACAAAGTAGTATTAGCAAGCTTAGTATTTCATAAAGATGAAACTTAATGTTAAACTTAAGCTTTTGGAACTTTTGTAGACCAACAATGATCATGGTATTAGAATGGGAAGGGAAAGGCCTTGTATTTGCATCTCTCGTCATTGTGCATTTTATGTCAATCCGAGGAAAATGTGAATCATGTATTTCCCCATTGCCATTGTTTTGTACAGTGTGGATCATGGCTTTTCTCTTTTAGGATTGATGTTTGTTCTTATTATGCAGCAGTAACATAGTCTGCAGTTGCTATGTTTCATTGGTTGTTAATCTGGTGAACTAAGTTTCTCCTGAAAGCATTTAAGTTTTGGATATAACAGACTGTCGTGTTTTGTTGTGGCTAAATCTGTTTAGCGTCCAGTACACAATTTATCTAATGGTCACACTCTTCACTGAACTCATATGTGTATATATAATATAACAACGAGCACACTGCACACCAGACCTGATGATAACCCTTGAAGTTCAATGTTGATGTACTCTAATTTTTCATTAAAGACTTTGTGCTGAAACATGGCTTTAAGTATTCCTTTTCAACTTTTTTCTCGTCGTACAGATCTTACATTCTGTTGAAAAATCAGACTTAAAGCATGAACATCCTTTGGCATTGCTTGCGGAAGAGACGAAGAAACTTTTGAAAAAAGATGCAACCATGTTCATGCCAATTTTATCCCAGAGGCATCCACAAGCAACTGCTGTCTCAGCCTCACTCCTTCATAGGATTTATGGCAACAAGTTGGTAAGCTTATATGCTGTTTCATAATGTGAATTACATTTTACATATATTTTGTCCATAATACAGTATTTTTTTAGGTGGATGAGAACTTAGTATTAATGTGCTATTTCAGAAACCTTTTCTTGGTGCTGCTGAACATCTGACGGAAGATGTAGTATCTGTATTTCCGGCAGCTGACAACCTTGAGCAATACATTATGGAACTTATTACGTCCACTTGTGGAGAGGAAACTGCAAATGTATACTGTAGGAAAATAGCTCCATACGAGGTGAGTGGCTCGATTTTCTTACATTACATTTTTTTCCTTATTTCTTTTTAGTTTCAAAATTCAAAGTGAACTTATTCTGATAGTTTATAGTCATGGATACACACAATTGGAAAATAGACTTGGTTCCACTAAGTTAAAGCTGATTAATTACAAAGATGCAAACAAGATGTCTGGTTTACTATGTAGCACCAGTTGCATTGCTTCTTACCATCTTCTTATATTATCTTAGATTGAATCTATATCTGGAACATTGGTGATGCGTTGGGTCAATTCGCAACTTGGGAGGATCTTAGGTTGGGTTGAACGGGCTATTCAGCAAGAGGTAAAAGTTACAATTATCATTTATTTATTTATTTTTGAATATTTTGTGTTAGTTTATCTTTTGTTCTCATCTTGAAAACCTACATTCCCTACTTCATTGTTCCTCTGTCGAGTTTCTTATATTCATGTGATCATTTGACAGAGGTGGGACCCAATATCGCCTCAACAGCGGCATGGGAGTTCAATCGTTGAAGTATTTAGGATTGTGGAGGAGGTACGACTTTGTTCTTTTGGGTATGGTATTGTATATAGTAGATTTTGGAGATTTTTAGATGTAGTCTTTATAATAACTTACCTATGTGTATACGGTATACCACTATACCTGCATGTCTTTATAACAAATTACCTATTTATTTTAAAACAAAATTGCATGGTTAGTTGACAATATTGTTGGTTATTCCTATTGGAGGCCACCAAATTTTACCGCATGCATATGTATAAATATAAAAAACATGTCATACACTTAGTGATAAATCAGTTTGTTTTATTGTTTGGACGTACTTGTTGGATTTGGTATTCAAATCTATT
The DNA here is from genome assembly GCF_041283825.1 of Pyrus communis. NCBI lineage: Eukaryota > Viridiplantae > Streptophyta > Magnoliopsida > Rosales > Rosaceae > Pyrus > Pyrus communis. The sequence continues at coordinate 2,643,698 of NC_142571.1, forward strand.
ATTTATTTCTGGCAATGGTCAGTTACCTTACCTTTAACAATACTGATGTGTTTCCTTGTAAACACCTCTTCGTGCAGACTGTTGACCAATTTTTTGATCTCAAGGTTCCAATGAGGCCTACAGAATTGAATGGTTTGTTTCGTGGGGTTGACAATGCATTTCAGGTGTTTGCTAATCGTGTCATTGACAAGTTGGGTAGGTGCTATTTGTGAGAACTAAATTTACAAAAGGGAAAAGAACCCATAATTTATGTCTTGAGGATTTGCAGGAGTTAAGAAAATTTCATAGAGATCCTAGCTCTTCGTTTGCCCTTGAACCTTTTTCTCATTTTCATTTTTTCCAACATCACAATCTTCTCAAAATATTTTTTTTTCAACATCACAAAGGTTGTAGGTTAAAGTCCTGTGTGCGCTTGTGATTATGTCATTATGTAGGGGTGAGTTGTACAGTTCTAAATTGGTCATGGTGTGTTGTCACAGTACTGAAAACTTCCATGTTTCCTTTACTCTATGTTGCTTATATTCCCTTGCCAAAAATTGTTTATCTGGCCTTATAGATAATTGATTTTTAATTGATTTTCTTGGTGGATATTAGTGTAACACTTATTTTGCTCAATTGTTCTTTGCTTTACCACTGGACCCCAAAAAATTAAGCTGTTAAGGAATGAGTCGATTCTATATATGAAGCTAAACCCTTCATCATGTACAACCCATCATGCATGTGAAGCTAAACCCTTCTTCACGTGCCCCTTGCAAACGGACAAAGAAGTGGGTCCTGTGGTTTGTGGTTTCGAACCTGGGACCTCCAACTAGCAAAGTCTGAGTACCAGTAATGGTCAACTGTGTATATTAAGCAAACAAGATTTTTCATTCTTCTCTCCGTGCTACAAATGGTTTTATCCTTTTTCTTCTTTGTTATCTGCCCTTATTCTACCCATGTGGACCTTGAATTTTTATTTTGGTCATGCAGCTACCAAGGAGGATTTAATTCCACCAGTGCCCATTCTTACAAGATACAGGAAGGAAGTTGGAATAAAGGCTTTTGTAAAGAAGGAACTATTTGATCCTAGGCTGCCTGATGAGAGAAGGTCTACTGAAATTAATTTTAGAACGACTCCAACCCTTTGTGTTCAGTTAAACACACTTCATGTAAGTTCAGCTTTAGCTTCTTTTCGTTAAGAACCTGCTCTCTCTCTCTCTCTCTCTCTCTTGGAATTTCTAAATGATATTAGTGTTAAATGCAACTAAGCATAGCCCTTCTAGGCTTCCCATGAACTTATAATGTTTGTGTTCTTATGTTGTATGCTGCCTGAGTTAGAAAATGATTAGTTATATGTATGTGAATCTTTAAATGCTGCCTCCATTCTTTGATATTTTCCATCCTTGTACACGGATCAAAATTAAATCAAAGTGATATCTTTCTCTTCTAACTTGTTGAAGAAGCACTGGCCAATCTACAGTCATAACGGAGCTGGCTTTAGAAATAGATGTATACTTTCCAGTAAAAACATGGATGCTAATGAGACCTAAGTTTCATATGGAAGGATGGCACTTTGTTATAATAATATGCTAATAACCTTTAGTTGCATCCGTATTTGAAGGTCATCTCATTTCTTACACCACGTCTGTTATGTTTAAGTTTGTTTGTTGACCATATACTTTATTCTGTAGAGTAATTTGACTGCCAATAAGATTATCTAAAACAGTCTGGTTTAATTTGTGCTATTCACAGTATGCAATCAGTCAGCTGAATAAGTTGGAAGATAGCATTTGGGAGAGATGGACGAAGAAGCAGCCCCGCCAAAAACTTATCAGTATGTGTAGAAAAGTGGTTTATAACTTTATACTTGTTTGAAATCTTTCCAATTACAAGAGTTTAGGTTGAGAAATGCATATGCTATCATTTACTCACAATCTTTCTGAGGGCTGATATATTGACCTCTTGTTTGTAGAGAAATCCATGGACGAGAAGTCAAAAAGTTTCACCCAAAAGGACACGTTTGATGGCAGTAGAAAAGATATAAATGCTGCTATAGATCGAATTTGCGAGTTCACTGGTACAAGAATTTCATTATTAAATGATGTTCAATTCCTGGGAAATCTAGATCACTTGTTAATTTAGCAACTTTTTTTTTTCCGCAGGAACTAAGATTATCTTCTGGGATTTGAGGGAACCAATTATTGACAATTTATATAAACCAAGTGTTTCTCTTTCAAGATTTGAAGCAGTGTACGAACCACTTGATACGGTCAGATTTATCCCTTTTGGAAGCTTTTTTCCTATTTTATGTGGTATTAATCACACTGTATATCATTTATTTACCTCCTCTGAACCCCTTTCGCCTAAATTGTATATAATTCCATGTGCCAATTTTATTGTCATGTGCATAGTGGTAGTACAGTCTAACCATTAAATTGAGGGTGCCCTGGGGGTTTGAGCTAAATCTCATCAAGTAGAAAGATGCATTTACTTGAATAATAGGTTCAAATGGTAGTTGTAGTTGGGACGTGGCACAATCAACATGACATAACTTTTTTGTTGGAGGTTATTGATGATATGAATCATGCTCGCACTACATCAAAATTGGATATTCATACGGTCAATTTTGACTTCCGTCCTCTAACAACCTTGGTAGGGTTGAATAATTAGCAGTTCTTTACAATATTGCTAAAGTTTCAGAAGAACGTAAAGATGGACTATTGCAGGAACTTAGTCAACTATGTTATTCTTCAGTTATTAGTTCCCCTTCAACCACTTTTTCTGTTTCCATGTAATTTTTTTTTATTGATATTGAAGACAACTATTGCAGGAACTTAGTCAACTATGTGCTATAATTGTGGAACCACTCAGGGATCGCATTGTGACAAGTCTCCTTCAAGCAACACTGGTCTCCTCCACACCCTTGCTTCTTTGAACAAATCTGTCAAAAATCCTGTAATATATTTATATTTCACTGGATGTTTAATTTTTTTTGCTCTTTTACCAGGATGGTTTACTCCGTGTTCTATTAGATGGTGGCCCATCACGAATTTTCTCTGTGGGAGATGCAAAGCTATTAGAAGAAGATTTGGAGGTCCTCAAGGTACCTGCTTTGTGCCCCTTTGAATATCGGAAGTGACGAATGTTTATTGGTTGACCCTTATTCTCAAAAGTTTAAGATGTTAGATTGTGGGCAAACAGTTATTAACTGTCCTCACATGGGGACAACCCCTCACCATTGGAGGGCCTGGCCCAACACGTGAGAATCAACCCGCATTTCGGGGTTGTTCACTTGTTCTGTTGCGTGTTAAAAAATAAAAAAATAAAAAAAAAATACTCAAAAAGGAGGCATTTGAAAGTTGCTTGAAATTCATCTGGTGAAAGAAGAAATGAACTGGTCTCATTTATGTATTTAGATTTCTCCAAGACTTGTCTACTTTGTGTGATACAGACTTTCAAATTTGTAAACATGCTCTTAATTTGTGTCATTGTGGATGTAAAACAGGAGTTTTTCATCTCTGGAGGAGATGGGCTTCCGCGAGGAGTTGTTGAGAATCAGGTAGCACGTGTTCGGGATGTAGTAAAGTTACACAGCTACGAGGTTAGTTCATCCTTTTTCTGGTTGAAGGTTTACACGTGAATCAGATTATTTCAGGCATTATACTATTCTATTGCCACTAGGAATAAGTGTTAAAACGCAAAATGTTCATCTAGACAGATGCCATTTTCCGATTCATTTTTTTTCACAACCCTCTCGCTGTGATTTAACAAGTTGGTTTGTCAAGAACCAAAATAGAAAAAGGGAGAATGAGAGAAATAGCCATCTTTTCGAACCATAGAACGAGCCACAAACAATATTCTTATTGACTGGAAATAAATTGTAAGATGTAGCGGATCAAGGAGCTAACAAGCATTCATCGCCAAGCTTAATGTGTAGCTCGACCACACACACGCACACACATACACATAAGCACGCAATACTCGCAAATTCAATATTTGATCATGACAATGTCTACTATCTTGGTATAAGATTGAACATAAGACGTCTGACGTCCATTTTTTCTGGGTCGCTTTTCTTTTTACTTGCTCTGTTTGCAGACTCGAGAACTGGTCGACGACTTGAAGTCTTCTGGTGGCCTGGAAATGCAGGGTGGTAGAAGCAAGCTAGGGGCTGATTCTAAGACCCTTTTGAGAGTATTATGTCACAGAGGTGATTCAGAGGCCTCTCAATTCCTCAAGAAACAGTACAAGATACCCAAGTCCTCGGCGTAGGGGTTATCTTTGCTCTTCAGAAAATTCCTCTATGGAAATGTAAAGCTTAATTCATTGTTTTTATCTCTGTTTGTGTAACTTATGTACATGTAATACGAGCTATCCTACGTCTTAAATCTGTATTTTTTCGGATTCGTAGATCTTTTCCCTTAAGATATGAAAATAAAACATATATCTGATGCAAATAGAACGCAATGCACTTTCTGTCTACGTAACCGCCGGTGGAAAGAGTAACTCTGCGAGATTAACGGGTGATGGTTCTGTCAAACGAAGGTGATTACACGAAAGACGATCACAAGTCATTCATAAATACTTTTTGGAAAATTTTATTCGACCACAGGTTTTATATCTCATTCTCTCCATGCATTTAAAATTAGTTTCTAAATTACTATTTAGTATTACGGTCTAATGATATTTTTCTTCACTTATAAGTAAGAAGTTTTAGGTTCAATACTCGTCAAAGACGAATTTGAACTACATTATTGCTAGCCCATCATGACGTTTAATCCACTCCTCCACTCCCTTATGCTCACCTTAAGAAAACACAACCTAATTATCTAACTTTTCTAAATTACTACATCAATTAATCCTGATTAAGCCTATTAGTTTCCCATAAGAGAAAATTTTCAACGTGCAGGGATACGATTGGATACATCAAGTATCATAGTTTTTTTTCTTCCAAATATCTAAACATTTATATTATGCCACTTGGTATATGGGGCCGTATTCCTAGCATAATGAAAAATCTCTTCCTCATCAACCCTCACTAGCAAACTCCCATCCATCCGTCTCAACCTATCGAAATCCCTACACAAATTAATCAAACAACTTCTTCATGACCAACTTCATAATCAATTTTCCCATGTACAACATTAGCTTACAATTCATTGGCAATTTTAGGGCTTGGTTGTTGTTCATTAGCTACGGTGTATTGATAAAGCCCATTTTACTTTTAAGCTTAAATCCATCTTATTTTTAAGCTTAAGCTTCAGCCCGCATATTCATATATTATTGGTATAAGACGCCGTGTGTAATGTTCATGTATAATATAAGTTATTCTTCTTTTATTCTTTTATAGAACTATTTAAAAAAGAATTTACTAATGGGAATTGCCGGTTGAGTTAAGTGGTAACTCCTGTTATTTTGGTTGATTAGGTATGGATTTAAAGTTTATCATCAAGTTTAAATTTTATTACTCATTAGCTTAATCGGTTGACACGACATTACTCACTAAGATAATACACTAACACGAAGACTTCAGTTGAATTTAAGAGGGTGTACATCTAACTAGCCTTCTGTAAACAAATAAAAGTATAATTTTAATTTTTTTTACATTGATATTTTTAAACTAGGGAATGAGAGATCGGCTAAGCATAAAACTTAAAACGATGATTAACAATGGTGATTTTGGACTGAATCAATCCCCCCTTAAACCCATAATAAAACCCTAGCTTAAAGCGTCACTAACACCCAAGTCAGAAAGCACTCAGACTCCTCTCTCTCTCACTTTGAATTTTTTTTTTTTTAATCAATTTCAATGGCGTCCGGTGGAGGGAACGCAGGGGGAGGAGTGGAGTGGCATCTGCGGCCTCCAAACCCTAAAAACCCTATCGTCTTCTTCGACATCACCATCGGTACCATCCCCGCCGGTCGCATAAAGATGGAGCTCTTCGCCGATATAGCCCCTAAAACCGCCGAGAATTTCAGGCATTTTCCCTCGCTTTCTCTTTCTTTTAGTATTCCTCTTTTGTCATCCACTTCTTCGTTTAAGACGCCGTCGTTTCGTTCCTAATTGAGCTTGCTTGTCTTCTCTTTACTTGTTCCAGGCAATTCTGCACCGGCGAGTACAGGTAGGGCAAGCCCCAAACGCACAAACCTATTATTTTTTTCTTCAATTTTGGGGATTTTGATTTTACTAATTATTTGGATTTTGTAAAAAAATATTTGAATTGGATGTTGTAAATTGGCAGAAAAGCTGGATTGCCGGTTGGGTACAAGGGGTGCCAATTCCACAGGGTGATTAAGGATTTCATGATTCAAGCTGGTGACTTTCTCAAGGTTTTTCCTCTTTCTTCAACCAGTATCTGCTTTTGTTTACGTATGCCGTTTCGATTCTTTAAGGTGTTGGCATTGTGAGTTTGTTACCATTTTCTGAATATGAATATGCATACCTATTATCAGCTAGGTGGTCTTTTTAATCGAAACTATTTTAACCGTGCTCTTGTAATACATTCAATGTGTAACTTCTGCCCCATTCATCTCTAATCAGTGCACAACACTGTGTACAATAGTATTCTACTTTTCTTAATTAAAATAGATATCGTTTGGATAAAAAATGGGGAAATGTTATTTCTAGCTTAAAGTGTTTTGACACTAAAGGGTACACATATAAAGGAGGTTGTACTCATTCATGAGGTTATGCAATGCCCTGGTCGTAAACAATAAAACATTAAAACATCGATGTTACTAACAATTATTGATGCTCAAGTTTTTTTTTCCGCCTGTTGCGAGATTTTATAATGAAGATCTTGATTTGCAGGGTGATGGTAGTGGCTGTGTTTCCATCTATGGACTTAAGTTTGATGACGAGACCTTTGATGCCAAACACACTGGTCCTGGCCTCTTGTCAATGGTATGCATTTTTCATGTTGCATTCAGTACCATTCATTAACTTTTGCTGTGTTTTTCCCTTACTTTTGGATCCTATCCAACATCTGTTTGATTTACCTTACCTTCATGTTACAATTCCCATGTGCACTAGAATCTCTGTGTGTAGAATTTAAAAGGGTTAAGCTTTTTATTTAGTCCTTTAATACAACAAAATTGTACTCGGAGATACAAAAAATTAGTTTCTATTTGAATTTACAATGATGAGCTTTTGTACTTTTTCAACCTTTCTTAGGCAGTACAAAAAATTGTACTTTTGCTAGTGATTGGTCCTTTTATGTCAAAGTCTCACCGGCATTGGTTTACTTATATGCGAGTGAGTTTGGAGTTTAAAGTCTCACCAGCCTTTGATTTTGGGTGAAATTTGGGTGAGAGCCTTTCAAAATGGAAGATCCAACTTTTGAATAGTAATTTTAGCATATCACATCGGCATTCCTGGTTTTCTGGAAGGAGTACGAGTTGCAATTGTTTCTGTAGTGTTATTAACATGTTCATTGGTCTTTCGGCATTTCTGTATTGGCAGACCTTTATGTACCAGTACGTTTTTGTCCTTCTCTCTTATCCTCAACCTTTTTATAGGTTGCTGCAATATTCATTTAGAACAGGGAAAGAAGAATGGGGATTGATGGGATTCCAATGGCCATTAACCTATTAGGTGTATGTGCATAATTAATAACCTGTATTAGGGTTTTATTATTTGTTACTTCTTGTAAGATTTTATTCTTTGATTGGCTGATGATCCTGTCCGAAAACAGGAAATTTTACACACGCACATACAAACTGAGACACATATATTTTTCAGTTCCAACATGAAAGTCTACTTTTGACGCTGAATCGATATAATCTTTTGCTCCTTTTCAGGCAAATAGTGGACCAAATACAAATGGGAGCCAGGTAATTCAATAACTCTGGCTTCTAATTGATAATAAGATAAAGCAAAACTGTCTCTCTTTGGTTCTCTCTTACACACACACAGTTGTGGCTAATGTTTGTTTGCTTTTGCACTTCAGTTCTTTATCACTTGCGCGAAATGTGACTGGCTTGACAATAAACATGTTGTGTTTGGGGTATGCTATGATCCTTCTCTCTTCTGTCAATAATGCATTATATTACTCAAACGTACAAGTCACCTTATACTAATCAAAGAGAAATTTGTTATTTAGTTGCTAAAAACAATCAATAGTCATAATAAGTATTACCATGCATCAATCCCGAATGAGAATTTAATAATACTTATCCTGAGTTGATACAAGTCATTTTGTACTGTGAAACTTTTTGCATAAAATGATTCTAGGAACCAAACGTCCACACACCCGTGAGCAAGCAAACACGCATAAGTTGTCCTAGGGATTTCCACCGACTATTTATCCTTTTTGTCACCTGGCCCCTAAATTACCTGTTTGCCTTTAGGTTTAACCTTCCGATTATTTTGTAGTACTGACAAACTGTTTTCTTTTTGTTAATTTTATGTAGAGAGTGCTTGGAGATGGTCTTTTGGTTGTTAGGAAGATTGAGAATGTGGCTACAGGACCCAACAATCGCCCTAAACTAGCTTGTGTTATTGCTGAATGCGGAGAGATGTAAATCCTGAGTTTATGAACAGCTTTATTGATGGTTAACTGTAAAAACTTTTGTAACCAATAGAATCTTAATTTTCCCAGTAAAAACATTCTATGGGTGTAATTCTAATGAAAAATAATATAATGTTCTGACTTCTGACTTCTTAAGATGAAGGATCCTTTTGTTCATAGACTTGTTAATTTTATTGCATATGCATTTTCTGTTGTTCACTAAGGTGGCCTTTGTTAAGAGAGGATTGGCTTATATAGGATAACTGAGTATATTGAAGACATTTTAAGGGAAGAAATGGATGCGAACTTTCAAATTTTGTCCAAGTTGAAGGCTATTCATGAAGAAAAGGTATTCTTACGAATCCCCACAAAAATAGTAAGATAACTTTTCTTCGGGGGAACCTTCAACTTGAGGATTAGTAAGGATACATTTTCTTCATGAGCAACTTTCAACTTGAACAAAGTATAAAAGTTATCTTCTATTTTTTCCTTCAAAATGCCTCCAATATATCGAGTTATCCTATCCAAACCAATCCTCTCTATAACAAACGCCACCTTATTGTTTTTTTTTTCTTCAAAGATCCGGGTTTCAGTTTTTCCGATATGAAATATAAAAATAAATCAATGGTGTGACATCTTCATTCCAGACCAGGACCAAACAAAAATTGTGTGACATCTTCATTTCAACAAAGACCTTCGCTTACTAACGGGTCAATGGATTCACTAACGAGACAATGGATTCTAATAAAATTAAAAACAGAAAGATCGAACTGTTGTGTCAACTTGTCATTGTCTCGGCGACGAACATCATTTTCCTTTCCCTTTAACTTATGTACTTAAGAATCGAAATTAAGTTTCTTCTGTTATAGCCAACTTGATCAAGTCCAAATCTATTTAAGTAGCTTTTCTTTCGTAAAGTTTTCCTTCATTCCTCCCTCCTCCCACTATGCGTCCTCCACCCCTCTTGATCCATCCTTTCCGTCGAAATAAAAATCTAAAATCTAAATGGTTAACCGAAACCATCGATCTATCGACTTGTCGTATGCCTTTGCCAGGGCAGGGTTTAGAGAAAACGTCACAGGCTGTGTTGAACAAAGCTTGAAAGCACCATTCGGCGGCGATGGAGCCATTCTTGTCGTGAAGCAACCGTGCGAGGCAAGAAAGATGCTTTTGTTTTTCTAAAAGAAATTGCAACATCGACCGAACCTTGGTAGTACCACAAAAAAGGTCACCAAAATATTACTGTTACCAGTTCCTTAGTTAATAAACAAATATAGATGAAATTCTTGTAACCTTCAAAACTCTTGTTTATTTCATTAGTACACAATCTTTCCAGCTTACTCCACATTGTGCTGGTTTCGGTTTCGGAGGCCGGCCGGCTGAATCTGAACTACAATGGACTTATAAAACTAGACCCTTACTCCTTCATTCTTCATATCTTCATTCAAGCTAAAAATCAAAGAAGGATGGCTCAAGTACTTCAACTCTCTCTCCTTTATGCGGCAGCAGTTGCTTTCATGTTTCAACAATGTTGTGGTAAGTAGTGCTACTATTTTCACAACTTTTATCCCCGTATATATTTATTTATCATAAAATGTTTATTGAACCTTTTATCCGAGCGATATTCTGAACTAATATAAATTACGGGGAGGGAGAATTGAACTTGAGGACGCAAGGGGAAGCACACTCGTTAGTCTCTCTGATATGGGACAATTGCATTTTCTTTTCACTATTTGTATATATGTGCCATCATAAGCCATATATCCAATATTTTTTCTTGTGCGTTAACCGTGACGTTATGGACGTACACATGATTCAGATGGGAAGTTGATGATGGAGTACATAGGAGCCACTGGAATTCCTATAACATTTGACACTGTACCGATTGACAGTGCGATCGACTTCCATTTCATACTCGGGTTTGCGATTGATGCAGACTCATCAGGCAAGCAACAAAATGGGATATTCTCACCATATTGGCAATCTACATTAACCCCACAATCTGTTGCAGCCATCAAGCAAAAACACTCTAATGTTAAAGTCATGGTAAGCCTCTCAGGTTGGAGCTTGGGTGATCAAGTTCTTCACTGGTACAATCCAATAAACCCGAAAAAATGGGTATCTAACGCTGTCTCGTCACTTGGCTCGATAATCACCACTTACCATCTTGATGGCATTGACATAGACTACGAAAATTTCCCAAACCCGAAGAGCAGTAATTCATCAAGTTCTTTTGCTTTTTGCATTGGCGAGCTCATCACTGGCTTGAAAAACAAAGGACTCGTTTCTGTTGCTAGTATTGCACCGTTTTACAGTACAACTGCGCCGTATATTGAGCTCTTTGATGGCTATGCAGATGTTATAGACTATGTCAATCACCAGTTCTAAACTGATAAGGTTACTACCGCGAAGGGATATCTGCAAGCGTTCAAGCTTCGAGCCGCACAATTTGGAAAGGAAAAGTTGTTGCCTGCCTATGAAGTAGATGGAAGAGGAATTCAAGGGGATGCCTTTTTTGATGCTTTGACACTGTTGCAGACAAATGGATTCGAAATTAATGGGGTCATGATCTTCTCGGCGGATGCTTCTTCTAAAAACAACTTTTACTATGAGAGAAAATCACAAGCTTTCTTGCTCAATTCTACTAGTAGTACTAACTAGTCTGAGTACCTGGTTGAAATATATATACTTAGCCTCCTCGCATGCGGTCTCACTCGTGCAAGAGCGTATAGTTATTTTTTCATTTGTGATTTGTTTCGTAAGTTACTCGTGCAAGAGCGTATAGTTATTTTTTCATTTGTGATTTGTTTCGTAAGTTACGTATGTTCTGGTTGCGAATTTTTCTTTTTTGTTGCATTAATATTCTATGTATTTCTGCTAATAAAAGAAAGGTTATCATTCTTACTACATTAACGCTATTTGATATTTTTCGCTCGTATGTTCTACCCGGTCTTTGACAAGATTATCCAACTTCGGCTGCCATAGGTTGCTAGAGACACTACTCCAATAAATAGAAAGTATTCATATCATGACTAGATATAAAATATAGAAGTGAGATGAGGGAACAGTGTAAGAGATTCAAAATTTGATTAATTCAACAAAATTGTATTGAATAGAGAGTACATATACAACAGTAAGCACTCCAAAATTTCAAGGAGGCAAATTAATAACAAAGTGAGGAACACATTAAGCCACTCGGCATACGGATACCATGATCACTGTTGCCTTTTGGCCTGGATTTGATTTTCTAATAATCTTAATGGTTTTCTTGTAGCAGCTCCCATCACCACCAGGGCTAGACCTTTTGCGAGGGAAGGCACTGGACCTATGCTGCCGTGGCGGTTTGCACTCACTAGCTCTGCGTTTGTTGGAACCATGAGCCGCTTGAAACCTTCTTTTCAAACACTTGTCGTAAGCATCTTTCTTAGCAGGGTCAGAGAGAACGTCCCATGCCGCCTTAATATGCTTGAAAGCACCCTCCGCGGCGATTGATGTATTCTTGTCAGGGTGCAAGGCTAGTGCCAGTCTCTTGTATTGTTTCTTGATGATTTCTGAGTCGGCAACTGTAGGGTTTTCGATGCCAAGAACATGGTACAGGTTTTGCTTGGGTGACACGGCAGAATGAACTTGGTATGCGGTCATGTAACTGTCCATACCATGCAAATCTGGATCGAATTCTTTTGCTGCCTTGGCCTGCTTGATTGCATATTCGAAGTTTCCAAGCATGAAATATGCTTCTGCAGCCTCTCGGGCCTTGACGGCAGCCATCTGTGCAAGGTTGGAGATGTGGTCAGGACACAATGCTTGAGGAACGGAGTTGCTGGGGATTCTGCTGCGGCCAATGGCCACGCTACTGCGCTTGAACTTTAAAGTTGAAGCCATTGTGTAGAGACATATATCGATCCGAGAGAGAGAGAGAGAGAGAAAGAGAGTAGTGAAGGAAACTAGGAACCAGAAACAAAGTAGGGTATACTCGTGACTTAAGCGGCTTAAAAACCCTAGAAAAAAAAAAAGGATACTTGGGCAGAAAGTTCAATTCCTATTAGTAGTTGAATTAGGAACCGACCAATTCATGTATATTTTGTTAAAATAGGATTTCTAATCCTTAATTGGATTGGATTTCTCAACAAGAACATTCCTACTCCAAATATAGTTCCAAGATGAGAAACTTTATATGAACTTTGGATTGGCTAAGTTGGCCCTAATACATGAGTTGGATTTGTTTCGTTTGATGAACCTATGACATTGTTTTCGAAGATTTTACTCGGTAATTATCAATAAATGACTACCATATCTCCTAATATATATAATTGTCTATAATTAAAAAGAGATTTTCTAGTCACACTTTCAACACACATCTAAGTTCACCCCCATAAAGTGCCCAGACCCAATTTACCCTTACTAAAAAAGTTAATATATATTTTGAAAGAAAAAAAGCATACAAACCCCAGCAACCTCCTCCGACCCTGCCACCACGCCAATATCCCCCACCAGCCCGGCTATGTTGTCATCTTCAGTGGATAATCATCCCATTTTTCTCTGTGTACAAATTGGCATTATTTATTTTGGTTTATGTTTGTATATGCGGTATGTGCATTTTTCTCACACGCAAGAGGCTTTTTCTGCGCCTTTACATAGCAGATTAAATTGGTTTTTTAATTGTGGCTTTGTCTTTGAAGTAAAGTATTCGATCTGGTTGTGAATTTTTCTTTTTGTTGTATTAATTTTTTATGAATTGTTGTTTATAAAAGAACGCTTATCATTCTCAAATATTAACCTCAAGATCTCTCTCATTCCCTTGTGCTACCTTGTGTCTTGATAATATTATCCAAAATCTGGCTATACCATAAATGGCTGGAGAAATTACAAGTACATACAACATAGTAAGCACTCCAAATTTTCAAGGAGGCAAATCAAGTACAAAGCGAGGAACACATTAAGCCACTCGGCATACAGACACCATCATCACAGTTGCCTTTTGGCCTGGATTACATTTTCTTATAATCTTAAAGGTTTTCTTATAGCAGCTCCCTTCGCCTCCTGGGCTAGCCATTTTGCGAGGGAAAGCACTGGACCTCTGCGGCTGTGTTGGTTTACACTCACTAGCTCTGCGCTTATTGGAACCACGAGCTGCTTGAAACCGTCGTATCAAAGACTTGTCGTAAGCCTCTCTTTTTGCTGGGTCAGACAGAACGTCCCAGGCTGCCTTAACATGCTTGAAAGCACTCTCAGTGGGGATTGATCTATTCTTGTCAGGGTGCAAGGCAAGTGCCAGTCTCTTGTATTGTTTCTTGATGGTTTCTGAGTCGGCAACTGTAGGGTTTTCGATGCCAAGAACACGGTACAAGTTTTCCTTATGTGACACGGCAAAATGAATTTGGTCTGCAGTCACGTAGTTTTCGATACCATGCAAATCTGCATCGAACTCTTTTGCTGCCTTGGCTTGTATGATTGCATATTCGAAGTTTCCCAGCGTGTAATAAGCTTCAGCAGCTTCTCGGGCCTTGACCGCTGCCATCTGTGCGAGGTTGGTGATGTGATCAGGACACAATGCTTGAGGAATGGAGTTGCTGGGGATTCTGCTGCGGCCGATGGCCATGCTACTGCGCTTGAACTTTAAAGTAGAAGCCATGGTGTAGGTATATCGAGAGAGAGAGAGAGAGCGAAGGAAATTAGGAACTGAGAAGGTACTATATTCTTGCTGGTTGGAGATATATATAACACAACTTTTCTACGCGTAACTTAAGCAAGTGAAAAACCCTAGAAAAAGGAAACTTGGATATAAGTAGAGGAAAGAGATCGGTCATTGAATCAAGTGATCTGGGCCTTTGAATTTGATCCAACTGTTAAATACAGAAGCCATCTTTAAAAGTTATAATAATTTTAGCCGTTGAATCAAATTTTAAAGACCCGGATCACTTGATCCGGTAGCCTTGGTGGAAGAGATCAGGAGAGGATGTCTTTCTAGAAGTAGAACTTCCCATTACTATTCGTAATTTAATTAGGGCTGAGTCGGCTGACCCTTGTGTCCTGGTAGATAATTAAATTAATTGTCCTTAGGCCATTTTAATAATGCCTTGGGAAACAAGGATTAACCGTAGATAATTAAACCAATTACAATAAGGTTTCTGCTCAAAATATATATAGTTTTAAAAGATTAACATCAGCCAATTATATAACATAAAATTTAATAACAATTACCAAAAAAATATTTAATAACAAAACACAGCCCCATGAATCGAAAATTAAGAGAGAAGTTTAGAATGCTTCACTATGTACATATAAATAATACATCCACGTTTCATTAGTAAGAGGACATTACTATATTTCTCTAGAAGTAGGAATTCTTACATTTTGTCAATCGCATACATTTTGCGCACGTGTCAAATTTTGATAGAAAAGAATATGGAATCTTCTAGTTTCAAAGGGAAGGAGGATATGCCCATAACTAGCGAACACCTTCTCTCTCTCTAGTTCCAAATCTATGCTTGTAAATATAAAAAAAAAAAAAACAAAAAAACAAAAAAAGAATTGTGTGACATCTTCATCCAATAGAGACATTCGCTTTCTAAAAAGACAATCGAAAGATTGAACTGTTGTGTCAACTTGTCATTTCCCCGGCGATGAATATCATTTTCATTTTCCTTTGACTTTTGTACTTAAAAATCGTCTTTTGTTTCATCAAAAAATAAAAAATCGTCTTTTGTTCTTCTGTTATAGCCAACTTGATCAAGTCCAAGTCTGTTTAAGTAGTTTTTGATGCTTTGACACTGTTGCAGACAAATGGATTCAAAACTAATGGGGTCATGATCTTCTCAGCGGATGCTTCTTCTGAAAACAACTTTTACTATGACAGAAAATCACAAGCTTTCTTGCTCAATTCTATTACTAATAGTACTAACTATTCTAAGCACCCGATTGAAATATATATATATATATATATATATATATATATATATATATTTAGCCTCCTCGCATGCGATCTCACTCGTGCAAGAGCTTATAGTTTTTTTTTTGTCATTTGTAATTTGTTTCTTAAGTTACGTGTGTTCTAGTTGGAATTTTTCTTTTTCGTTGCATTAGTTTTCTATGTATTTCTGCTAATAAAAGTAAGGCTATCATTCTAAATATATTAACCCATCTATTTTGTTCTTATGTTCTACCGACTCGTTCTATTGACAAGATTATCCAACTTCGGTTGCCATAGATTGCTAGAGACACTACTTTCCATAAATAGCCAACATTTACATCATGACTAGATAGAAAATATAAAGTGGGATGCGGGAACAGTGTAAGAGATTCAAAATTTGATTGATTCAACAAAATTGTATTGAATAAAAAGTACATATATAACAGTAAGCACTCCAAAATTTCAAGGAGGCAAATTAAGTACAAAGCGAGGAACACATTAAGCCACTCGGCATACGGACACCATCATCACAGTTGCCTTTTGGCCTGGATTACATTTTCTTATAATCTTAATTGTTTTCTTGTAGCAGCTCCCATCACCGCCAGGACTGGTCCTTTTGCGAGGGAAGGCACTGGACCTCTGCGGCTGTGCTGGTTTGCACTCACTAGCTCTGCGCTTATTGGAACCATGAGCCGCTTGAAACCGTCGTCTCAAAGATTTGTCGTAAGCCTCTCTTTTTGCTGGGTCAGAGAGAACGTCCCACGCTGCCTTAACATGCTTGAAAGCACCCTCGGCGGCCATTGATCCATTCTTGTCGGGGTGCAAGGCAAGTGCCAGTCTCTTGTATTGTTTCTTGATGGTTTCCGAGTCAGCAACTGTAGGGTTTTCGATGCCAAGAACACGGTACAAGTTTTCCTTGTGTGACACAGCAGAATGAACTTGGTATGCGTTCATGTGGTTTTCGATACCATGCAAATCTGGATCGAACTCGTTCGCTGCCTTGGCTTGCATGATTGCATATTCGAAGTTTCCAAGTGTGAAATAAGCTTCAGCAGCCTCTCGGGCCTTGATCGCTGCCATCTGCGTGAGGTTGGTGATGTGATCAGGACACAATGCTTGAGGAATGGAGTTGCTGGGGATTCTGCTGCGGCCGATGGCCATGCTACTGAGCTTGAATTTTAGAGTAGGAGCCATGGTGCAGATATATCGATCGATCGAGAGAGAGAGAGAGAGAGAGAGAGAGAGAGAGAGAGAATGTGGTGAATGAAATTAGGAACTGAGAAGGTAATATATTCTTGCTCGTTGGAGATATATATAACACAACTTTTCTACGCGTAACTTAAAGCAAGTGAAAACCCTAGAAAAAGGAAACTTATCATTACTATTCCTAATTTAATTAGAAATAGTAATGATTAGTTTAATTAGGGCTGAGTCGGCTGACCCTCATGTACTGGTAGATAATTAAATTGATTATCCTTAAGCCCTTTTAATAATATTGCCTTGGGAAACAAGGATTACCGGTAGATATTTAAAACAATTACAGTAAGGTTTATGCTCAAAATATATATAGTTTCATCAAAAGATTAACACCATTGAAGTTGTATAACATAAGATTTAATAAATAATACATCCACGTTTCATTTGTAAGAGGACATTTCTAAGCTAGTTCTCTAGAAGTAGGAATTCTTACATTTTGCTAATCGCACACATTTTTTACGCACATGTCAAATTTCAGTAGAAAAGAATATGAAAATTTCTAGTTTCAAAAGGAAGGAGAGACATGCCTATAACGAACATCTTCTCTCTCTAGTTTCCATATCTATGCGTGTAAATATAAAAAAAATTAGAAGGTGGATGGGAAACATATAGGAACTAGGAGTGGGAATAGCACAACTTTTTCTTGTTCCAATGAAACCTAATTGAATCTTGAATTTAAAGAAAGTTATGATTTCATCATAAAACTAAACGACGAGAATTGCTTGCTGGTGGTTGGATCCAAATTCCTTAGCTCATGAAGTGTCTTAAGCATCGCCAAGAGTCCAACAAAATTGTCAAATGAGTCTTCAAAGTTAGAAAATATCCTATACTGTCTAGATTAGAGAGTATATCCCACTCTTATGATTATTAAAAGTTGTCTTTGTTAAAGCTTACCCAAATGAAACTAAAACAAGGTGGTCCTATGATGGAAAATAATAAGTACTTAGATTTGTGGAGTATATATGTTGGAGCAAAATTGTGAATCAACAAATTTTAGTCTTCAAACTGTCAAGCGAGTCAACAAACTTGTATTTGAAGAAGGGTAATCTTAAGGAGCCTCAATTCGCAGACTAAATTTTATAAACTAAATTTTATAAACTAAATGACATAGAAGTTGATAATTGGATTATTACTTAATTGTTTATTAACGTTCTTATTTCTTAGTAGTGATATACATCATTTAGTTTACAAATTTAATTTGCCTAGCATTACTCATTGTATTTTGTTGTTTACTACTATCGATGTGCAAGACATATTGTTCCTAACAGTTGTCTAAGGGGTTTTTTTCCTTTAAAAATAGAACTAACTGGTGATTTCGTCATAGAAATTCACTCTTTCGAAAATCGAAAAGATTTATACATGCTATTAACTTCTGACCATCAAATTTGATAAATCAGACAAAATAAACAGCCAAAATTTAATACAATATGTGTTAAAAATAGTGCGTGTTTATTATTCTTTAAAAAAATAATTTTTAAAAAAGAGAGTAACAAACAACAACAAATGGCAGGTGAAAGTGAAACATGGGACCAATATGAGAAAAGCAAAATATCAGGTGAAACGACTCCGTTTGGCTCGTGGTCACCACATTGATAACCTTCCCAGGTAGACCAGAATTGGGCGAGTGACAAGTTAACATAGCCATTGGGGCGAGTAGAGCGAGGCGGAAGAACTCAGCGAGTCGAGTTTTGAGTTTTCGGAGGAAGAAATGTCGTTTATTCAGCGGGCAGTGAAGGTGCCACCGAACTCGGCGTCTCTGGACGAAGCCAGGCACCGAGTCTTCGACTTCTTTAGGGCCGCCTGCAGATCCATCCCCACCATCATGGACATCTACAACCTCGACGACGTCGTTGCGCCCTCTCACCTCCGCTCCGCCGTCGCCTCCGAGATCCGCAAGAACGCCTCCGTCACTAACCCTAAGGTCCCCTTCTCCCTCTCTCTATATCTTCAAATTATACGATACGCTGCCCTTTTAATCATCTGAAATTTCGAACAAGGAGTAAAATGTCTGGAATTTCATATTTCGCCGACGATAAACCTTCATTTTGCAATCAAATTGGGGATTTTTGAATACAGTACAGTCTTCCAATCTTGTATTTGGTATTGAATTTTTCTGCTTAGTATTTACATAAATTTGGGCAGAAGGTAAAGGATCGCGTCGAATAGGACTGATTTTAGATGCTGCATTTTCTGTTGGTGTCAAAATTTCCACCTAGAAGTAGCTGAGCTTTTCGGAAATAGTGGTTAATCGAAAAATCTTAACATGGTATCGGAGCAGAAGATGCAAGCTCGAACCTTTGCGAAACTTTCATATTCATGTTAAGTTTCACTTTGTTGGGATCTATAGTGGTAATGGGAGGTCACGCATTGAGGACTTTAGAAGATGCAAGCTCGAACCTTTGCAAAACTTCCACATTTATATTAAGTTTCACCGTTTTGGGCTCGATAGTGGTAGTGGAGAGAGCACGTTGAGGACATTATTGGAGTATAACTGGGATACTAGTTAACTTACATCCTAAACAAGGGAGAATCATTTTGAATATATGTTGTCCTACGTCCTAACATCTTAAATCTTTTAATTTGTGGGGATATTGGAACTGAAAACATATAATGGTTAGATTTCTTTTCGGGATTCAATATGGTAAGGATTTCTCATTTTTAGCAGCAATCAATTTATGTGATCTGTTGTAATATAAGCAGGAATTTGTGGGTAAACCCCACACATTGGATTGCAATACACATGTATAGGTAATTAGGTTTTGAAAATTTGTGAAGATAAATCCTTTCTGTAACTTTTTTTCAGCTATTCCTTCTTGCGGTTAAGTTATTATTTGTGTGGTGTTTTGTTTCTCTGTAGCAAACTTCAAACAGTTTGCATCTCTATATGTTTGTGGAAATGATTATATTAGGCTAAAAACAAAGCTTTCATTGAGTGAAACAATTGAATGAAATCAGTCATTCGTGTGATGCACTTTGACATTGCTCGGTAATATGCAAATTATATGTGTTGAATAAATTTCGAAGAATTTCTAGTGAGTTGGTTGTATATCAAGTTGTGTCTATTAGGTACGAAATCAGAATTGTGGAAAGTATAACCAGGAATTTCATTACTATCCATACCTACTTGCTGACGCGCTTCATGTTAATTTGATTTTGACTTGTAAAAACAAGTCTCATTTTGTGGATGGTATGGAAATGCAGGTCATCGATATGCTGCTCTTCAAGGCAATGGAAGAGTTGAATAACATCACTGAGCATGCAAAGCAGCGACACCACATCATTGGCCAGTACGTGGTTGGTCACCAAGGGCTTGTGCAGGATTTGGGCACCAAAGATCAGGGGGCCTCTGCTTTTCTCAAAGATTTTTATAAGAGCAATTATTTTTGAATCTCCGCTGTTCCCTGGATTGTGCTTCCGTGGGACTTTGGTTTCGGAGCTGTTAAATAAAGGTGTACTTGACAATTTTTTTGCATCTTTCTGTTGGATATAGATTGTTAAGGTCATGGGTCATACCTCAATTGCTGTTGTTTAAGAAGTCATTAATGTTTTGACAAATGAAGAAACAAGATACAGTTATGTCATTGGATGAGCATTGTAGCTTATTGTTCTGTTGTTTTTTTTTTTATGCTGTGAGGTTCTTTTGAGAGCATTTCTCCGAGTTTATAATCTTTTCTGCATGCCTTATTTGTTGGGAGGTTTCCCCATTTTTTCCAGCCAAACATTTTGATAAGAAACTTATACAATGTACTCGAATTGAATTTAAGAGTCTCGTTATCTTAGTCACCTGGTGATCAAGGATTAATGGTTTAGGTGAATTTGCGACTCCCATTCATTTGGTCATGCAATTTTGAATTGATATCAAGGATTTGAGATTATGACACTAAGAGCGCATGTATTCTTCACCTTTTGATATCAAAATTAACAATGGGTGATTGTGCATTTTCTGGTTGTCAAGTAACTCAGAGAGCATTTCTAAATATAAGTGACTCGGGGAGCATTTCTATATATATATATATATTATTTTTTTTATTTTTTTTATTTTTATTTTTTTTTACAAACAATATTATCTACACTAAGGTGATGAAGGAGTGAGCTAAGCTTTACAATGAGTTAGCAATAATGTGGTTCAAGTTCGTCCTTGGTAAGAATCGAACCTAAGACTCTTATTTTACAAGAGGAATATCACTAAACCGTAGTACTAAGTATCAAATATTGTACTACATAAATTTTGCTCATTGATTTTCTTTTATTCATTCGATCTGACGGCCGAACATTGAGAGGTGTGTGAAAAGTAAAAATGGGTGTAGATAGCACTACCCTAAATTACATTCTACTCCCTTAAGTTTGGGTGCAATTGCAACCTCATACATCTTTTAAAACATTTAGCTATTATTTTATTTCAATTTCATACAACCGGTAGAAAATTCTGAAATAATTTGTGAAGCTATTATTTTATTTTTGTTAGTTTCTTCGTTATTTGCCTATGTAAACGTCCTGTTATATGCTTCTCTCGGAAAACATTTAAGTGTTTTTTCAAGATTTATTTAAACTTTTACTAAAGATAAGTTCTAAAATTATTTTAAAAAACGATTTTACTCATTTTAAAAGTATTTATAAATAAGCCATATACCACAACAATATTTTGTGCATCTCGGTTGGAGTGAGGATCCTCGTCGGATTCTCTTTGTGAGGATCTCCGACGAGGATCTCGAGGATCCTTAAATCATATTTATTTATCGTATATCGTGCGGTTATAAATCATTGTATATTTTTTATTTAAAATTAAATATAAAAAGTATCTGAGAAAAATTAACAATATTATATACAATAAATGGATATAATTAAAAAATCTTCAAAATCCCCACAAAAAAAAAAATCCGATGAGATGTCTTTCGGATGGGCTCAACTGGTGCGTTATCAGCGAAGATTTGGCTGTACTGAAACTGACACGGATTTCAGGGAAAGCAAATAAACAAATCAACAGAAAATGTCAAACCAATCAACTTTAGAAAGAAAAAATAAATCAATTAAAAAATTATTTAATTGACCTGGGGAATGTACCCATTTTTTTATTTATTTACTTTTTAATTTTTCTTACAGAAGAAGACGTCTAGAGATTGCGGCAAGTATTCAAACGTAACGTATGCAAAGTTCTTTTTTTTTTTTTTTTTTTTTTTTTTGCCCCTTTCTTTCTTTCTTTTGGAAACTACGTATGCACAGCTCTTCCTGTAACGTTTTCCATCGTCATCAATGCAAATACCAAGTGGGTTTGGTTCACATATTTTTGTGGTTTTTTTTTGTTTTTGCTCAAATATTTTTGCGATATTTGTTGGTGAATATTGAATAATAGACTTTTCACAATCATAGTTTAATGAAAGTGTCACATTCTTGGTTGTTTTTCTTATATATCGAAATAAAAGTGAGATTCAAATTGAGAGATTTATCAAAATTTTGATATTGAAAATAAAAGTAACGATATCCAATATCACTCAATGCATCTTTGCTCATCTCGTAAAGTATGAGTCATGCTTAACATTTTGAATTGTTGTTACAATAGTTTAAATTTTGAAATTCATGTCTAAATTAATTAAACAAAACTAATCTAATGGTCATTAATGAGTGTGAGTGTTATCCCCACTTTTCCGGATTGATGATGCTAGGGATATATACTTTGAGCCTTAGATGATTTGTACTATATAATTTTTTTTAATAAATGATATTATTTACATTAAAGAAAAGGAGGCGGGTTTAGCCTCACAATGAGTTAGCAATAATGTGGTTCAAATTCACTTTTTGCAAGAATTGAACATAAGACCTATCACTTACAAGTGAAAAGGAATATCACTGGACCGTAGTACTAAGTGACATCACAATAGATTTTAATATATGAGTTTTGAGTTAAGGGGAAGCCTGTCACATCCCGGCCCGGGCCCCCACCACAACCCGGGCTCGACTCCACTGTAGCACGATATTGTCCGCTTTGGGCCCCGACCACGCCCTCACAGTTTTGTTTCTGGGAACTCACACGAGAACTTTCCAGTGGGTCACATATTCTGGGATTGCTCTCGCGCGATACTCACTTAACTTCGGAGTTCCTACGGAACCCAAAACCAATGAACTCCCGAAAGGCCTCGTGCTAGGTAGAGATGGGAATATACATATAAGGCTTATAGGATCCACTTCCCTGGATGATGTGGGATGTTACAAAGCCATTATTAGTACTTTCTAATAATTCACTCGACACTCATTTCTACTTTATTTTGTCGTAAAAAAAAAAAAAAAAAAAAAAAAAAAAAAAAAAGCCAGATAATTATTTTAAAGTGCTAATATACAAGTTTTGAGTTGTGAGAAACTATTATTGATGCTTGTTAAAAAGTCATTGATGACTCTTTTCTACTTACATTTTTCCGTGAAACAATGCAAGATATTACTTTAAAAGTAACCACGAGTTGGTGGCCCAGTGATAAATGGCGGATTTCGAGACTTCCTTCAAATTAAGAATTGGAGGTCTTGGGTTCTAAACCCAATGCTAGTGTGGAAGCTAGACTTGTGGCCAGGGGGAGGCTGAAATGCCTTTGTGAGTGTTCCGGGGCCCCGGAAGGGGGTGAATAACCATGACTTGCCACCAGTTGTCCCCTTAAAAAAATTACTTTAAAGTAGTAACAATAATTCCCAATGATCAATATGGATACCTTATATAGAAAACCCTAACTGCTATCTCATTCTCCCTATCAAAGCTCTAGATCTAAAAGATTCATAACCGCCGACCCCTTGCTTCGTCTTGGGGTATATGCAATCCCTATCTCCATCTTGATAGCCTTCATCCTTCCTCTGTTCATGGATTTCCCTAGATTTGTTTTTTGGTTTAGTATTTCCGTCACGAAGTGCCTTTTTAGTACGATTATTTGTGAGTGTATTTTGGTGAGTATTTTCTGTGTTGGTATGTCTTCAACTTCTTCTAGGTCTACCTTGCTGTTTATGGTAGCTTCATTAATGTTATTAAGCAAAAAACATGTTTGGATAGACACTAGTTGGTTCATTGTTAGTTTTATTCAGAGCTCGACGCTGCTTGTTGTCAAAAAGTATCCTTATGTTTATTATATTGCAATTTTTGTGTGTGAAATTTCTCAGATGCCAATTCGTGAAGTATTTGACTTTTACATCAGGTATGAAGTTTATTTGGTTTTGCTTATCTCAGTCCTTTGAGTTTTGGTGTCAATGATTTCAAGATTTGGATGTGTTTCCATGCTTATTCTTGTACATATCTCGTTCCTCCCAAATTTACCACTAAGGTGACTATTAATTTGGCCAAATCAACATTTTATGTTTTGTTGAAATCTTTTTAAATTGGGGATCTCTTGGATGTTATTCAAAATGTCTTCTTTAATATGTGCATTAGTTCTTAATTAATTTTTTTTATAATAAATTGTATGAAGATTTTGGTGACTATTTGTCAAAATTGTAGGGGAAATTATAAATACACAAATTTCTTAGGCTTTCAAACATTTTGTTTAATTATGTTCGTTGTTTTTAGTTGATTAATTAATTTGTTGGTTAGAAATGAAATAAACAAGTGTGAGAAATTATAAACGATGTACTCATAAAATTAAAAAAAAATGTATGATAAACTAAAATTATATGAAAATATCAGCTTCCATTTATAAATTGTCTAAATCAAAATATTGCTCGAATAAAAAAAATTCAATGTATTCACTTTTGGAGAAATTGATCATTATATAATTTATATTTATAAAAATACTGACAAATTCAAGTACCAAATTAGGGGGTTCCCTTCTTAAAAGCACCCCCAAGAAAATTAATTTAAAAATATGTTTTTGGTTTTGCCATAATATATGAATTATTACTATAATTCTTCTCTTTTTTTCCTTTTTTCTTTTTTGGCTCTCTGGGAAAGACCAAATTTTATTCTCCCTCAAGTGGAAAGTGGGTGGAGCCCCCCCAGTGTCTCTACTGAGTCAAAGTTTTTAGGACATGAGTTGTTGATGCAGCAGATACTGTGTTGAATTCAACCTCCATCACCCCAGAAGAGTAAAGTGGTGGCGGAGCAGTCGCTTCCTCCTCCTGATCGCCGCCGCAAGGTTTCAAAGTTAGCTCCTTTTCCCCTTCAATTTCGTTTCTACTTCGAGTAATGAAGTTTCCCTTTTGGGTTTTTCCTGAATTGAGTTTCTTTGTTTACTTTCTGGGTGTAGATTTTTTTCTCCTCTTTCTACGTTTTTGCTCATTTGGTCGATACCAAACAAGTTTCAGCCGCCATCAGAGGGTTGGAATCGCAAAAGGGTCATCCTTTTTGCTGGTTCTGTATCAAATAGTGGTATTGAGAAGTTGGCAGAATCCGCCATGGCTGATGGCAGTCCTAGGACTGATATCTCTACAGATGTGGATACAGATGATAAGAATCAAAGGGTACTCTCTCCCCCTCCCTCCCTCCTTCCTTCCCTCTCTCTCTCTCTCGCTCCCTCAAAGTTTTGGTAATACCAACTATTAAGAATCATTTTGTTATGCTTGAGGTCAATAGCCATTTTGCTGAGTTAGATGTTAACTAGTATTTGTTGCCCATCTGACATTTTGATCACTCTGTATGTGCAGTTTGACAGAGACCAATATGCCATTGCTCCTGTGGCTTCTGATTCCAGTGACAAATCGAAAGATCCAAAAGATCAGAAGGTGATGTATAGGAAATCGATGATATGTGAGTTGAATAGCAAGGGTAAGATGCTCATTTGTTTGATTGCATTTTGCAGACTCTTCGTAGGCTGGCTCAAAATCGTGAGGCTGCGAGAAAAAGTCGGCTGAGGAAGAAAGTAGGCCATATTTCACTTTCTTTAAGTTCGTTATCTTTATTCATTTGCTCAATTAAATTTCTGCTGCAGTATGCCTTGATATCTTTATAGCTTTACTTTTGTTAGTCCTAATGGCAGCGATGACTGCTCAAAAACATGGTTGCGATTTTAATGGAAATGGGATATTCAGAATATAAGTTCGATGGCAGCCCACATTTCCACCTATTTAGTATATTTATATCCTTAGTTGTTTGAGAAACAATAGGATAGACAATGGGTTACACAATAGCGCATGTCAGGTCTAATACGATAAGCCTATCAGCTACTCCTCGTCCTAGCTTTGTTGTTAACCAAAGTCAGCTGATGGTGATAGAAAAGTCTGATAATTTTGATGCTCATGTGGATTTTTCATTTTCCTACCTATTTGTCTATTTTTGTTGGTTTCCTTTTCTGGCATGATTTCCTAACATTTTAGTGTAACGTTATAAATTTTAATTCAATTCTTTTCATAATGAGCACTTTTTGAGATTGTGGATTTCAACTTTTTCTTACAACTGGTCACCATTTCTTCATTTTCCTTGTTTACGTTTCCTGGTTAAAAGTCTTTGCTCCACACATCTTTAAAGCTTTGCTTTCTTCTACTCGTTTTATTTCAATAAGTAATCAGGAGCTGAATGCGGAACTAAGTTCTGGAAAATGGGTTCTGGCGTACATTACTATAAACTATAGCTGCGAGCAAAGATAAGCTTAACCTGGCCTAGCCTATCTAATCTGTTACAGTTCTAGTGACTTTAATTCATCATAGCCTAACAGCATACTCCAAAGTTTAACCTCATCTAGGAAAAGTTTGTTGGTTTAAAGCTCAACTTCTAGTTTACAGTGCACATGTGCAACAATTCAAATATGGAATTCAAGGGATTAAATAGGAAATGATACTCTAAATCATAGAACTATAATGAAATACACGATAAACCAACATTGGTCAAATTGCAGATTACACGCAGTTGATTGGCTCAAAGCACATCTTTGTATGCATGTTACAGTTGATGTAATTCAAGGGGTTTGGTACTATCATTTCCCATTTGAGTGTAGTAGGATCCCTAACTCTCATTTCACCTTGATATATTGTTAACATTAGTTTCTCTCTTGTCCTGCGAATGCCAAAAGGTCTTCTTAAGTAGTACTTTCAGCTTGGTACGGCCACAGGTGGACCACCTTCCTACTTTTTTTTGGGGGGCAAAACCACTTTCATACTTGATCTGTCTCTTACAGCTAGAGCCTAGATCTGTTGGTATATTTCGATTGTGAGATTTTCTTAAGCTGGGATTTTAGGTCTGGCCTGGGAATCGGTAAGCCCAGGTCTGTCCTGGATCCCCTGCTAACAAAATTGTTGTGTGGTTTGAGCTTGGATGCTAGATGAGCAATTATTACCCCTTAACCATTCAAAGGAATGCTACAATGTAGGTGTGATAAGTAGTCAATGGATAATGAGTCAATGTCTGGCATTCTGCTTGTTATATATTTATTTTTGTGAGAGTGGAAGCTTTTTCACTGGATCTCCTGTTTTAGGTTGCCTTTTCTGAAAATTTTTTGTTACTTTATCCTCTCGTAAGCATAGTTTCTCTTATTAAAAAATTGTAAAATGAAAAACGAAAAAAAGAAGGAAATGCATAGATCTGCATATTTATGTTTGGTCAGTAAGCCATTATGACATTGCATGCCCAGTTTTTTGTAAGTCTTAAATGAGTTGTATCTATTCTTGTTTACTGCAGGCATATGTTCAGCAGCTGGAGAGTAGTCGTCTGAAGTTGACTCAACTAGAGCAAGAGCTCCAGCGAGCCAGACAGCAGGTTAAAGCAATTATTTCTGTACTATTGTAAAATCTAATGCATTCAGAGCCTTAGATTCTCTGTAGATGACCTCTATGTTGGGTTTAATCTTGCATCTTTCCGAAAGTTATTTTGTTATTTTTTCAGGGAATCTTCATTTCTAACTCAGGAGATGCTGCCCATTCAAATAGTGGAAATGGTATTCCTTCTTTCCTTAGGTTTTAATTTTGAAAATTATCATTGAAGTAAGGGAGACCAGCTCCTGGTAATTGTGGGATAAACTGTCGATCAATTTAAATTTGTAGTCAAATTGACATGATTTTGAATCAATGGTTCCTTGATACCTATTTGTATGAAACAATTATACTCAGGAGAAAGATTGTGTTGATATGCTATATGCCATGAGTAGCTCACCCACATGATAATGTTCTAGTGGAAATAAGGAAGGAAACTACCTCTTCCCTCTCTCTGTCTCTCTCTGATCCACATGATAATGTTCTTGTGGAAATAGAGGAAAGGAAACTACCTCTCTCTCTCTCTCGGTTGTAATTGTCTGTGTACAGTATCGAGGTCAAATTGGTTGAGGAGTTGATGACGAAGAGACTCTCTCTCTCTCTCTCTCTCTCTATATATATATATATCAGTTGTCATTGTCGACAAACACAATCAGGAGATTTTGGTAGCAATTTTTAGGGGCATTCTTGAATGTTTGCGTCCGGTACAGAGGTTGAATTGGTTAAGGAGTTGTTGATGATGAAGAGTGGCATGCTTGATTCGGTGTATTGGATTAATGGTAGTTATTTATGCTGGTTGCATCAGTGAACATGGACTGAGTGTATTAATGCAGTACATGGCCCTGGTATAGTGCCTGACAGGCTGACAGTGATACTCGTCTGTTGTAGTAGTTAGCGACAAGGTTGTTTTAGATACGCTGGTGGGAGGTTCCTGATTTCCCCACTGATAAGCTCTGGAATCTAATAGCAATCAGATTTTTATTCTTGGCAGATCATATATCTGTCTAAGTTTTCAGGGAAAGAACCAAACCGACAACATTATATTGTTTGATTTAAATCCATCCAATATTTTTTTTCAGGGTTATTCTTCTTTTCTTCTAGAGTGAAATTTGTTGTGGGTAAGTTCACCAAACAAAAAATATTTGTTGTGGGCAATGGAAATGAAGTCAGATTTTGGAAAGACATTTGGGAGCGTTAACTGTCTTTCCAATCCTTATTTTATAACTTCTGCCAGGTTTCTTTCAACTGCAACATATTTCTCTTCTTTTTCTTCAGTCGGCATTATCTATTGTGATTTAAAATTCTGAAGAAATTTGGGTGAGAGAGGTCCACAAATGTACTGCATTGTCTTCTTCTCTAAACAGTGTCTCCTTGCATCCAAATCACTTTAATGAAAGGCCATGGTCGGTTACTCATTTAGTAGCTTTTGTAGTAAATCTTTTTTTTTCTTTCTGTAAATTGGTCAACAATCAACCAGATCCTCCCCTAAGTCATTTAAGTTGATATAGAAGGCTGATGACCCAGCAAAGGTGCAAACTTGCACATGGCTGCTGGTAAATGAGAGAATAGATATTTATTACAGGATCCAAAGAGGGCCCTAGATTACTGATCGCCATGTTAAATTGTGTTATACGAATGCAAGGGAAGAAGACTGACCACATTTTTGTTCATTTTCTTTTTACTAGGCATATCTGAGAGGCGTTAAAAATGGTGTGAGTGTGTCTGAGACGCTGTTTTCATTTATGTCAGGGAGGTTGTTTTAGTTGAGGGGCTAGCAAATGATGCTCACCCCTTGGAGATATGCTGTTTTGGCTCTTATGTGGAATGTTTGGCTGGAAGAGATAGGAGGTTCTTTAAGGACAATGAGGAGGATGCAAAGTTACTTTGGGATTAATTAGATTTAAGTTTCTATGGCGTTGTTGAGAAAGTATTTTAAAAAGCTTCCCTTGTACTGTAATTATTTTTATCGAGGTGCTTTATATTTGATAATTTTATGTGATCATGTTTCAGATGGTTACATTAGATTCTTCCGTTTGATCTGACTGCAAACTCCTCCAGTACTTATAAAGTTACTGTAAACTGCTCCCCACTTTCTTCTCTGCAGTTCCTTCATCACCATCTTTTAGTTTCAAAGATATAACTTTTCCACTTGCATGAGAGAAGCAAATCCTCACATGCATGAAAGGGTAGTATTCCAGTTTACGAGCTCTAGATTTTGGTGATTTGGTCTTAAGAAAGTTAAGGAAAATAATGGTAATGTTATGATCGTAAACGTATTCCATGGATGAAATTTACTTATCTATTTTTCAGATACTTTTGAAGTAGAATACGGAATTCTTTCAGTTGCATCCAGCAGTATTAAAGTTGGTGTGATTGACATATCTTCTGTTTAAATTTTTCAAAATAGGCATTTTTGGTGCAAATATGTTTATTTGCATGCAGACAGGCTTAGGAAAAAAGTTAAAGTTTTATCTTGTTATTTAATTTGGTCCTCTTCTCTTAATTTAGTTCCAGTGGATGAGGTAGGTTATCTTGTTCACTGTATCTCCTTGCAGGGGCCATGACATTCAATGTAGAATATGGACGGTGGCTGGAAGAGCAGAATCGGCAAATTAATGAACTGAGATCAGCAGTAAACTCTCATGCAAGTGATGCAGAGCTTCGTATTATTGTAGATGGAATCTTGGCGCACTATGATGAGATCTTTAAGCTGAAGGGCACAGCAGCTAAAGCCGATGTATTCCATTTGTTGTCTGGTATGTGGAAAACACCTGCTGAGAGGTGTTTCTTGTGGCTTGGAGGTTTTCGTTCATCTGAGCTCTTGAAGGTGAAGCAACTTATCATTTCTTGATGTCATATAGGGCAGATTCATAAGGCTCTAGTTGAAGACATCATTTCTACCCATTTTTCGGGTTTCAGATTTCTTTCTTGAATACTAATCTGTCACTCATATAAGAGATGGAAGAAATTGACCAAATCACCAAAATAAGAGATGGAATACCCATTTTCCTTAACTTTCAAGAAATCATCTCTTGAGGAAAATGGAAGAAAGTTATGGAAAATGGGTATTCCATCTCTTAAGGAAAAATCATCTCCTTGGGTTTTGTCAAATCATGCTCTGCCCATTTCCTCGATCATTTTTTTTATTTTATACCTAGGATCATGAATTTGTTTTCTATATGACGTTTTTGGTCTTAATCCCTTTGATAAAATTAAAATGAATGAGTTTATGTGCAGCTTCTTGTTACTCAGTTGGAGCCTCTGACGGAGCAGCAGTTGGTTGGGATTAACAACTTGCAGCAGTCCTCCCAACAGGCAGAAGATGCGTTATCCCAAGGGATGGATGCATTGCAACAATCTTTAGCTGAGACCTTGTCCAGTGGATCTCTTGGCTCCTCAGGTAACTCAGGAAATGTAGCTAACTACATGGGTCAAATGGCCATGGCAATGGGAAAGCTTGGGACCCTTGAGGGGTTTATCCGTCAGGTAATGCATTATAGTGCTTTATCGTTTATTCGTTTGTGTAGTCTGTACTGTAGCATCACACGTATAGTAATCATCAGTGTGAAACTGTACATCAAAGAATAAAATGGGACAAAAGCCAATTACCCCATTGCCCAATCCCGCCTCTTAACTTCTTTCTGAAATGTGAGGGTGCTAAAACAGTTTGATATTTAGTTGGATCTCTGAAATATGTATCATTTGAAATGTACATGGCTATCATTTTTATTCTACAAGCTAATGCGATTGGGGTTTATGAAGAATTTTTTTAGATTATCCACCAACCTGCCAAAACCTCTTTTGTCATTGTTTCGGACTGTGTTACGAGTGTAAGACTGTAGGCATGAATTTGTTTTTACACACCTAAATGTTTATTTGGTAAAATATGCTATTCTTTTACAAAATTCGATATAATCATGAGGCCTAGCCAAAAAGGAAAGAGCATGAAAGATAACAAAATCTTAATATTCATTTTTCCTGTTTTTCGTGTATGCACTTTCTTGTTCTTATAACTTTTGAAGTGCCTAATCTGTTCATGGGCTAATAATATCAGGCTGACAATTTGCGGCAACAAACACTGCAACAAATGCACCGTATCTTGACAACCCGCCAGTCAGCTCGTGCACTTTTGGCTATACATGATTACTTCTCACGGCTACGTGCTCTGAGTTCTCTCTGGCTTGCCCGCCCAAGAGAGTGAAATGTTCCCAAACTGCTTGGTAAAGTTGTGGCCTGCAAGGCATCTGAATAGCAATTGACTTTCTCTAGTACAGCACCGGGATTACTGGGTTCTCGTTACAAATCTTCTGTTATCGATTGTTCCTGATGCTGTAGCTGTAGAAATTGTATCGTTAGTGCTAATTCTGTAATTCTGTAATTTTCTACCCGCATTCTAGTCATCGTAGGGTCTCCTGTAATGCTTATTACTGTTAATATTTATAGGATTATGGTGTTTATGTAATTGTAATTTGTGACCGAGTTTTCGAAATGAATTTTGGATAATGAAATGCATGATGGTTTTGGCTGCTACTTCACATCAAACATGAAGGTTTTTGACATTCCAGTTCTCTGCTATTTACAGCAGTTGATTGTAAAGAACATGGTACATTAGTTATGGCCCTGTGGCTAAGTTATTCTCGCTCCGCAGGGGCAGAAGTTTTCCACGGTTATCTGTCAACTAGTTTTGTGTAACGATCCTGGATAGGCGAGATCGTTGTTGGAAACATGGGTGCAAGGAAACGAGCACATTATCTGCTGAACCTCTAACCAACATCTGCAAAGTAGGCTAGTTTATGTGATTTCTTGTTTTGATGTATGTTGCTAGATTAGCATATTGATTTTTTCTGTACAATAGATAATGGGGGACGGAACCGGACCCTAGAACCTAAAGTGCATGGATTAACGCTCTTAGCCATCTTAGAACCTCAAGTGCAGAGATTAACGCTCTTAGCCGCTCGACTCACAAGCTCCTTGTAAACGCAGGTTACATTTTCATGGAAATACACGTAGGTGCATTGTTTATGAGTCTAAGTACATTGTATATACATTTGATGTACCAAAACAAAAGGGACCACAGTCGGTCGAAATCTGATTTGACATATCGGTATGCTAAAAATTTTGTTTTCTAGTGGATGCAGATGCACTGTTTTTGCACGGTAATCAGTGTAGCACGTCACGGCTGGAATCCAGCCGACGTCTCTTAGCTGCACAAGAGATTAATTCAATTTCTTTTGTATAATGTTTTTCACACATTTTTTTTTAATTATCACATTTTTTTTTTAATTTTCGGCTATCAAAGCGAATAAATTAAAAAAGATTAATGAATAAAAATTAACAAGAATATGTGAGGTAAAATTTGGTGTATAAATAGTATTTTCCTTTCTTCTCTATTCTCCACTCTATTGTTTTTGGCCCAAGAGACGATGCATTAAATGGAGTTTTAACGAAAAGCTCCCGGTACTATTCATTTTAACGAAAAATCACATTTTTACACTAAAAATTCAATCCTGATACTATTCACTTTACTCTTTATTTTGTCCTTATCATTAAAACTCAAATTTTCAAACCATTTTCTTTAATTTTTCTTACATTAAATAAGGGTAGACATAATAAATTAGTATTGAACTATTCGTAAGATTCTAAATTAAATTTATACTTACAAGTACAAATGAATATTGCTAGAATACAGTACTAAATTTTTTTGTCTTTTCATCGTTGAAAATAATAATAGTTTTACAATTTTTTTGACGAAAACAAGGTCTGGTTACAATGTTACATACCACTTAGTAGTACATATTTTATATAAGATCTAACTGTTTTAAAGATTCTTTATATCTTCATGTGTAAAAATTAACTGTCACTTTTCGAACGACTCAATACTATGTAGCAAGACTAGGAAAAATTGTAAAATTTATTTAGAAACAATTCACCATTTTAAGTATATTTGGTGTTAGTGTGACTGGGATCAGAATAACCACCACGAGGTGGCTTAGTAGTTAGGGATGATTTCTAGGCTCGTATTTTACATGACACGTTTTGAGTTCAATTCTTAACACTAGTAAATCGCACAATGATGGTTAAGAGAGACTAAAATGTTTTTGTAAGTCTTTTTGACCTTCAAAAAATAAATTGTAGTGATGAAACCATCAAGTAGTCCTTTTTTTTTTTTTTAAAGGAAAAAAAAATAAAAAAGGAGTATTGAATACATAAATGGATAGGTGGTTGACGGTTGACGCTTGACGGTTGACGCTGAACTTGGGAGATAACTTGCACAACGATGAAACTTTCTCGAAGGTCAAGCCTAACCCAAAGGATGTTCATCCAAAGCCAAAACCATTTCATTTCTAAAAGTCAGCATCATGTGCACAATCTAATTTTATTAATGTGTTTATTTTATTTATTTAGGAAATAAAATATTTCAGTCAAAAGAATGAGATTAAGTTAGGTCACATAATGTGTGAGACTTGAAATCCAATTCAACAAAAAGATTATAAGTTCTCGTTATTCTTGTGAATAAAATTTGGAATTTCTCATTTACATATGCCGGATACAACACTAATTAGTAACAAAATCATAAATCATGTACTAAAATTGATCACTTATCCATTTGAGATTGGCATAATTTTCACTAATTGTGAACTCATACTCTTGCTTTTGTATAAAAGGTTTTTCTAACCAAAATGATCCATGAGATTGACATAACTCTCACTTTGGTCCATGACGATGTAAATCGATAAAAGTGATCATTGAGTTTGTCAGTTGTAAATTATTTTGGTCATTCCGTGAAAAACCTGCCAATGTCCTCGTTAAGTAGAGAGGTTACAACAACAATAACAACAACAACAACAAAGCTTTTTCCCACTAAGTGGGTTGGCTATATGAATCCTAGAATGCCATTGCGCTTGGTTCTGTATCACATCTTCTGTTAGATCCAAGTACTCTAAGTCTTTTCTTAGAGTCTCTTCCAAAGTCTTCATAGGTCTTCCTCTACCCCCTTGGGCCCTGAACCTCTGTACCATAATCACATCTTCTAACTGAAGCATCAATAAGCCTTAAGTAGAGAGGTTAGTTTGACAAAAATACTCTTAGAAAGGTAATCACGTGGTCGTTCATGCGACAATTTAACAAGGACATTGGCAGATTTTTTATGGAATGACCAAAATGATTTACTGTGTACAAACTTAAGAACCATTTCTATTGATATTTCTTGTCAAAAACCAAATTAAGTAGTTATGCCAATCTTAATGAAAAATTTTAAACGATAAAAATCCAAGTAAAATAACAAAATTGACCCATAAAACTAAACAAAAAGTTGAACAAGATATAAAGAGAAATTTTTAAATATACTATAAAAATTGTAGAAAGATCCAAAAAGAAACTTTTTAAATATATTAACAAAGTTCTAGAAAGGCACAAATAAACAGGCTTCTAGATAGTATTATGTTGGTAACGTAAGGTTTGATTATTTACAGTACAAAGGAGGATCCTCTTCTAATCCTAAGGTTTGATTATTTATAGTACAAAGGACGATCCTCTTCTCTTCTTTTTGCATTTGCAGAATTATAAAATCAAAATACGTGAGCGACAATATTGATAGAGAATAAATTAAAATACGTAAGTAACAATATTGATAGAGATTTATTATTGGTATTCCAAAACGCTGAATTTTTATATTTAAAAGAAAAAAAAATACACTTATAAGAAGTATACAATGAAATTTTTAGAATGTCAATAATAATTTTCTATTAATATGTAATAGAAAAATTCTCCACCGCTTCATTAGCTTCTCATAACACATGCATAATTGTGTACGGTAAAATTTACATCATAAGATAAGGAAAAGAAAAAGAAAGCGCGCCCGACAAACTTGTTACTATATTTTTATTATATTAAATTGTCAATACATTGCTTGCCGTTGGATATTAGGGGTCATGAACCTAGGCAGAAACTTCCCTTTTTCCTTGTGGCCCAAAAATATGTGTTTTGTCCGATGAAGACGTACGACTTGAGATCAAGGTGTCCCCATGGTGGTATCCTTTAGCACCACATATTTTCATATTAGTCGATCTCATTTGTCAATGTTAGGAGTTATCAAAACTTGTATGATAATCCTTTTTTTAAATGATTATGAGATAATTATCATTAGTGTTTTATTTTGTATTTTATTCTAAATTATAAATTGCGGAAAGAGATGTAAATCTTTTATAATACGCACACTAAAAAATACTAATCTTGAGAAGTCATTGAATCGAAGCACAAGGAATCACGATAGGAACCAATAAGTAAAGATCTTTCACTCTCTCTCTATATGCCTTATGCACTTCTATATGGGGTAGTTTTTTATTTGTACACAAGCAATGTTTTATCCTAAATTATTCTAAAAACGGGAAGAGAAACTCAAACTTTAATAAAAAAAGAACACATTGTTCTAGTCAACTTCACAAAACTAGAAATCTGTATAATTATCTCTTGTTGGTAATATAATATGATTCATATACTATAAATATCAAATTAAAGAGTATACTATCATTATCAAATTTTCTCTTTTTTTATTGATGAAAATCAATTGTCATCTTTAACAAAGAGTATAATATCTTTATCAAATGTTTCTTTTGGGATCAAAAGGTCACGCGTTTGGATCGTAGAAACAGTCTCTTTGTAAAAACAATGATAAAGTTACGTACATACAATAAGCATCCCTTCTCTCAAAAAAAAAAAAGGATAAAACTGCGTACATACAATAGACATTCCTTCCCTCCTCCGACCCTCACAAAGAAGGGAATCTTGCTTTAAAATCAATTAACATCTTCTTTAATAAGGATTAGAAACAAACCATTTTCCACATCAATTTTCCACATCATGTGCTAAATAATTACTCAAAGACAAACCGATAAAGAAACCGAAGTCTCAACCCACCACATTTCCACAAGCCGGCCCCACTCTGTTCGGCCAATCCATTGCAGCTACGTCTTAAAATTTCATCTTCCACGAAACCAATATGTAATTGAAGTCATAGGAGGCTGCGCACGTGAGTTTTATCCAAGACTTTCTGAGTTGCTTTATTACATTGAATCTCAGTCTCAATCAATCAAACCCTTATTCATATATAGTATAAAACTTATGCACTAAGGGTTTATATTTAGACTATACCATAAACTAATATTCGTGCGTTCTGATACGTGAGCGAATTCGTAACATCATGCGTCACCAGATGTTTAATATCTGTAAGCATGCGGGCCATGTATGTGTGTGTGTGTGTGTATCTCTCGTAAGGAATCTTCGATACTTTGCATTTTTCCAATTCCATTTCATCAATCAAACTCTTCCCCTTTTCCTCCATCCTCTTCTTCCTAGAACCTCACCCGCGAGACCCCAAAACCAAAAGTCTTTGTCCGTACATTATATATAAGTAACCCTAGGGCAAAACTAGGTCATCACAATTCACGCTCACTTTTTGTACACATTTTTCTTAACTCGACAGTTGAAACTGTTTGATATATAACTTCCGGAAATCCGTCGAGGATCTTATCATCTCTGTAATTCGTTTTAAGTTTCGAAAGGCGATGGACGTGCCCGGTGTGAACGTGAAGAGCCCGAAGCAAAGCAAGAGAAGCAGATCAAAGGGTGGTGTCAAAGTTGTCTACATATCAAGCCCTATGAAAGTTAAGACTAGTGCCTCTGAGTTTAGGGCACTTGTCCAGGAGCTCACCGGAAGACACTCCGATGCGGAGCGTTTTATGGAAACAAATAACAGTGGCCAGCATCATCAACAAAATGTTCATAAGGATTCTCATGAGCAGCAGTTGAAGGTTGTGGATGATTACGTGCTGCTGCCTCAGCTTCCTTTCCCGAATTCCTTTTACCAGTTTCCGAATTGCGCTTCGGATTCTTTGTTTGAACCATTTTCTGGGCAGTTTGAGCTGGAAGTGCTCAGAAGCTATGATCAAATTTAAATTTTATAGTTAGTAATAGATCTCTCTGTAATTATCTATTTTTTTTTATCAATTAATGCTGCAGTTTGAGCTGGATGTGCTCAGAAGCTATGATCAAATTTAAATTTTATAGTTAGTAATAGATCTCTCTGTAATTATCTATTTTTTTTTATCGATTAATGCTATAGTAATATATAAGGGACTTCTTCCACGAATTCTTCAAGTGCAATTTTCAGTTTTCAATATAAACTTGAGTGAGAAGTGTTAATGTTAGTTGCGCAGTAGGCGTGTGCTGATCGTCGTTTTTGATGAATGTTGAGTCTGCATTAGATTAATGATCAGAATTATCTCATGCACGTGTTGGCGACTAACTATAATATTTACCTTAGTTTTGATTTGGCCACAGGAGGAATGATTGTATCATTTTGGACAAAAGAAAGAAAAACAATGTACCAATTTGAATAAGATAAACATTGCCGGTGACTATACCATTCAAGTACGTGGTCGGATTTGTTGGGCTGTCGAATAAAAAGTTGCCACATTGTCACAATTGGGGCTGGATTAACCAAAAGGCCAGGCAAGTGTGTGTTTGTGAGGGGAGAGAGGGGTCAGAGAAAAGGCCTGTTGCCCTACTCTGTATCTACGAGTACAATTATCTAAGTCTAACATCTCGTTTGAAAGAACTTTTAAAATGATTGAAAGCACTTTTGAAATAAGCATGCTTTTGAAAGAAGCACCAGATATGTGCTTCTCGTAGGAAGCACATTAAATGCTTTTCAGAATCCACTTGGATTTTTATTAATGATTGGTTTCACAAACATTTACCAAAAGTGTTTTCAATCATTTTAAACACTTCCAAACGAACCCTAAGATGATTTAAGAATACCACTCATCTCTAGTTCATTACTTTAAATTCAATAAGCTTGGAAACCAATATGCAAATATACATAAACATGTCTTCATACATGTATTAGGATACCAGCATATACAAGCCAGGTTGAACAGGGTCATCCAAGCATCCAACAAACTACCTAAAACAAAACAAAACAACAGCCTATGTTGGAGTTCAGTTCCTATGCTGCTCACCGACATTTCACAAATCATAAGGAGTCGTTCATCCTTCAATCATGATGTAAAATCATTCTATTGTATAAAACTTTATAATCCGAGCTTTTTTTTCCATCATCATCTAAAGATCATCATTAAAAGAGTTCATTAAATTTGGAGACTGTTTAATCATTCATATGTTTCTCAGGCTGCAATTGCACCAACTGAACAGCTCAAACCTGGTCGTGTAAATGGCAAAAGAAGAAAAATAAAGAGTGGAAATGAACGCCAGTATATCTCTCCCTTCAGGCCGAATGCGGAAACCTTCTGTCCAAGCGCTCTGTGCCTACAAGATCAACAAGTAGTAAATATAAATTCTAATATGCATCAAATTTAGCAGAAGTTATATAAAAAACTCCAGATGATGGCATCAACAGTTGATGATCAGCTTCAGTTTCAGTCAGTACATACCTGATTTCCAGTCTGAAGAGTTGCGATGTTGTTCCCTTCCCCCGATTATGCAATAGAAATCATTTCCGGACACATTGAGCACTTAAGGTAGAACGGGCACTGTCATTGGTATCAGACCACTGCACATAGAAATTGGCTCACTTAACTACGCAGATGGCAATTGCCAAATGAACCTGCACTATAACTCTAATGAATCTGCAGTACAGATTTTGTGAAAGCTTCATTTTCATTTTTAAATAACACAAGCGTTATGGAAATTGCACCCTCAATCCTTAATTCCTTATGGTCTCACGATTCACTGATAAGCTTCAAAAGCAAATCACAATGATACAGTGAAGGAATACAGGGCATGCCGTTGTATTTATATCTCTAGTATTTGACTACATGCAAAATGTCAAAGCTACTGGTACGAGTTAGAGTTAGGTTTGTTGATCCCTGGGGAATCCAATCACCAAGCAAAAGCACTCATATATTTAGGGACTGATAGCCATTGACATCTAATAACCTGAAAAATGCACAAGGTATGAACCCTGATAAACGGAGTATGCTGCATATTTCTACAAAACAATATTCAAGGAAAATTAAATTCAGGAGCCACAAACAGCAAGAGAGTTTTATGACACCACGAAGAGGATGCCAACTCAAGCAGGTCATTCATATGAAAGCACATATATGTATAACCCAAAGCAGTTAGACCATGGAGTAGAAGAATGAAGAAATTTTGAGCAACACGTTGGACAAATGAAACTTTCTAAGGACACATTTTCTGAGTTAAAATCATACAGGGGCTAAAACTAACAGGGGTGATGTCGCTTCAACGTATCAAAATCATAGATGCTGGACTTCAACTTCTTTTGACCTACGAACATCATACATCCTGGAGTTCAACTTTTCCTTGATACGCACTCAATAACTGAGGTACTTCATCTATATATCTGGCCACAAACTTCTCCAAGAAACCTTCCTCCGCAGGGGTCAACAGAGTACACAAACTCACATTATCGATTTCCTTTATCAATCCTTTCGCCAACAAAACTTTAACAACTGAACACCTCGGGATAATTCTCTTTTCCAAACTGTAACAGACGACTATTGGGTATTTGGCAATTGCAGTTGACCGCCATCCCATCTTGTTCACTAAAAAATCCATTACTTGCATTATTTTCTCCTCCGACGTAATCATACACTGCGGGTTCTTCCTGAAAGCAGTGAGAGCATCATCCTCGGACCAACCCCAACTCTTATAAACTTCTTGATTTCTATTGCATCTAACCTTACTTTTACCACACAATGCACGCATTGCCGTCAGAAAAGTTACTTTTCCCAAGTCAAAACCCATTTTCTTAACCTCGTCCACAACTTGACAAAACTCTTCAGGCTTTAGCATTAAAGTGCATGGATAATAAGCTATCAACCGAGAAATGCAGAATTGGGGCATACCTAATTCTCTCAAAATCCGAATTTTCGGCTCCACCTTCTTGGAGTGGCCTTCCACGAAGATCCACGAGCCGTGCTTCAACACAGATGCGACATTTTTCTCAGAAAGAAGACTACTTAGGAAATTAAAAGTGGGTACAATCCGATTTTCCAAGCTTGTGGTCAAAAGCTGCGGAATGTATGACAGAGTTATTGCAAGATCCTGCCTTGAAACTCCAATAGACCTGAAAAACTCAAGCTTCGGCAAAAGGTTTTCCTCAGGATCCAATTGAAGAATTTCTGAGCGATTCCTGACGATGTTTGTGATCTGGGTTTCAGAGAGTCCATGGTTTCTGAGAACGGTCAGAACGGCGTCTGCTCTTTCCGGCGATCGTAGCTTCACTCTCTTGGATGCTGAAATTGCATTTTTTGGTGACACCCCACATGAGTTTATGAGGTAATTAACTGAGAATTTGGGTTGGATTTCTGAGGTGAAATGTCTGCAGAGTAGCAGATTTTGAAGAGGAAAAAGTGAGGGTTGTGGATCTCCAGAGACAAACCGTTGAGTTGTGGAAGCAACTATACAGGAAGATTGCGAATAACCAAATCTCAGGGACTTCAATTTGTAGAGTGCAGCCATTTGGGGTGCCGATGATTGATCAATTTCAATTGGAAAAAGCCCCAAAACCCTAGCGGGTAAAACTACGGCTGGATAAAATATAGAAAATCTGAACCCGATCCGACCCTAAAAAATTGAATTAAGATAACGTATCGATCTAAGTATACACGTTAAAAATCTGTTATACCGATAAGAAAAATATTAATTTAATAATTTTATACAACTGAAAAAAATAATATAGTTAAAAGTAATAGAATTTAATCTCACTTTTGTGAGGTTAAATCCCTACCGTTGGATTGGCTGAGATTTAATCTCAATTGTCCAATTTTTTTCTCCACCCTAAAAGATAAATTAGACTCTCTCTCTCATTATCAAAGTCGAAGCTCGAATTGAAGCAACTACTTTATCTCTCTTTCTCTCACTGAACTCTCGAATCTCAATCTTGAATTTCATTTTGCACATACTTGCACATTTGATATTTTGTAGTAGACTAGTAGTGTATTAATGTTTTTTTTTAATTTTTTATTAGACTCTTATTTTGGAGTATGTAAATGTAGTACTTAACGACAAATGTATTTTTTTGTTTCGAAGAATATTTATGTGGTAATGTTGTACGTGCAAATTTAGTAAGGAAAAAAAAAATTTCCTTAATGGGTCATAACAGGTCAAGTCATTTTACTTATTGGGTAAAATGACCCGACCTGTTAAGAACTCGTTAAGATAATGGGTGTGACACGACTCGACATAACCCATTAAGATAACAGGTGTTATATGAAAACGATACGAACACAACAAACACGACCCGTTTGATGGCTTACTTGTTGCTTAATAACCCGTAAGTTCGCTTCCAAATACATTATAAGGATTTCCTTAATACTAGCGGAAAATATTTTGTGAATATAAAAAATTTACATTTTTTACAAAAAACGTGGATTAACACTCATGATTTTCAGTCGGTTTTGCAAATTCGTACATAAATCACCATTCAATCTATGTATTTTCACCCTCACCTCACTGTGAAGTTAAGGTGAGATTTCTGTTGAGATTCTTGAGTGTATAACCCCATTTGACAATGTTATGGGCCTCCTAATATATTTTTCACTTTTTTTTTTTTTTTTTCGGCTTAAATATTTTACTAAATATACATTTGTTACTTAATAAACCGTAAAACTGCTTCCAAATTCCTTAAAAAGTTTAACTTAATGCTCAAGCAAAATATTTTGCAAAAAAAAAAATTTCACATTTTTGTAAAA
Organism: Pyrus communis; assembly: GCF_041283825.1. Classification (NCBI taxonomy): domain Eukaryota; kingdom Viridiplantae; phylum Streptophyta; class Magnoliopsida; order Rosales; family Rosaceae; genus Pyrus; species Pyrus communis. The sequence goes on from NC_142571.1 coordinate 2,685,736, forward strand.
AAACAAGGGTAAGAGACGAGCTCGATGCACGCAAAATGAAGTAGACTCAGTTCACGCAGAACGAGATGAAGCATCAGAAGCAAAATAACCCGGGCTTCGCTCACAGAAAATGGGGCGGGCTTCTAGCATGCAAAACGAGATGAGCTCTGTGCACAGAAAATGAGGTGGGATACATCACACAAATCGAAGCCAGCCCTGCGCATGAAAAAACATGGATGGCCCCATGCACGCCAAAAAGACGGGGGCTTCGTGGTTGCAAAAAGGGGCAAACTCTAGTATGCAAAACAATGCGGACAACTCACATGCAGAACGAGGCGAACCCAGGCACACAGGACGAGGCAAACTTATGGGTGCTTATAAAATGAGGCGGCTCGACACACAAAAAAATATATTTTGAAGAACATGAATATGATAGTTTGTTGTAGTGATAAGAGAAATAAAAGAAAAATAAACAAAAATCTACAAAAATAATTCAAATTCTTACGGGTGCCAAAAAGTCCCGTGATTTATAGTTTGTATTTAAACATTTGTAATCAATGATTTAAAACCTAAATTTAAAGATATTTGAACTTATTTTCTTTGTTAATTTTTCTTTTATCTAAATCTAAACTATATGTTAATAGAACTCTCCTTATCAACCAAAAAAAGTTAAAAGACTATTTAACAAAACAAAATTTTGCTATTTTTTTTTGTTTAAGCCTCACTTGCAGGTGATTTTAACATCTCTAATTTGACAAAAATAAAATAAAAAAATAAACACCAAATATAGATTTTAACATCTCTAGATTTTTCACTTTTTTTTTTTTTTTTTACTTTTCAGCTGAAATATTCTACAAAATATATAGTTATTGCTCGATAAATTGTAAATCCGCTTCCAAATACATTATAAAATTTTCCTTAATGCAGAAAATATTTCTAGAATATAAAAAATTTACATTTTTTTTTTTTTACAAAGAAACGTAGATTAACACTCAGAGTTTTTAGTCAGTTTTGGAAATTCGTACATAAATCACCGTTCAATCTATTTGTTTTCACCTTCATCTCATTGTGAAGTTTTGAAAATGAAGGTGGGATTTCCGTTGAGATTCTTGAATGTAGACCCCCATCCAACAATGTTCTAGGCCTTTCTACTATATTTTTTTAGTTTTCGGCTTAAATATTCTACTAAATATATATTTGTTGATCAAAAAACCGTAAAACTACCTCCAAATTCCTTAAAGAAAAGTTTAACTTAATACTCAAGAATAATATTTTGCAAAAATAAAAAAAATTGCATTTTTGTCAAAAAAACATGGGTGTTAGGTTGGCTCAATGCACAGAAAACGAAGCAGACTTAGCTCATGCAAAACGAGGCGAACCATCGGAAGCAAAATAAGGTGGCCTTTGCTAACAGAAAATAGGGCAGTTTCTGACATGCAAAACAATGTGAGCTTCGCGCACGAAAAATGAGGTGGGATATGTCGCATAAATCAAGACCAGCTCTGCACACAAAAAACAAGGTTGGCCCTGTGCATGCCAAAATGACACGAGCTTAGTGGACGCAAAAAGGGGAGGGCTTCTGGCATGCAAACGATACAGACACCTCACATGGAAAAATATATTTTGACATCTCAGAACAAGGCAGGCTCCGCTCATGTAAAACAAGGCGGTTTTACGCACGGAAATACATATTTTGAATAACATGAATATGATAACTTGTTGTAGTGGTAAGTGTCACATCTCAGCCTGGGCCCCACCACATCCTGGGCTCGACTCTGCTGTGACACGATATTGTCGGCTTTAGGCCCCAACCACGCCCTCACTGACACACCCCGACCGAGGTCAGGGCATGTTGGCCGTCACGTTAGAGTGATGTAACCATGTGCACAGTTGGAAGCTAAGAATAATAATAAAAGTATGAATAAATAAAAACCAAGTTATACACTAAGTAGATAACATACATGTGCAAGTGTAAGTGTGAAAAACAATGTTCAGAGCACGGAAGACCTAGTGTAGTCCGGGAGAAACAAACACTAAATAAACACACCCAAATGTGTTCCTACATTGGTGATAATCTGTCAGATATGCTGTGAATCCCTCGAGAGCCACCAACAGAGCTATCCAAACTAGAACCTGGAGGGGCGCAAAACAGAAAGTGTGAGTGGGCAAAAACAAAGCTTTTCAAAACCATTTCAATAACAAAAGTTCTAACCCCTCGCTGTAAAACCTGTATAGTTTCCCAGAAAATAGAATATACACATATATATAACATGCTCAGAAATATGCCATGTCAAATGCCTCTAAATAAAGTGCAAGTACTCAGGTAATGTCAATCAATGCCATATAATCTGCCAGCCGAAATCACCTAACGTGACCTGTACGGCGGAATCTAGAGCTCAAATCCCCAACTCACTAACTATACCTGCACACGAGTCGGAACCACCTAAAGTGGTCTGTACGACAGGGCTGGGTGTAAATAAATACGCTCAAGTGCTACGATCACGTGAAGACTGGGCGAATAATCGCGGGTCACCTACGAGTCAGAACCACCTATAGTGGTCTGTACGACATGACTGTGCCCTAACTTGGATCCAAGATGAGCGTGTGGTGCGGGAGGTGAACATCACGTGAAGGACTATGCCCTACTTTGGACGGGAGCACTAACACCGGGGGTGCAGGTTATGAGCTCTCTATGCATCTCAATTCACTACTAAACAGAAACATAAACCACAACTTACCTGATACTTACATGTGCGTCCGCATCACCAAACATATATATATACACAACTACTAATGCATAATTAATTAGGCAAACGCAAAGCATGGAATTTAAAACATATAAACGTTTAATTTCACTTTCTGGGAAAATCACAAGTATATAGGTATATACGGAAAACCAAAAGCCCACTCACTGGTATGTAGAAGGGTCATAACCCTCTTGCCTCAAGTGACTGCACTCGTCCTCGGGATAGGTCTCACCTATATGCGAAACAATTATAAAAAAGTTAATTTAAAGCACAAACCCAAACTAGGTAAAAACTTTTCATACAATGCTCAAATGGGGTGTATGAATACACCAATGTGATCTAATCAACCTCACGAATATCCCCATATTTTTAAAATAATTTTCCGACGCCGCACGTGCCCCTACGTGCCGGCCAAGGCACGACCACACGCGTCGCCCACGTGCAGGCACGTGTCTGGCACACTGACGGCGTCAGTTAATGCCATCAGGAATATTCTGTTAACTTGACAGATTCCATTAAAGTTAACCTGACGCCGTTAGGAATATTCTGTCCAAACTGACGGAATATTTCGTCATCTTCTCCGTCCAACCTCCGGCGTCGGAAAACCGGGAAAATTTCTAAACTTAATATCTCACTCGTTTTTCACCCAAATTTCACAAAATTGGTACCAAAATGAAGTTTACAACTAGAGGAACAAATCTTTACCACTTTCAAGCACTAAAACCAACGAAATCTCGCAGGAAAAACTGCACCAAATCCGGCCAAACCTGCAACTCACGATCTCGACGTCCAAAACCTTCAAACGAACCACCCCGAGACTCCTAAGGACCTCACCAAGCTTCCTACAAGCCTGAAATTCCCAAAAACACATGAATTTACGTGTGCATGAACAGTACCCCGAATTGAGCATCTCGGGTTCGACGTGAAAATGAAGGTTCCCTTACCTGAAATGAGTATGGTTGAACTCCTAAGAACCTCACGAGCATAAATATATAGTTTTCTTCCTCGATCTACCACGTTTTCGAGTGAATTGGTTATTGTCCGTACACAAATGAAGAAGAAGGAAGAGAGAGAGAGACTCGGGACAGGGCAGAGAATAAGAATGAGTGTGGGTGTGTGTCTGTGTGGTCCAAAATCAGCCAACCAAAACCCCAAAATAACCACACAACGAAACAAAACCACTAGGGGCAAAACTGTCATTTTACCCTTACGGTATGAAAAATCCGGGACGGGCTGCCACACTCACGGTTTTGTTTCTGGGAACTCACGAGCAACTTCCTGGGATTGCTCTCGCGTAAACTCGCTTAACTTTGGAGTTCCTACGGAATCCTAAGCCAGTGAGCTTCTAAAAAGCCTCGTGCTAGGTAGAGATGAGAATATACATATAAGGATTTGGCTAATCTTATTTTTGATAATTTTATTTTTGTTTGGTCTTAATGAATAGGTACAAGTCAAATTTCTCTTCTGTTATAGCTGTATCATTTAGCATGTTAATTTATACTTAAGTAGCCATACCTTTATCCTGGAACCCCGGATTTCTTATTTTGTTTATGTTCTGTGAACTAAAGTAGAACTAAAGTAGAATACTAATTCATGTCAACCTTAATTTCAGGTTTCTAGACAGATTGGTGAGCTCATTGGAAGAAAAGAAGCACCATGAAGTTAAGTTGAAAAAGAATCTGAATAGCATAGCTGGCAAACGCATGGAACTGCAGAATTCATTATCTTCTTCCTGGCCTAAGCAGGTGACGTATTTGTTGATAGCTTTTGATAATGTTCTTGAGTTTTCAGATTACACTACAATCCGTCATTTTATGTTGTCTAACTTTTGCGCCTCTGGCCCTTTTAAAAGCCATGTTTCTCCCTGTGTGTGCCATCGTGCACATGCCCCATGCATGTGAAGAGTGTTGTAGCTCTTTAGTTGAGTATTTTCTTCTAAGTTCAGAAAAATGTGCATACTCGAGAAGTTAAATAAAACAGAAGGCTTAAAGCTTTAGGTCGATAAATGTTTGGCAAAAGCTAGAAGTATTTTGAAGTTTTGGTTTTTTGTTTTTTGTTTTGAGGTTTTGACTCTGAAACACAATTTGTATCAAGTATCACTATTAATACTGGCTGTAGAGTGTGACTTGTGTTCTAAGCCCCTAAGAGTTGTACCATTGCATTAATTGTTCTTTGCAGAACAAAATGAAACGAAACAGTGAGAACTTGTGGTGGGTACTGGGTTGTATTCGGTAACTCCTAAGCTAGCAATGTACTGTTCAGATTGAGGTCTCTTTATTAAGGTGTGGCAATAGACTCATGTCTTGTTGCGTTGTCAAGTTACAATACCGATTAAAGAGGCATAGTTATTGTGTTTAATCTGCTTCTTGTGTTAGCCGGTTGTATTCTTGTAAGTTTTGCGTTAACTAATAACCAACACCTCTATCAAGTTGAGCTCATGTTGTGTGGAAAACTGCCACCTCTTCTCCATTCACTTCCTCGCATTTTTTTTCTTATTTTCGGTTTAAATTTTTGGCACAAAGCACTAACTCGTGGTTCAATTGCAGGAAGCTGCTCTTACAAAAAGATCTATTTCTCTGGACGATGTGGGATGTTACAATCCACCATTTCTTAGGGGTCTGACGTCCTTGTAGGCAAACTTTCGGCCAGGGATTGGCTTTGATACCAAACTGACACATCCCGCATTGGGCCCTCACCACATCTCGGGCTCGACTCCACCTTAGCACGATATTATTCGCTTTGGGCCCCAACCACGCATTCACGGTTTTGTTTCTCGAAACTCATGAGCAACTTCCCAAGGGGTCACCCATCCTGGGATTGCTCTTGCGCGAACTCGGTTAACTTTGAAGTTCCTACAGAATCCGAAGCTAGTGAGCTCCCAAAAGAGCTTGTGCTAGGTAGAGATGGGAATATACATATAATGCTTACATGATCCATTCTCCTGGGCGATGTGGGATTTTACAGTAAGAGAAATAAAAGAAAATTTACTAAAAATGAATAAAAATTGATTCAAATTCTTGTGGGTGCCAAAAAGTCAAGTCACACGTCACTTTCTGGCTGCCACAAAATCACTCTTAACTTTTTGGCACCCATAAGAATTTGAATCTTTTTGTACATTTTTCTTTTATTTCTCTTACCACTACAACAAACTATTATATTCGTGATGTTCAAAATATATTTTCCGTGCAAAATCTATTATAGTTCGTATTTAAACACTTGTAATCAACTTAAAACCTATATTTAAAGATATTTGAAACTTTTTTTTTGTTAATTTTTCTTTTAACGAAGTAAAATTTTGTTATTTTTTGTTTAAGCCTCGCTTACATGTGATTTTAACATCTCTAATTTGAAATGAAATTAAAAAAAATATACACTAAATACACATTTTAACATCTCTATATTTTTCTCTTATTTATTTTTACTTTTCGGCTTAATATCCTACTAAATATACACTTGTTGGCATCTAATACATCCTACTTGGTAATAACAAACCAAACTAATTTTAAATATATAATATATAAGATTATAAATTATTACAATCGTCGAATTGGTTGAGATTAATCTCAACCATTTACTTAAACTCAACTCTCTCTTGACCTCACTTTCTTTCTATTCTCTCTGGACTTGAATAGATGACTCCGCCAATTCCACTAATCTCAACAGTTTACTTAACTCAACTCTCTCTTGACCTCATTTCCGTTCTATTTTCTTTGGACTCAAATCGATGAATCCGCCCTCTCTATCTACTCCGACCGACATGCTCTCTATCTCTTGACTCTAACGCCTTCTATGTCACTCCTCGATCTCCACTACATTCATTTTTTGCACTTATTGTTTTTTCAATCTAGGAAAAGATCTGGAAAATGAGTTTAGAAAAAAGACTTGGACTACTTGGGTCTATTTAATCCAACGAAAAACATGGCACAAAATCGAATGTAGTAGCTTTCTATGATTCATATAACCGACCCCACTTAGTAGTAGGATAAAGCTTTATTGTTGTTGCCTTTCAATCTCTAGAATGGATTATAAGCGACTTACGAGTACATTCTATCCAATCAAATACCAGACGAACAAAGCCAAGAACCATCAATGTTACAATTAAAGGAACCAGCCACAACCACGGAGAGCAGATCAATCTCAAGTTGTTTACAATTAAGAGAGAGTATATACAACTATAAAGCAACTAGGCAGTGAAACGCAAAGACAAAACAAATGAGCTTTCATTTTTCTTTGGCCAAGATAACCACTGAATTCATTTATACAGAAAATACGAACTCACAAAACTGAGCCAAAAGCCACTTGCTAGCAATGACAATGAGCAGCGCTAAATCTGCATCGAGACGTCTAAAATTGTTCAATATCTAATCTCTTTTGACCTACGAACATCATACATCCTGGACGTCAACTTTTCCATGATAAAACTCAATAACTTAGGTACTTCATCTTTATATCTCGCCACAAACCTCTCCAAGAAGCACTTCTCCGATGGCACCAACACAAAACCCAAACTCACGTTTTCAATCCCCCTTATCAATCCTTTCAACAACAAAACTTTAACAACTGAAGACCTTGGAACCAATCTCTTCTTGGAAGTGAAACCAAGGGCCACCGGGTTTTTTGCAATAATTTTTGAAGGCCATCCAATCTGGTTCGCTAAAAACTCCATTGCTAGCATTTGTTTCTTCTTCGACACAAACATACAGTGTGGGGGCCGCTTAAAAACAGAGAGAACATTGTCGTCAACCAACCCCACGTTTTGTAAACTTGGCAAAACCAAACAACGCGAATATTGATGTCAGCGAAGTTGATTTCTGCAGATTAACACCCATTTGCTTAACCTCGTCCACAAGTTGACCAAGCTCTTTCGGCTTTAGCATAAAAACGTAGGGATAACAAGCAAGCAATAGAGAAATGCAGTGTAGGGCAAACCTAATTCTCTCAAAATCTGAATGTTTGGCGTCACCTTCTTGGCATGGCCTTCCACCAAGATCCACGAGCCCTTCCAAAAACATTGATTGACATTTTTATCTCATAAACCATTCTCCTCAGGAAATCACAAAGTGGGCACAATCCGCCCGTAGTCAAAAGATTCGGGTTGTACGCCACTGTTTTTCAAGGTCCTGCTTCAAAACTCCAACAGACCTGAAAAACTCAAACTGCGGCAAACAATTCGATTATCTCACCTCAATATTCTCAATTTGCTCGACTACTGCAAGGAGGAAAGTTTTCTTTTCCTTGCTTACCCCCTTTGTTCAGAACAGAGGTTTGAAAAGACTACTTCAAAAGGAAGGAAGAGACAGCAAACTCCATTCAAACTGCTTGTGGACTGGACTTCCTCCACACATCACAAGACCCAATGAGTTATGCGACGAGTTTCAAAACAAGCAAACTCTTGTTGGATGGAGTTTGTTTTTCTTATTTTCATATAAATTCTAAACACAAATAATTTCATCTAAAATCTATTCACATGACATTGAATTGATTTACTAACTTATTTATATTTTCGTGTAGATTTTTAAATGTGAAACTGGTTGAATTTGGTCAAGTAACATTAAAGTCTTAACATTCCAAATCAGTCAACAAACTATTAACAAAAGAAAACAATTAGCCTTAATGACCAATTTAGCTCCAGAGAACCCACAAACGAGTAATGAACTCTTGTTTCTTCCTTCCTTCAATTTATTTTCTTATCACCTATATATTATTTAGTTTAATATTTGACACTATCAAACTGACACATCATAATGGACTCTAAAGTCAGACGTGTACGGATTTAAAGTGGTGATGATTGAGTTGCTCATTGGAGGAGTTGTCGCCGATGAACCTAAATTAGTGAACAATACTCAATTATGGTCAAAATGTTGTAGACTAATTTAGGGTTACTGGGGACACCTCTTACAGTGAGCAACTCAGTCATCATCACTTCAAATTTGTACACATCTGCCTTTAGAGTCCATTATGATCTGTCAGTTTGATATAATGCCAAATATTAAACTAAATAATGTATAGCTGATAAAACATATAATAATAAAAAATTGAAGGAAAAAAGAAACAAGAGTTAATTACTTATTTGTGAGTTCTCTGGAGTTACATTGGTTATTAAGGCTAATTATTTTCTTTTATTAAGAGTTAATTGACTGATTTGGAATCCAGTAGACTATAGTTCTACTAGACGAAATCCAACTTGTTTTACATTCAAATTTTACACGAAAATATAAATAAGTTGTTGAATTAAATTCAAAATCATGTGTGAATAGATTATAGATGAAATTATTTGCGTTTAGAATTTATATGAAAATAAGAGAAACAACCTCATCCAACGAGACTTAGGCCAGCCCTACAACAGCTTGAATGGAGATTTGCCGTATCTCAGCACAAGTCAAGCTCATTTCCTTGTTCTTAAGTAGTATTTCGTACATGAATAACCAAGCAAAAGAAGACTTTCGTCCTTGCAGTAGTCGAGCAAATTGAGAATGTTGGGGTGAGATATTCGACGAGTAAAATGGTTCTCACAAATATACAAATAATAAACTAATTTCTCAAAATATACTATTATGGAGCGAACGACGCACATAATACAATTTTAAAATAGCTACTTAAGAATGTATGTAATAAGATAATCATCTGTTTGTACTACTCTAACTTTGCTCTGTCACTTCTAGTATAAGAAAGCCTATCATGTAATTTCAAAAAAAAACTAATCACAATGATTGGTCCAACTAATAAGAGAAAACTATACCAAAAGACTAAGAGAAGTTCAAATTTTAAGAAAAATGAAAAACAGATAATTCATAAATTGGTTTTTCGTTAAAGCTCTGCTTTTTATACCATTCCAAATTATGCATAAAGGATAACACTTGAGTACTCATTTTTATTGAAGAACTTCTAGGCGATTCATGATGATCTTCACGAGCGTTCATGGTTTCTGAAAATGGCCAAACCGGAGTCAGCTCTCTCTGGGGAACACACCTTCACCCTCTTGAGTTTATGAGATAATTCACTTTGAAATCGTGTTGGGTTTCTGAGATATCTGAGGTGAAATGTCTGTAGAGAAGCAGCAGATTTTTGAAGAGTAAAATGTGAGGGTTTTGGATCTCCATAGACAATCGTTGAATTATGGAAACAACTATGTTGGAAGATTGCGAATAACCAAATCCGAGGGCCTTCAATTAGAAGAGCGCAACCATTTTGGGTGCCGATGTTTGATCAATTTCAATTGGAAAAAGCCCCAAAACCCTAGCGGGTCTAACGTCTAGTGAAGTTTGAGACGCAGTGCTATTTTAAGTGTATCACATATTCCTTTTTACTTCTCACATATATCATTATTAATTTTTTGTCTTTTAATTTTCTTCAATACGGTCAAAAATTAAGAAAACGTGTGAGAAGTAAAAAATAGTATGTGGATAGCATACCCCTTTAACAAGTCCAAAAGCTCATATTTGATTATTTATTTGTTTTTATAGGATAAATTTGTTAAAATCTAGGTTGAACACTCACGATAAATCACGTAAATATATGTTTACTTGAGTACTCGAATGCTGGGAGAATATCTGTTATTCATTCAAAGAGAAAACATGGCATTAAATAGCCTTACAAAGAGAACTGAACGCTGAAAATATGCAGCCTATGTTTACAACCCTAACAATGTGGTAAAGGACTAAATCAAAATCAAATAACATATCCCTAAAGAATAGGTCTTATTAACAACAACTGAAACAACCCTACAAACTAGGAGACCTAACCCTAACGGCTAGGAAACCCTAACAACTTCAACAAAATTAGGGTAATACTCGATTCTTTTATAGAGTACAAGCTGTGTGTAATAATTGACTTTTTTATTTATTTATTTAGTATTTACTTCTTATTAAAAATATATTTTAAACAGTAATGAACTTTCTAATCGACCAGAGTCTCACAACATTGGGTAGTTTTGTGAATATTTTTTCATTGGGTCAATTTGGGTATCATGAAAGTTTATATTTTTGCCTTTTTCCTTTATATATAGATAAGGAGTCCATCCTTCAATCACGATTTAAAATCATTATTGTACAAAATTTATAATCATAGCCTTTTTTATTTCACTAATCACTAAAACATCATCTTCAAAAGAGTCATTGAATTTGGTGACAGTTTGATCATACATATGTCTTAAAATCCAAAATAATAGTAACAAAATAACATCTTCATAATAAACCGTCAATTCATGTTTTCATGACCATATGTTTACATTTAATGAATTTTTCTAGAGAAAATCTAATTTAATGGATTTTTCCATGGATAAATCCTTAGACAGTAATAAAAAGAATGAATATTTCCAGTTATAACGTTTGTACAATAAATGATGTAATGACCCTTACTGCGAAGAAACACAGACCTCCATCTAATACAACCACAATATAACAATATAACAAGAAGAAACATATAATTAAAGAAGCAATCCACGCATGGAATTTGAGCCTGATTTGAAAGGAATCTTTATATGATTGGTAATGCTTGTGCAATCATATGGAAAGGGATCCGGAGTCCCTTCCACCAATCCACCCATCAATCAATCCGGATCCTTGAAATTTGATCCAACGGCTAAAAAACAAGACCCCTTTAAAAGTTATTATAACTTTAACCGTTGGATCAAATTTCAAGAGTCCGAATTGATTGATGGGTTGGATTTGGTGAAAGGGATTCGGAGAGGATCCATTTCCGAATCATATACCCGATGTTGTGGAAGAGACTATACACGATAGTATCAAGATTGCCAACCACGAGTAATGAAGCAATGAGAGAAGCACGGTGAAGAACTAGAGAAGAAATCACTTCACAAGACAAAATGCATGAAGAGATACAAGGAATGAGCTTCCATAACTGCTAAAAAAATTAAAAATTCAGTGAGGCAATAGTATTTTGAATATAATGTTTGTAAAACTCACCTTCTTGTAGCTTGTCACCGTTTTGTGCATTTTATTCGCATTTTGATCGTACAAGTTTAGAGTCACAATCATAAGCCAGAAATAACTAACATCAGCAAAATCAAACTCAGAAACTTGTTTCTCATGTTTGGGAGCGCCGTATGGAACACACACTAAGTTTTGTTTAAATGAAAATTAGAAGCAATACTAGAAGACTGTCGTGCAAGAACAGACTAAAGAACTCCTTGTTTCATTTTTTACGTCGAATTAGTAGCAGATCACCCTTCATTATACATCGAATTAGGTTTCTTGATCCCTGAAGAACCAAATCACCAGCCAAAAGAACTACATGTATTTGGGGACTGACAGTCATTGACATCTTATAGCTGAAAAATGGAAGAAACTGAACCCCGATCAACCCAATATATTTGCATATTTCCACAAAACAAGGGATTTTCATGACACCACAGATAGCATGCCAACACAAGCAGTTCCTTCATAAGAAAGCACACATAGATAATGACCAGAAGACGCTAGGCTATGGAGTAGAAACAAGCTAAAATAGTTAAGTGATGTCACCTGCTTCAACGTATGGAGATCAGGCATCCCAGATATCCACTTTCCCTTGATAAACATTCAGCAACTGAGGTACTTCTTTAAGATATTTGGTTACAAAACTCTCCAAGAATTTTTTCTCTGCAGGGAACAAAAGAGAATACAAACTCATATTTTTTTCGACTTCCCTTATCAGTCCTTTCAACAACAAAACCTTAAGAACCGAACACCCCGGGACAATTCTCTTCTCCAAACTGAAACAGATGACCCCTGGGTATTTGGCAATTGTTATTGACGACCATCCCATCTTGTTCACAAAAAAAATCCATTACTTTCATTATTTTCTTTTCCGAATGAATCATACAATGCGGGTTCTTCCTGAAAGCAGAGAGAGCAACATCCTCAGACCAGCCCCACCTCCTATAAACTTCTCGATTTCGACTGCATTTCAACTTAGACCTACCACACAATGCACGTATTGCCTTCACAGAAGTTTTTTTTTCCAGATTAAAACCCATTTTCATAACCTCATCTACAAGTTCACCAAGCTCTTCGGGCTTTAGCATAAAAGTGCATGGATAATGAGCTAGCAAATGACAAATGCAGGATTGAAGCATACCTGATTCTCTCAAAACCTCAATATTTGGCGCCACCTTCTTGGAGTGGCCTTCCGCGAAAATCCACGAGCCCGCCTTGAAAACAGAAGCGACATGTTTCGCAGAAAGCAGACTCCTGAGGAAATCGTAAGTGGGTACAATCCGATTTTCCAAGTTTGTGGTCAATAGCCGCGGATCATATGACAGAGTTGTTGCAAGGTCTTCCCTTGAAACTCCAATAGACCTGAAAAACTCAAGCTGTGGGAAAATGGTTTTCTCCAGATCGGCTTTGAGAAGTTCTGAGCGATGTTGATGACGCTTGTGATTTGGGTCCCGAGAGATTCCATGGTTTCTCAAACAGGCCAAAACGGAGTCTGCTCTTTCTAGGGATCGCAGTTTGACCCTTTTGGATGCTGAAATTGCATCTTTTGGTGACAACCCACATGAGTTTATCAGGTAATTGACTGTGACATTGGGTTGGGTTTCTGAGATTTCTGAGGTGAAATGTCTGCAGAGTATCCGAACTTGAAGAGGAAAATGTGAGGGTTTTGGATCCCCAGAGAGAAATCGTTGAGTTATGGAAGCAACTATGCGGGAAGATTGCGAATAACCAAATCTGAGGGCCTTCAAGTTGTGAAGCGCAACCATGTTAGCTGCCGAAGGCCGATGACGACCAATTTCAATCGGAAAACCCCCAAATCCCCCAAACCCTAGCGGCTCTAACGTTCAGTGAGGTTTGACGCGGGTGATATGATAGTTTGATTTTCAGGATGGAAATACAAAGAAATTTTTTTTCTTTATTTTAATGATGACTTGAAATTACTTTAGGGTTCAAATACTATAATGAAAGTTACTCGTCCTCCTTATATCTCTACAATTTTTTATTTTTTATTTTTTAAATTTCGAGATTGTTTTATGCATGTTAAATAAACTGATGGTTATGATAAACGCGACGGTTTTGCATATGAATGATTAAATTATTTTAATTTAAATAATTATATTAAAATGATTTTTTTAGACGATGAGAAAGAGAAATCTATGACATTTGAAGAGAAATGATGTTACATCATCATTAAATTGAATAAGTAATGACTCATTCCATGTAACGAGTTAAATAGTCTCATCCTTTTGTCAATCCATCTTTTTTTCCTTTGCTTGAAAGAAAAGATTTACACCTACATAAGCGGAATACAAAATCTTTACAACAATAGCGAGTAATAGGGAGGGGACGGTCTGGATTAGATCGATTTTACCTCAAAACCACGACCAATCCAATTATAATGTAATGATTTGGTTCGGTTCGAATTTGACAAATATTCCTAAGAAAAACCAAACCAATGTTCAACGGTTTGTTTTGGGAGCTTTGGACCTAAATTATATAACTATTAACCCAGAGTGTGCCTGTCTACAATGTGTGAATGTGTGAATGTGTGACCGTGTGTGCAGTTCACAAAAAAGCAGCAGAAACTTGATCCACCCAGAATATAAGTAACAGGGTGAGTTCATAATATATATAAGATGCATGTCATTGTTCATATATAAGGTACATATTTTAAAGTAAGAAACAGCGTAGATGTTTGTACCTGTAGGACGATGACAGAGTGGCTTCTAGCGTAAGAAAGATGTCCAGATACCAATCATCATTTGCAAATTAATGAGTCCCAGATCTGTAACTGAAAACAAAGAGAGTTGTAGAATGATTTTTGCTGTTACATTTCACAAGTAGTTACATGCAGCTAAAAGATATAATATCTTAAGAAGAACAAACCGTCTATCCTCATTAACTTCAAACAATGATGGTAAGTTTGGTTCCAGGAAAAATGAAAGGAAACAGACAATTTATATTGCTGCTACCAATGACAATGAGAAGTACTAAATCCGCAACAAAGCATGAAAAATTGTTATGGTATCTAACCTCTTGATCTACAAACATCATACATCCTGGACTTCAACTTTTCCAAGACATACTCAATAACTGTTGACTGGATGACCGTCAAACAGATTCTATCCTCGTTGACTTCAAAGAATGATGGTCAGTTTCGTTCCTGGGAAAATGAAAAGGAAACAGACAATTTCAGTTTATCAACATTTTCAAATCTGGTTTCTTTGCAATGCCTCGAACAATTTTACAACTAGCTTAAGCAGGGTGTCACGTTTGCACTAATGGGGGGAAGAAAAACATCAAGTTCTCTCTTTCGTTTTTAACCAATTTTCTCGGCATGTATTTTGTTCCCCATATAAGGAATAAAACAAGAGAGAACTATGGGAGAGAGCCATGCTTACCCCGCGGTAATGCTATGTTCCTACTTTACTATAAATAGAGAATGGCCACTTAAGTATACTACCTGCTTCTGGAGGACAATCATTAACAGGGTAGAGAATCAAGGACGGACTGAAAGATATTGACGTCTTAGAACTAGAAAAATGGACAAGATTGAACCCTCATAGAACCAATATAGGTAAATATTCAACAAAACTAAACTCGGGAACCGTAGTTACTAAAGACACACACACAAAGGTATATAACTAAAAGAAGCTAGGGCTAGGACAAGAAGTTTAAAGAAACGAATTCAATGCAGAGAAAACATGTCCCATACAAATTAAACCTTACCTAACGAATAAGTTTCTAGAATACAGGGGGCTATTACTACCTACAGTAATGTCACCTGCTTCAACGTATCGAAATCAAACATCCTGGATTTCAACTCTCCCATGATACACACTCAATAGCACAGGTACTTCATCTATATATCCGTCCACAAATCTCTCCAAGAAGCATTTCTCCGCGGGGCTGAACAGAGTAGACAAACTCACACTTCCAATTTCCTTTATCAATCCTTTCAACAACAAAACTTTAACAACAGAACACCTCGGGATAATTCGCTTATCCAAACTGTAACACAGGACCACTGGGTATTTAACAATCGTTGTTGACGGCCATCCCATCTTGTTCACTAATAGATCCATTACTTGCATTATCTTCTTCTCCGCATGAAGAATACACTGCGGATCCTTGGTGAAAGCAGAGAGAAAATCATCATCAGACCAACCCCATTTCCTATACACTTCTCGACTTCGATTATATTTCAACTTAGTCTTACCACACAACGCACTCATGGCCTTCACAAAAGTTGCTTTTTCCGGTTTAAAACCTATTTGCCTAACCTCGTCCACAAGTTCGCCAAATTTTTGAGGTTTTAGCATCAAAACACCGGGATAATAAGCTAGCAACAGAGAAATGTGGGAATCGGGCATACCGAATTGTCTCAGAATCCGAATATTTGGCGCCACCTTCTTGGAGTGGCCTTCGACGAAAATCCACGAACCCCGCTTCAAAACAGAAACGACCTTTTCCGCGGATAGTGAATTCCTAAGGAAATGATAAGTGGGTAGAATCCGTTTCTCCAAGCTTGTGGCCCAAATCGTGGGACTATATGCGAGGGTTTTTGGAAGGTCCTGCCCTGAAACTACAAACGAGCTGAAAAACTCGAGCTTTGGCAAAAGGGTTTTATCCGGATTGGAGTTAAGAAGTAGTGGGCACGACCTGAGGATCTTGGAGATCTGGGTTGCGGAGAATCCATGGCTTCTGAAAAAGGTCAAAACGGAGTCTGCTCTTTCCGGGGATTGCAACTCGATCCACTTGGATGCTGAAATCGCACCTTTTGCGGTCAACCCACATGAGTTTATGAGGTAATTGGCCGTCAAATTCAAATTCTGTTCGTCTTCTGAGATTTCTGAGGTCAAGTGCCGGCAGAGTATCTGACTTTGAACCCCAAATCGTTTAATTCTGGAAGCAGCAGCAGCAATACAGGAAAATTTGAGGGTCTTCAATTTGTAGAGCGCTACCATGTTAATCAAAGCCAATGATGATCAATTTCAATTTTGGAAAAGAAAAAAAACCCAAAACCCTAACAGTGGGGTTTAGGGCAGGGTTACCATTTTCAAGTTGTCGAAGTTTTCTTTGCTGGAGCGCTAACTTTCGAGTTTACCGTTGGCTGATGCAAAACACAAAATGCCACTGCCTGATAATGTGGCCATCTCAAGTGGCTTTCACTAAATTTGTATGTTAATATACAAGTTATGAATAGCATGTTGATGTTGATGCACCAAACCGAATGACTTTAGAATAACGTAAAGTATCAAAGTGTGACTTTTGTAAAGTTGTTTCGGTCATTAAGTGAAGGTAATATGTAAAGAAATAGAGATACGGAAGCAACACAAGATTGTCCTGAACCGTTCTTAAGGGTTTTTTTATTAGCACCTTGTGTAATGTTGAATGCACTCCACATGAAATATTAATTATAATCTAGTATGAAAAGACTATTTAGGCCCCATAAGATTATGGATACAACCCCACATCATTTTTAGTGTATATTATGTTCTTCGAGCTCTCAAAACATTGAAGCCAAGGTCACAATTCACTGCAATGTCATTTATCACTTATCACTTTAAGTTTATAATATTTCATTTGATCGGCTAAAATCTCTTTAGAAAAAATTGAACGGGTTTGTTTTGATATGGTGGAGTTTGTTGTTGTTTGTTGGGACGAATGCAAACCAAGTTTGCATTCGATGCTTTTGGTCCAATTTTTACTAATATGAAATCTAAAATCCCTAATTGATAGAAAACTAGACACTCAATTGACATAAACCTAGATGTTGACAAAGAGTTTGAGTGTTAGGTGTCTATCAAGAGTGTGGTGCGTGAGAATAGTATTGGAAAACAAATGGGATGCATTAAGATAAATTTTAATTCAAAATATAGAAGTGGGATTTATTAAGTATATGGGTTGTAGTTAACAAAATGTGGGGTGTTAATAAAATAACCCCGTTCTTAAATACCAACTGTTGGTTTCGTTGTGTATGGAATCTAGTGAATCATGCTAGTCGAATTCAAACTGTTGGTTTGTTTTTGGTCGTGTCTCAAAAACGAGGTATGATAGTTGAACAAGTACGTGATGACGTCACGTGTCGGTTCTGGACGTATCTCGTAATCGGAGCGTAACACCCGAAAACTTGTGCTAAATAAATGACTGATACCCTCCACAATTTCCTCAGGGTCGAGAAATGATACGACATTGCAATTGCACCAAGTGAACAGCTCAAACCTGGTCATCTAAAAGGAGAAGGAAGACAAATAAATAGTCGAAAGCGAACACCGTTACAATCTGAGACGTACGTGATTCCAGAATGCATCTCATCTCCAAACTTCAGACCCTGTTTAGACTTTAGATCATCAAGCTTGAAAATCAATGTAAATACATACCTATATATGCACGAATTCAACTCTATGTCGCCATTCAACCTATGGAATACCCAAAGTTTAGTTTGTTGAAATATTTTAGCTTTAGAAGTCCTATTCCAACCAGCAATGCAGAAAATAAACACGAACTTTTAATGGAACCGCCCGCCATCTACTCTCTTCCACTTGGTTCTAATGGTGTTTCCATCAGCAGTATCACTTGCTCTCTTCCTCGTTCGCTTTCCTGCAGCACCTTGGCCAGCCTAAATGTAGTCTGTAAATCGTGACAGCAATAGGCAGATGAGGAAAGACTTCAGAGTCAACTAGTGAAGCCAACAACAAGTCTAGCAATTCGGCAAAAGGGTTTCCTCATGATCGAATTAGAGAACTTTTGAGCGATCCTTGATGATCTTCGAGATCTGGGTTTGAGAGAATCAATGGTTTCTGAGAAAGGACAAAACGAAGCCCGGTCTTTCTGGAGAACGCAGCTTGACCATCTTGGATGCTGAAATTGCACTTTTTTGGACAACCCACATGAGTGTATGAGGTGATTGACTGTGAAATCGTCGTGGTTTTCTGAAATTTTTGGCCTGAAATGTCTGCAAAGTAGCTGAGGTTGGAGAGAAACAAAACATTTAATTCCGGAAGATTGAGAATAACAAAATCTGAGATTTATATACATAGCATATTCTTGTTCACTGTATGGCAGTAACTAAAATTATTGTTTGGCGTTGCGTTCTAAATGGTAGTAACTCACTGAGAAATTCTTGTTCCCTATCTGGGTTTGTGTTTTATATTCTATGTTTTGGGGCAAGTAAATATTAAAAAACATTACCAGCAAATTGGCAGAGGAGTAACAAAACGTCCAGATGATGGCATCAAAGCTCGAGGATCAGCTCCAGTTCCAATCAGTACATATCTGATTTCGTCGTGCAATGCAACAGGATGAATCTGCATTACAGATCTTATGAAAGCTTCCTTTTTGTTTTTTTAATAACGCAAGCATTACGGAAATTGCACCCTCAACCCTTATAATCATGCAATTCACAAACAAGCCTAGTACAAACAAATCACGACGACACATTGATACTTTACCCAGCCATTGCCCCAAAAACCAAGGCTGGCTAGCTGTTTGCAGAGGAAAGTTATTAGCTTCGCAGAGCAGAGCATAACAAGGACAAAGACCGACAATCATTGATGTCTAACGCATCTTTTATAATTTCAAAAAAATCAGACAAAAGTTTTTTCATTCCTTCCATCTCCACAATATATTAAATTGAACCCGAATAGATGCAACATATGTGTGCATTCTATCAGAGGCAGTTCCCAGATGAACAAAGTCAATAACCATCAATCTTAACGTTGAAGGCACCACAATCACAGACAGCAGAGCAGATCAAATCTCAAGTTAATTTCAAATAACAAAGCATATATATAACTTAAGTAGCTAGACACTGGAACGTTAATACTAAACGATTAACAACTGAACTCATTCATGGAAAAATATTAAAACAGCAGTTAAGGACACCGACTTGCAATCCTGAGCCAAAAGCTAGCTGCTACCAATGGCAATGAGTAGTTCTGCAGCTGCATCGAGGTGTCCAAAATTTTTACAATACCCAACCTCTTTTGACCTACGAAACATCATACATCCTCGACTCCAACTTTTCCATGATACACACTCAATAACTGAGGTACTTCATCTTTATATCTGGCCACATACCTCTCCAAGAAGCACTCTTCTGTAGGCACCAACACAGAACACAAACTCACGTTTTCAACATCCTTCACCAATCCTTTCAGCAACAAAACTTTAACAACCAAACAGCGGGGGATAAATCTCTTCTCCAAACTGTAACACATGACCACTGGGGCTTTGGCAATCATTACCGACGGCCACCCCATCTTTATCACTACAAATTCCAGTGCTAGCATTATTTTCTTCTCCGACACAGTCATATAGCAAGGGCACCTCCGGAAAGCAGAGAGCACAACATCTTCAGACCAACCCCATCTCTTATAAACTTGGAGACTTCGATTCCATACAGGCCTATTCTTACCACACAATGCTCTTATTGCCATCACCGAAGTTGATATTTGTAGATTAAAACCCATTTGCTTAACCTCGTCCACAACTTTACTAATCTCTTCAGGCTTTAGCATTAAAGTGCTGGGGTGATGAACAAGCAACAGAGAAATGCATGATTGGGGCATACCTGATTCTTTCAAAATCTCAATATTTGGGACAACATTCTTGCAGTGGCCTTCCACGAAAATCCGTGAGCCCGACTTGAAAACAGAAACGACATTTTTCTCAGAAACCATACTCTTAAGAAAATTATAAGTGGGTATAATCCGATTTTCCAAGCTTGCAGACAAAAGAGTGGGCTGACGTTCCAAAACTTTTGCAAGGCACTCCCTTGAAACTCCAAGAGACCTGAAAAATTCAAGCTTTGGCAGAAGGATTTTATCAGGATCGGAATGGAGAACGTGTGGGCATGACCTGACGATCTTGGAGATCTGGGTTTGAGATAATCCATGGTTTCTGAGAAAGAACAAAGCGGAGTCTGGTCTTTCTGGAGAACGCAGCTTCGTCCTCTTGGAGGTTAAAATTGCACCTTCTGGGGACAACCCACATGAGTTTATGAGGTAATTGACAGTGAAATCGTTGTGCTTTTCTGAGATTTCTGAGGTGAAATTTCTGCAGAGTAGCAGCGGATGTTGAAGAGAAACAAATCGTTTAATTCTGGAAGATTGAGAATAACACAAACTGAAGGTGAGCACTAACATGTTTCAATTTCAAATCCAAATTTTGAATTGGAAATGGCCCCAAAACCCTACCTCTGCTTGCGTTCAGTGGGATTTATTGAACTTTACTATTTCTTAGGTATTTTACTTACCCCCAACATATTTATAACGCTTTACATTCGTTTTTTTTCAATTGAAATTTGAAAGTATTATTCTTACCACATTTTACGTAACACATTTATATCATCTTTCTAATAGAAAAGAAATCCACATGTATTAGTGAGTACTAACTCTGTTAAAACGGCGGTACATATGTGATATGTAAAATGTGATAAGAGTAGTACTTTTGAATTTTAAAACGATGAGTAAGAGTAGTACATGTGGGTCCCTTTAGGTGCTACACTTACTATCTAATTGTATCATCTTTTTAATAGAAGTGGGGTCACTACACATGTGGGTTCCATCTTTATTAAAAAGATTGTACAATTGATGGTATCATTAGATAACAAGAACAGCATTTTTGTTATCTTACTACATCATCACATACTTTTCTATAATATTCTCCCATCCCACATTCTCAAGAGACTGTTTAGTGTGCCCCCCACACTCCCAAGAGACTTTTTAGTGTATAACATATGTCATTGTACAAGAAGAAGAACACTTGAAAAAAAAAAAATTCCCTCGACTTTAGGGTGTTCAGCTGTTGTAGCATCTATTCCATTAAGGGAGTATGATTATCTGCCCTCCTACTCCTCTTTCCTTACATCCTCTTAGACTTTGCTTTTTGTCTTAATGTCTCTATAAAAAAAATCAATATAAGATATTGATGCGGCTTAATTATAACCATTCAAGTAGGAAGGGAGGGGAAATAGATTAAGAGGGAAGAGAATCCTCCTTCTTCATTAAATGCTGCATATGATGACTAGTGACAAGGGTAATGTAGTTTTTACTTTGGCCTTTAAGGGCATCTCCAACCAATGACCATGTTTAGCCCCATAGTCCTGCAAGAAATTATATTATAATGAACACTGTCAGTGTCACGTCCCGGCCCAGGGGGGCCACTTCCCGGGCCCGCTCCACCATCGTAGCACAATATTGTCCGCTTTGGGCCCCGACCATGCCCTCACGGTTTTGTTTTTGGGAACTCACACGAGAACTTCCCGATGGTCACCCATCCTGGGAATGGTCTCACGCACTACTCGCTTAACTTCGGAGTTCCTACAAAACCCGAAGCCAGTGAGCTCCCAAAAGGCCTCGTGCTGGGTAGGGATGAGAATATACATATAAGGATCACTCTCCTAGGCGATGTGGGATGTCACAGTCAGGCCATATTTTATATCATCTCCAATCGAGATGGGCAAAGGGTCATAGGTCAAATATAGCCATTTGACAAAAAACTTATCTCCAATCGAATGGGTCAAAGGGTCATAGGCCAAACATAATTAATATATATTTTATTATTTAATTGAATTAATATGATTAATTAAATTAAACTACCATATTAAAATAAAGTTTTCGGACAGATTTTAAGTGCCACTTGTCGCTAAATGAATAAGCCTCCGAATTTTTTATCTTTATATAATCTCAATAATTTTTTGAATAGGAAAAAATTATTGGAAGAGGTAAGAGAATAGAATGTGAAGAATTAAAATAAAATGAGGTAATATAGTATGAAATGGTAAAAATTATGTGAGAAATGATATAGGAATGGCTTAGGTATTTATAGGGAAAAAATTAGATTTTTTTTTTAAAATTCGTCCAAAAAATAAATATTCAAATAGGCTAGGCTCGTCAGGCTAGCGCTAGCCTGATTTGGTGGTTTTGGCCCGGTACGGCCCACAAGCTCTTTGTCCTATCCTTTGGTTGAAGACGATTTTCTTGTCATTTCGAGCTATTTTCAACCATTTGGCCAAGTAGGTTGGAGATGGCCTAAGTTTGGCATATTGGAAATAGTTCACCAGTACGTTGTTGGGAGATAATAGCGTAATTTGATGACTGCAACACTTGTTCTCTCGGCATTTTCCTATTTTGCCCTTTTAGGCTTGCATCCAATATCAAATTCATACGTCCATCAATTTTTTCAATTTTCGTACAATGACTCACGTTTTCATACTAATGTCGTTTAGCTGTTAATCAATCCGTCAAATTGACCAGTAAGTAAGTGATGGTGTGGCAAGCGCGTAGCCTACACTTTGCTGACATGTTTGATTAGTCATATTTAGTTATATCGTTTTTCTTTATGTATCATATGTCTTAATTGTATAGACATTGCATCCTTGCAAGTCTACGTTTCTGTGTGAATCCAATGTAAATAAGCAATTGGATCTCTTTCTGCCTATGCAAATAAACAGCCGCATTTCAGGAAATTTAGGGAGATGTTCAAATGAGATGCAATTAAGCCAAATTAATAAACACAGTCGACTTTAACTGGTATTATACTATGAAAATGATATCCGACACAACCTATAATGTGAAAACTCAAACAAGTTAAGGACACAAACTTACAACACTTAGCCAAAGGTTAGCTGCTACCAACGACAATGAGCAGCGCTGCATCTGCATCTGCATCGAGGCGTCTAAAATTTTTACAACATCTGAACTCGTTTGGCCTACAAACTGTAAGACTAAACTTATCAAAAATTACAAGTTAAGAGATTAAGCTCATGAACCACAAATTTATACAAGTATTAAAATCACAATCCGATAAACATAATGACAAACTAACCCGTAAAAGCAGTAGAAGAAGAAGCCAAACCAGACTTCAAACAGTGCACCTTCTCCTCTCTTGCAAAACCAAAAGTACTCAAACTAACAATAGGTCTTAGTTCAATATTGAGCGTATGTTTTGCGAGAGCAGTGACTTATGTTTTTATACCAAACATAGATTGCCCTATTACAATCCTACAAGGAATACAAGACAAAATCCTTATACGAGTTCTAGTCTTAAGCTTATCAACGTACAGTTTCAATCCAAACCAAAGTCGAATTAACTCTCATAATCATATTAAGACTTCTCTATAGCAATCTGAGACAACAAGGATTATTACCAAACCGTATGAATCAGACTCATACTCGAACACGAGCATCATACATCCCGGACTTCAACTTTTCCTCGATGCACCCTCAATAACTGAGGTACTTGATCGATATATCTGGCCACATAACTGTCCAAGAAGCGCTTCTCTGACGGCACCAATACAGAACTCAAACTCACGTTTTCAATACCCTTTATCAATCCTTTCAGCAACAAAACTTTAACAACCAAGCAGCGCTGCATCTGAACTCGTTTGACCTACGAACATCATACATCCCAGACTTCAACTTTTCCACGATACACACTCAATAACTGAGGTACTTGATCGATATATCTGGCCACATACCTCTCCAAGAACAACTTCTCTACAGGCACCACCAAAGAACTCAAACTCACGTTTTCAATCCCCTTTATCAATCCTTTCAGCAACAAAACTTTAACAACCAAGCAGCGGGGGATGAATCTCTTCTCCAAACTGTAACACATGACCTCTGGGGATTTGGCAATCATTACCGACGGCCACCCCATCTTATTCACTAAAAATTCCATTGCTAGCATTAGTTTCTTCTCCGACACAATCATACATACCGGGTGCCTCCTGAAAGCAGAGACAAGATCATCCTCAGACCATCCCCACCTCTTATAAACTTGGCGATTTCGATTACATGCAGACCTATTGCTACCACACAATGCTTTTATTGCCGGCACCGAAGTTGATTTTTGCAGATTAAAACCCAGTTGCTTAACCTCGTCCACAACTTTAACAATCTCTTCACGCTTTACCATTAAAACTTTTGGGTGATGAGCAAGCAACAGAGAAATGCAGGAATAGGGCATACCTGATTCTTTCAAAATCTCAACATTTGGGGCAACATTCTTGGAGTGGCCGTCCTTGAAAATCCGCGAGCCATGCTTGAAAACAGAAGCGACATTTTTCTTAGAAATCAAACTCCGAAGGAAATCATAAGTGGGTAGAATCCGGTTGTTCAAGCTCGTAGTCAAAAGCTTCGGTTGATACGCCAGAGATTTTGCAAGCTCCTCCTTTGAAACTCCAAGAGAAGTGAAAAACTCAAGCTTTGGCAAAATGGTCCTCTCAGGATGCAATTGGAAAAGTCTTGGGTATGACCTGACCATCTTCGAGATCTGGGTTGCAGAGAATCCATGGTTTCTGAGAAAGGACAAAAAGTAGTCTGGTCTTTCTGGAGAACGCAGCTTGACCCTCTTGGAGGCTGAAATTGCATCTTCTGGGGACAACCCACATGAGCTTATGAGGTAATTGACTGTGAAATCGTTGTGGTTTTCTGAAGTTTCTGAGGTGAAATGTCTGCAGAGTAGCAGCTGATGTTGAAGAGGAAAATGTGAGGGTTTTGGATCTCCAGAGACAAATCGTTTGAATGTGGAAGCAACTCTACTGGAACTGGAAGATTGAGAATAACCCAATCGGAGGGCGAGGACCTTCAATTTGGAGAGCGATACCATGTCCATAATAGTTAGATGATGAATTTCAAATTTTGAATTGGATGGAAACGCCCCCAAAACCCTTCCTGTTCTTCCGCCTAGTCTTTTGGGTTTTCGGTTTGCCTGGTGCTCTATTCACGCATTTTTTTCACTTCGCACATCTTCTATTGGTGGATTGTGCTATTTATACATCATTTTTAACCATCGACACAAACCTCTTGGTTTTAGATCGTTAGATCAAATAAATTTAAAAAAAAATCAAAAGATAGAAATTAACAAGGAGCGTGTGGGATGTAAAAATAAGTGTGTATATAGTACGAACCAGGATCCTCGTCGGATCCATTCCCTAGGGATCACGCAATCGTGTCCGTTTATTGTATATCGTGTGATCAGTTTTCGTTAGGTAGTATTCATATTTGAATTTTAAATTTTAAATGATTTATGACCGCACGATATACAGTGAACGGATACGATTGCGTGATCCCTAGGATCCCTAAGGAATGGATCCGGCGAGGATCCTGGTTCATATAGTACCTGATCTTCTCCAATTCGATTAAACAGTAAAAATTTGGGAGGAATGCACAACAGCTGTTTGTCTAACACAACAATAACAAAAAATGTTTAGTTTTATTACAAGCAGAGGAGTTGGATTACCAAACAAGGCCAAACAAACTAAACTCAGTTTTAAAGTGGTGCTATCCACCCATAATTTTTACATTTCACACACCATTTGTTAAATTATTATTTTTTCTTCAATTCATTCAATCCGACCTTAGTGTTGGCGAATAGCACTATCCCTCTTTTATTCAGATTAGCTTTTGCTTGCATGAGTCTAAGATCAAGTCAACGGAATTGGATCCACTCCAGACCTTAGTGTCTTTACCAACCAAATAGGGTAAAGACGGTGCAAACAAAACAGTGTGGATACAATATTGATCATAATAAGATCCTTATGGCCTTGCAAAGTAGGCTAACACAAGGGAATCACAATGCAGAATAGTACTAACCACCCAACCATTGTCACTGAAAACAACTGGCATAGCAGAACAGGGACAAAGTCACAGACAGAAGTTGATATACCAGACACTGATATCTTACACATCTTAAAATTTGATATATCAGAGAAAAGTTTTGTCATTCCTTCATATCGATAGTAGATTAAATTGAAACCAAAGAAGTAACATAGGTGTGCATTCTACCGAAGGCAATTCCAGGATGAACAAGGTCAAGGACCATTGATCATATAGTTGAATGCACCACAATCACAGAGAGCAGAGCAGGTCATATCTCAAGTTAATTTCAAATAAGAGAGTATTCGTATAACAAAAACACTAGACAGTTGAACGGGAAGACGAAAAAATGAATTTCATCTTTCTTCATCCATGACTACCAATTGAATTCATCTCTAGGAAAATATACTGAGCCAAAAGCTAGATGCTACCAATGTCAATGAGCAGTGCTGCATCTACGATACTACATCACAACTTCAACTTTTCCTTGATACACACTCAATAACCGAGGTACTTCATCTATATATCCGGCCACAAACTTCGCTAAGAAGAATTTCTCTGCAGGGAGGATTACAGAATACAAACTCACATTTTCAATTTCCTTTATCAATCCTTTCAACATCAAAACTTTAACAACCGAACACCTTGGGAATTGGAATTATTCGCTCCTCCAGACTGGGTATTTGGCAATAACTCGTGCCGGCCATCCAATTTTGTTCTGTTGAGAGTGCAGCTTGATTCCACTAACCTGGACAGAAGGAATACTGCACATGCAGTACAATATTCCTTGTCAGCTACCACATGGTTCCAGCTCACCAAGCTCAGATGTGTTGCAGCATGGGCTGCTTGCACGTCACCTGATTAACATTTGTTTATTGCATGCATATGTTTATTGCATGCGTGTGTGTAAGGTGTATATATCAAACCAACTGCCATTGGAGCAGATGATGAATAATATGGCACAAAGGGATATCGAGTTTACGACCTTCACACGGGTAAAATCTCTAACTCCCGTGATGTTATTTTCCATGAACATGTGTTCCCTTTTTCATCTTCTGCTGCAGTTTCACCACTTGTGTTTCCACATACTCAAGATACTGCCTATGATGATCCCATCATTCATCCGTCCATTCTACTGGAGCAGGATTCCGTCGATCCATCCTCTTCTTCGCCGGTGAGTCCTGTTTCGGTTTCATCTCCTTTTCTTTCCACCTCACCACCTCGTCTTAAACGACCCACTCATGCACCTGGTTATCTTCAACAATATCACATCGACATCAACCTCCCTTCTCGGTCCGTCCCTTCATCTCACTCGGCGTTGACCAAAGTCCCAGGTACTCCTTACCCTTTGTCTGATGTCCTCACATACGATCGTTTATCTGCTCGACATCGTGCTTTCACCACTTCCATTTCAGCTGCCATAGAACCCAGCTCATTCTCACAGGCTATACGCGACCCTCACTGGCGTTTCGTTATGGAAGAAGAACTGGCAGCCCTTGCTGCGAATAGGACATGGTCTCTGCAACCATTGCCCCCTGGCAAGAAGCCGGTTGGATGTAAATGGGTTTACAAAATCAAATTTCGATCCGATGGATCCATTGAGAGATATAAAGCACGCTTGGTTGCCAAAGGTTATAGCCAAATTGAAGGCTTAGACTATCGAGAGACCTTTGCTCCGGTTGCAAAATTGACTACAGTTCGTCTACTCCTTGCTGTTGCCTCGGTCCAACAATGGCACCTCCACCAACTTGATGTTAATAACGTTTTCCTCCATGGTGATCTTGAAGAAGATGTCTACATGTCCTTGCCTCCTGGTTTCGGACGAAAGGGGGAGACACGAGTTTGTAAACTTCATAAATCTTTGTATGGGCTTAAGCAAGCCTCTCGTCAATGGTTTATCAAACTCTCTTGTGCTCTTAGAAAGGCCGGTTATCAACAATCCAAGGCAGATTATTCATTATTCGTCCGAAACCATGATGGTAAATTCACTGCCCTCCTTGTCTATGTTGATGATATTATCTTGGCAGGAAATAACATACAAGCAATTGAAGATACCAAGTCTTTTCTTATGAAGCAATTCAAGTTGAAAGACCTTGGCCAATTAAGATATTTCTTGGGCATTGAAATTGCTCGCTCTAGCAAGGGGATCACCCTCTCACAGCGAAAATATGCCCTTGAAATACTTGAGGATGCAGGTCATCTTGGTGCAAAACCAGCCACCTCTCATATGGAGCAAAACTTATCACTCAGAAAGGACGAAGGACAATGGGTTACTGATCCTTCCTCTTATCGACGACTTGTTGGGAGACTAATCTACCTGACAATCACGCGCCCTGATTTGGTATATGTTGTCCATATTCTTAGTCAATTTATGGAGAAGCCTCGAACTCCACACTTGGAGGCAGCCCAGCGAGTCTTACGATACGTTAAGCACACACCAGGGCAAGGTATTTTTCTTTCTGCAAGAAGTTCAATTCAATTGAATGCTTTTTGTGATGCGGATTGGGCCAGATGTCGAGACACACGACGTTCTACCACCGGATACTGTGTATTTCTTGGAGAATCCTTAATCTCCTGGAAAAGCAAGAAACAAAATACTGTGTCACGTTCTAGTGCAGAGGCGGAGTATCGTTCAATGGCAGCAACTTGTTGTGAAGTCACTTGGTTGAAATCTGTTCTACAAGACTTGGGTATCAAACATAAACGTCCAGTCAAGTTATATTGTGATAATCAAGCGGCACTTCACATCGCTTCGAATCCGGTCTTTCACGAAAGAACCAAACACATAGAAATTGACTGCCATCTTGTACGAGAAAGGGTTCAAAGTGGAATGATCGAGACATCTCACATCTCAACCATGAAACAACCAACCGACATCTTCACAAAGCCACTGAGCTTACACCAGTTTACGACTTTGCTTTGCAAGTTAGGAATAATCAACATTCATTCCAAACTTGAGGGGGAGTGTTGAGAGTGCAGCTTGATTCCACTAACCTGGACAGAAGGAATACTGCACATGCAGTACAATATTCCTTGTCAGCTACCACATGGTTCCAGCTCACCAAGCTCAGATGTGTTGCAGCATGGGCTGCTTGCACGCCACCTGATTAACATTTGTTTATTGCATGCATTTGTTTATTGCATGCGTGTGTGTAAGGTGTATATATTAAACCAACTGCCATTGGAGCAGATGATGAATAACAACAACCAAAATATTAAACTTAATATGTTCACTAGAAATTCCATTACCTGCATTATTTTCTTCTCCGACTTGGTCATACAATGTGGGAACCGCTTGAAAGCAGAGAGAACATCGTCCTCTGACCAACCCCACCTCTTATAAGATTCACAATTATGATTCCATACGGACTTACTACACAAAGCATTTATTGCCATGACAGACGTTGATTTTTCCAGATTAAAGTCCATTTGCTTAACCTCATCCACAACTTTGCCGAAATTCTCAGGATTTCGTATTAAAGATCTAGGAAATTGAGCTAGCAACGGAGAAATACATGATTGGGGCATACCTAGTTCTCTCAAAATCCTAATATTCGGCGCCAGATTCTTCGAATGGCCTTCCAAAAAAAATCCGCGAGCCGTTCTTCAAAAAAGCAACAATTTTTTTCGGGTTTTATCCGTTTCTGCAAGCTCACATCCAAAAGACCAGGAACGGAAGCAATAGTTTTAGCAAGCTCCTCCCTTGAAATTCCAACAGACATGAAAAACTCAAGCTTTGGCAAAGGGTGTTTTCCAGATAGCCCATGAGAAGTTGCGGGCGTGACCTGATGAGCTTGGAGATCTGGGTTGCAGAGAATCCATGGCTTCTGAGAAATGACAGAACAGAGTCTACTCTTTCGGGGGATCGCAACTTGACCCGCTTGGATGCTGCAATTGCACCTTCCGGAGACAACCCACATGATTTTATGAGGTAATTGACTGTGAAATCGTGTTGGTTTTGTGAAATTTCTAAGACCGAGTGTCTGCAGAGTATCAGATTTCTAATTTTGGGGTCAAATATTTATTGAAAACTCGAGGTCAATTAAATATATATATATATAGGTACGCATCATCTGGTAATAATATGTTTTTAAATACTCAAGATAATCATTATCTTGAATTGGTCAAAGCTCCAAAAGACTCCAAAACAAAACTGTTGAACACTTTAATGTTTTAGCACATTCAATCACATATATTAAATATTAGCCCGTTCTATCAACCATATTTTTCTCTCAAGTGAGGCATAAATGTGTGTGTGTATATATATATATATATATTATATGGCCCTTTATAATAAAATATATCTCGAGATACTAAACCTAGTCAGAAACTAATTTTTTTTTTTTAAGTTTTAAATATATTAAAATAAACGGTTAAATGGGTACTTGTTTATAACCACGGATAATACCCATAACCGACCATTTAAATTTCACGGGTAAATGGTTATACCCATAACCGTTTATTTATCTAAATGGTTACTCAAAACCATAACCGTCAAATTTAAATGAGCGGATAATAACAGTTACTCATAACCAATGGGTATTTGCCCATCCCTTGTGAGAATCTTCCTAACCAAGCCCATCAGGCCGTTAAAATTTTATCCAAAGGCTACAATTATTATAACTTTTAGAGAGGTCCCCTGTCTATAGCCGTTGGATAAAATTTTAATGGCCCGATGGGCTTGGTTAAGAGAATTTTCACCCTTTGCACAGGAGAGGATCCTGATCCGCATGTTTTGATACGGGTCTAATGCATTGCATAGTCATATGTAGGGTCTAATAAGTAGAGCAATTAAAGTGTCCATAATTTGAAAACAAAATTGCACTAACTGTCGTTGAATGTTTTATCATGACTCTTCCAGAATTAACATGGAAGTTTAAGTTAACACATCAAATCTCATAATTTCATAAAAAACGCTTATCTTTTTTAGTGTAAAATATATCGTTGTATTAAAATAAAATAAAAAGTTACTCATTAAATCTCATTGTTTCATCAAAAACTTTATCCGACTCCTGTTTTGAATTTTCCTCGCGATTCCTATAGATTAGTATTCAAATTTGAATTTGAATTCGCATGAGGTTATGAGAACTACAAGTAATTTTCCATGTTTTTGTTGAGTCGTTTACAACAGTAAGCTTCATTTTTGCTAGTATTTGTTACATGATTCGTGAGCATTATACATTGATTGTCTTATGTAAGTAATTGCTCAAGAGGCTTTTGACATTGATTGTGTTAGCTTCGGGGGATTTTAACATTACCAAGATGGAGGACTAGAATCATATAAAATTACTTATTCCACCATGATAGGTAGTTACAATACGATAGGTAGTTTAGTTCAGACTTTAAAAGTACTTATATAATAGGTAGTTTAGATTATAAAAGATCAGTTGAAATCTAAGTTTATGCAAACTAATATTATAATATGATAGGTAGTTTAGCTTGTACAAGTACTTATATGACATGTAGTTTAGACTGTAAAAGTACTTATATGATAGGTAGTTTAGATAGTAAAAGATCAGCTGAAATCTGGGTTTATGCCGACTAATAGGGTACCTGAATTGAAAAAAAAAAATAGAAAAATAATATAACTAATAACGAGGCCCCCAAAAGATTTATAGGTGTCCGAAATTTTTGAAATGTCCTAAATTAATTTTAGGAAATATGTGATGCGAATAGAATGACTCTAATTTTGGCTTATAGCACACAGTTTTTTGTGAAAAAAAAATTTGAAATTTTTAGCTTTAAGAAATATTTTGCGCTGGAGTTAAGGAAAATATTACAAAACCTTTGGATGTGATCCTACCGATTATTAGGTCTTGAAACTATTTTTTATTGATTCTCAAAGTGAGAAAATAGAAAAATATCTTTAAATTTAGGTTTTAAATCATTGATTACAAGTCTTTAAAAATGAATTATAATATATTTTGCACGAAAAAAATATATTTTGAAAAACATGAATATGATAGTTTGTTGTTATGGTAAGAGAAATAAAAGAAACATTAACAAAATAAAAAATAATAATAAAAAACTGAAAAAAAAATTGAAAAGGGAGGGATCGGTATAAAAGCAGCGACTTTTGCTTCTATCCATCGCTAAATTTTTACCGATTATTTTCCAAAAGAGTTGCTAGCAAAGTACCGATCGTATCATTTCTATTTTTTTTCTTTCTATTTTTTCTTTTTCCATTGAATAGCTATAGTAGAGTAAAATAGTAATCACAATGCAAAGTATCAATCTAACAACAAAAAGTGCTGACACTTGGAATCCTATTCATGGACCTAAATAAAAAAAAAAAAAACTAAAACTTAGACTAATCTAATTGTTAGGCCATAAAATTGGGAAAGGGATCCTGCATTGTAATTTTTGCCGTGTCATGGAAGCTGTGGGTCAGATATCCAAACCCAGACATGCTGCAAACTTCGATAGAAAGAGGGAAATAAGAGGTAAAAATCTCTTGGAATATTATTTTATCCCCAACTGTGTATTCCCTGATCATGTTTTTAGACGTCGTTTCCATGATCAATGATTGTGCAAAAAAAGGATGTTTTTCATGTTCTAGGTCTTCTTTCTAAGCAAAAAATTATTGCTGCCTTGCGGATGCTTGCATATGGAGCATCTGCAGATTAAGTGAATGAGATAACGAGAATGGAAAAATCAACTGTTCTGGAGTCCCTAATGCGATTTTCCTCTGCAATCGAAGCCCTCTATACCACTTACTACCTCCGGAAACCTACGCCAAGGGACCTGCGAAGGCTGCTGAGGAAGGGTGAGATGCGAGGCTTCCCTGGCATGATTGGAAGCATCGACTACATGCACTGGACTTGGAAAAACTGTCCAAGTGCATGGTAAGGAGTGCATGGCGACAAAAAATGAGCCATAAGTATCATTTTGGAAGTGGTGGCTTCATTTGATACATGGATTTGGCTTGCATTTCTTTGGTGTTCCAGGAGCTCAAAATGACCTAAACGTCTTTACCCAATCTCCAGTCTTCCATGAAATCCTACAAAGCAAAGCACCCAGAGTCACATTCTTAGTCAATGGATACGAAGGGCCGTATTACCTTGCACACGACATTTACCCAAGGTGGGCAACTTTTGTCAAAACAGTCTCACATCCACAAAGTGAAAAAGAAAAACACTTTGCAAAATGTCAAGAATGGTGTAAGAATGATGTGGATCGTTGTTTTGATATCATGCAAGCTCGTTGGGCGATTGTCAAGTCAGCAGCCAAAATGCTTGATATCGAGGCTCTTCGATCCATCATGATGACGTGTATCATTCTCCACAACATGATTGCGGAAGATGAGTATGCTTATGATGTCGTCGATGAATACGAGCTAGACACAATGAATAACTCAAGAACACGTATCTATTGTGCTCATGATGCCACCGAAGATCTTGTGCAACACGAGCCATTGGAACGGGATGGACGTTACAATCAATTGATCGTTGAGCGGTACACTTCAATGCAAGAGCCATACTGGCACTATACCCGTCAAACTAACTTGATTGAGCACCTGTGGGGATTGCAACAAGGTCAAGATAATTAAAAGGAGTTTGTGGTGGAAGAATAAAGTTCTTGGCTTATTCAGTGTAATTTTTTTAAGTTTATTTAGTGAGTTTATGTAATTTTATTTACTGTGTTTTGTTAATAAGTTTATTTGGTTAGTTTATGTATTCTTTTTTTCATGTGTTTAAGTTTATTTGCTGTGTTTAAATAAAGTACTACAATATTTAAGAAATTACATCTATTACTAAACATAAATAAGAAATTACATAATGTACTACAAATAAATAAAAAATTACATAAAGTACTAAAAATAAATAAAAAGTTACATAAAGTACTAAAAATAAAGACAAAATTATATAAAGTACTAAAAATTAAAACGAAATTAAATAAAGTACTACAAATAAATACGAAATTATACAAAGTATGTGGAGCTAGGATATGTGCTACTAGGATCTTTGTTGTTATGATCTGTGGAGCTATGATATGTGGAGCTAGGACCTGTGTAGCTAGAACCCTATCGAGTTGTTTCCGTGTCTCTTGCACGCCTTCTTCGCACCACGTCTCTTTTTTTCCGATGTCCAAAAATATTTTGAATTCTGAGACAATTTTACTAGAGGCTTATTCATAGTGTCACGATCTGCTTGAGCCATCCTTTATTCTCTAAGCATCGCGTTTTCTCGATTAAGTGTTTCTCTAATCATCTCATTTTCTCGATTAACTATTTCTCTTTGTCTCTCAAACCCTGCATCACGTCTCTTAGTAGTTGCTAATATTGCTGCCATAGCAGCAACTTTTTCCTCATCTTTAGTTGCTTCCCGCGCCATGTTCAGTTCACCTTGGTGCACAATTTCGTCTATATATTTTGTGTAGTCATTTTTGGAAGAACTCCCTTTTTTTCTTTGCCGCCTTTTTACCTTGAGGCCTTAGGGACCGATGAGTCGCCTAGGTCTCCGACACTTCTTCGGGCGTCTCTTTCTGCACCTCTTCAAATATGTCTTCTTCCTGTGCGGCCGTGTCTTGTTCTGGTGAACTGTGTAGAGAGACGCCGTGTATGACAATTTCTGGACAAATTCTGTATCTGGGACAATTTTTGACAACTTCCCAACATTCTCATCCCCGAATGATTTGTTGTGGTTTTTCGCATTGTAGAATGTTTGTGCTTGTAGTGCCTATAAAATGTGGGATAAGATAACATTATAAAATTCAGATGTAACACAAATAAATAAATTAAAATATTGATGCAGGTGGGATACATATAAATAAATAAAAATATTATCATCTGATCTACTAAACTCCTCCCACTACTCAGATTAATGGAAGCTTGAGATAGAGCGTTTTTCCAACAAATAAAGGATATGTTGAGTTTCCAACGACCTTGAAGACCTTGACTACTTCTAGCGCCTTTTCCAAGCCTAGCACAAAACACTTCTGTAATACTACTCCACATTTCTCGCAACTCCATCTCATTACCCGTAATTGGGTCATGGGTAACTTGAACCCAGCATTGACACAACGTAACATCTTCGATGGTCTTCCACGTAGCCATTTTCTTCACATAAAAAGTATATGAAAGCTTTGGTAGAAAGTTTTGAAAATATTGAAATGTGGTGTAAGGTTGAAGATGATAGTTAGGTATTTATAAGAAAAAAAAAAAATATATATATATATATATATATATTTTTTTTTAATTCTTTTTTTTTTTGTATTTTGAACAATTTTTTTAAAAAAATTATTAATTTTTTATTAAGTAAATTAATCTGAACCGTTGGATTTGAAAAAGGTTCAAATCCAACAGCCCATAAGTATGACATGTGGCCAACGGTCACAATTCTGATTGTTGGAGTTTTTTTTTTTTTTTTTAGCCCGAAAATCGTGGACCGTTGATATTTGGATCGAATGGCCTAGAACACGCCACGTCATATAGCCGTTGGATTTCAAATTCAAAATTTTTTGATCGTTGGAAATCCAATAGTCCAGGACTGGCCACGTGGCCTTCCCATCAGACGGGTGAGTGCACTTGCGCATGTGGGCCCAGCCTCTGTTTTCTTGTCGGCGACGGACCCCTAGTCATGCGTGCTTCCCACGCACCTGGCGCAAAAAAAATTTAAAATGGCCCGTAAAGTCACGCTAGCGTCAACATGACGTCACATAGGCCCGGCCTTGGCTTAGCACATTCTAGACCGGCCTATGGGATGGCTTGGGCTGTCAGTCGACCTATAAGTCTGGGCTGGAGGGGATTGACTGGGCGCCAGGCCATTTTGGCTGCTGGGTGCCGGCCTAATCCACCCCGATGGACTTGCTCTTAGGCTTTGACAAAAAAAAATTACGAACTTTCTATGGGCTTCGCATTGAGGACTTATATGGTGACAAACCGATATGGTAGTATCTTGTATCAATAAAATAAATATACGTAAGGTTTTATTTACATATTCTTGTTTCTGGGACACAGGATGTCATGTGACGATGTATTCATACCATGTAAGTTGGTCTCCTGCACATAATTCGAGAGAGTGACGTAAATGTTGTCATCGTAATCAAATATTAATGTCATCTTAACAACGTGACATTGACGTACTAATACCAAGTATCAACTCATATCAAGAAATTTCTATTGAGCATCAATGTCGTTATCGTGGCATGGATATTCAATTGGGATATAGAAAGATCCAAAAGAAGCAGTCTATAGAAAGACTCTCTTCCTTGTATTGTAAGTTCTAATAAATACACGAGACCTGATATAGTAGCTAGATAAGGCCTCAACTCATTAAATACCTTGCTCCAGAGGAGTGTCATTTTCTGACGAAGGCAACAGCAGATATGAATTACCTTTGAAGAATTAGAATGTTATTGTGACACAGATCAACTTACCACGAATAACATAAATAAAAAAATACAGAAGAAGAAAGTTTCATTGGGAAATTTGAGCTCGTTTCGGGTTTTCGATTACCTTTGAAGAATTGCCCCAGAAAAATTGTGGAATAGATTATAACTTTGAGTACCAAGTTGTTGATTGCAAACAAGGAAGACAAAGGATACCAAGCAATAGACATCAAGCACCCAACGACAAAAGAGTTTATGTGGTTCAGCCTCTATTTACGACCAAAAATTAGGCGAACTGGGATGTGCACTCGCTGTAGAGAAAGTATAACTTCACAGCATGAACAAACTGATGCAAATATAATGAATCCGGCATCCACATTGTCCGTGACATAAGTAATGAGGTTACAGTGTTCTATCCTTCACATGCAGAAATGACTTGATTCTAGTCCCCGACGAACACAATTTACAGCCACACTGGATTCATTCATTTTTAAGCTAAGGCGAGTGCTGAGAAAACAGCGCAGGGGATTCATAACGACACAATGATACTTATCTAGGTCACGGCCACTGAAAAAAGTCTAGCTACTAGAGGGCAATTACTAACAGACGAAACTAAACTACAGACTAAACTGAATCCCATAAGAAGCAAGTAAATGTGTGTTTTCTATCAAAACCAATTTTGAGACCAACCAAATTTAAGAACCAACAACACACCTCGGACTTCAGGTCAACCCTTTCGGATAAGATGGTATATATAACTAAAGCAACTAGTTAGTAGAGTAGAAGATGAACAAATGTTATTTCTCTTTGATCGTGACTAACAACCGAGCATAAGTAAACCAATACCAAAAAGTTGGCTTTTTACCTTTCCTGACCAGCCAATGTCATACATCCTGGATTTCAACTTTCCCCCGATACACACTAAGTAATCCAGGTACTTCATCTATATATCTGGCCACAAACCTCTCCAAGAAGCCTTTCTCCGTATAGCTCATCAGAGAACACAAACTCACATTTTCGATTTCCTTTATCAATCCTTTCAACAACAAAACTTTAACAACGGAACACCTCGGGATAATTCTCTTCTCCAAACTGTAACTCACAATAGTCGGACATTTGACAATTGATCTTTGCGGCCATCCCATCTTGTTCACTAAAAAATCCATAACCTGCATTATTTTCTTCTCCGACTTAGTCATACAACGCGGGAACCGCTTGAAAGTAGAGAGAACATCATCCTCTGACCAACCCCACCTCTTGTAAGCTTCACAATTACGACTCCATATGGACTTACTATTACCACTAGATAATGCTTTTATTGCTGCAACAGATCTTGATTTTTCCATATCAAATCCCATTTGCTTAACCTCATCCATAACTTTAGCAAAATTCTCAGGCTTTTGTGTTAAAGATCTAGGAAAATAAGCCAGCAACAAAGAAATACATGATTGGGGCATACCGAATTCTCTCAAAATCTCAATATTTGGCGCCACATTCTTTGAATGGCCTTCCGAGAAAATCCGCAGGCCGCCGTTCTTCAAAAAAACAACGAAGTTCTTCTCAGAAAGCAGGTTCCTAAGGAACTGGCAAGTTGGTAGAATCCGTTTCTCCAAGCTTGTGACCAAAAGAAGCGTTTCATATGCCAGAGTTTTTGCAAGGTCCTCCCTTGAAACTCCAAGAGAAACGAAAAACTCAATCTTTGGCAAAAGGGTTTTCTCCGGATTACAACTGAGAAGTCCTGGGCAAGACCTGACAATCTTGGAGATATTGGTTGCAGAGACTCCATGGCTTCTGAGAAAGGACAAAACGGAGTCTGCTCTTTCGGGGGATCGCAACTTGACCCGCTTAGAAGCTGAAATTGCACCTTGTGGAGACAACCCACATGAATTTATGAGGTAATGGACTGTGAAATCGTGGTGGTTTTCTGAGATTTGTGAGGTGAAACGTCTGCAAAGTATCTCGTTTTGAAGAGTAAAATGTGAGGGTTTTACATCTCCAACAACAAATCTTGTAGTTTTGGTAAATAGTGAATACCCCAATCTGCCGGCCTTCAGGTTGAAGAGGGCTGCCATGTTCGACGGCGCCGGCACTGATCAATTTCAGGTGGAAAATCCAAAACTCCGGGGGCTCTGTAGAAATTTTATTGGCAAACTTTTGGGCTTGGGTTGGGAGAGCTTTAATTCGTCTGCTAAATATTAAATTTTGGGCTTTAGCAGCACTATTGTAGTCTATGACCAACTCTAATGTTTGAATTCAACCACAAGTGGGTGGTGAGGAATATTGCTTTTATATCACGGTATTTGAATTTTGTTGATTTTTTAATTTAATAAATAATTTAACAAATTTAACATTTGACAAAAAAAAAATTTTGAAATTCAAACTTACATATTTGTCTACTAAAAAATAAAATTAGCCTCTATAAATAGTGGATGTCACTCAACCCTGCACACCTAAATTTCAACACCTAAAATATATTAATTGTTATGGACTGATTTGAACCTTAATTATTTTTATAATGATTTTTTTGTAACTATTTGCAACATCATCACATGATGACATGATGCTTCATTTATATACATACTCAGTTAACACTAGTGTTTTAATCCGAATTTCATTAAAAGTATGATTATGTAAATTTTAACAGACGATGTGTAATATTTTATAGATAGTTTCGTTGTTGTGCAGCACTGAGTGGAATTCATGCTACAGTAGCCAAACGGCCCTAGTACATTGCCAATCAGCTCAATCATTTTTCCCCAAAAGAAACCAAACAGTGGCCAGAAGCACTGCACTGCTTTTTTGTTAAGACAAGGTCTACTTCCTTACGTTGCCACCCCATCTCCAGTAAATGATAAGTAGGCCTGGCAAATGGGTCGTGTTTGTCTTGTTCTTATCGATTTCGTGTAACATTTGTTATCTTAACAGGTCGTGTCGTGTCACACCCGTTATCTTAACAGGTTGGATCACTTTACCCGACCCGTTATGACCCGTTAAGAAAAATATATTTTTTCTTAAATTTGCACATACCATACATTTCCACATAAATATTACTTCAAAATATTAAAACACATTTTTCGTTTAAGTACTACATCTACACTTGAAAATAAGGGCCTAATAAACAAACATCTATACACTACTAGTCTATTACAAAATATTAAATGTGTAAGGATATGCAAAATGAAAGAGTTTTTGTTTTCAAGGTTGTGAAGCCTTTCTCAAAAGTTTAAACTTTGTCAATGGAATTCAAGGCTTGCATGTTATTCCTTTTACAAAATCCTCAATTTTCATCAATCATCACGACATAAGATTTTGTTGTATCCACTAGTGTAAATATTTTAAATTGAAGATCGAATTCATTCATTGTATTCATATAGGGTCAAGGAGTATAGCTGTAAAAAATCATCAAAATTAGAGTTAAAATAACCGTTAAATCGTGATTTTTCGTTCATTACCGTTGAAAAGTTTTGTCATGTTACTTGATCTTTGAATGTTTGTTTTTTGCAATTTTTGGCGTATGCGATCTCAATGGATATAAAAACATGTTTGACAATTGGATCGTTGAAACTAGTTTCGTAGAATGTGTATCCCATCAAAACAATAGATTCACTAACACTTAAGAATTTATTCATACTTTCATTAAGTATAATATAAGATTTTGTGGTATCCACTAGTGTAAATATTTTAAATTGAAGATTGAGTTCATTCATTGTATTCACATATGGTCAAGGAGTGTAGCTGTAAAAAAATCATCAGAATCGGAGTTAAAATAACCTTTAAATGGTGATTTTTCGTTGATAACCGTTAAAAAGTTTTGTCCCGTTACTTGATCTCTAAATGTTTGTTTTTTACGATTTTTGGCGTATGCGATCTTGAAGCATATACAAACAAGTTTGACGGTTGGATCGTTGAAATTAGTTTTTGTAGCATGCGTATCCCATCAAAACGATAGATTCACCAACACTTACAGTTTATTTATACTTTCATTAAGTATAACATAAGATTTTGTGATATCCAGTAGTGTAAATATTTTAAATTGAAGATCGAATTCATTCATTGTATTCATATAGGGTCAAGAAGTGTAGTTGTAAAAAATCATCAAATAGGAGTTAAAATAACCGTTAAATTGTGATTTTTCATTTATAACCGTCGAAAAGTTTTGTCCCGTTACTTGATCCTTGAATGTTTGTTTTCTGGAATTTTTGGCATATGCGATCTCGAAGTATATACAGACATGTTTGACGGTTTGATCATTGAAAATAGTTTCGTAGAATGTGTATCCTATCAAAACGATAGATTCACTAACACTTCAGAGTTTATTCATACTTTCATTAAGTATAACATAAGATTTTGTGATATCCAGTAGTGTAAATATTTTAAATTAAAGATTGAGTTCATTCATTGTATTCATATAGGGTCAAGGAGTGTAGCTGTAAAAAATCATTAAAATCGGAGTTAAAATAACCGTTAAATCGAGATTTTTCGTTCATAATTGTCGAACTTTTTTATCTCGTTACTTGATCTCTGAATATTTTCTTTTTGCAATTTTTAGCTGATGCGATCTCGAAGCATATACAAACAAGTTTGACAGTTGGATCGTTGAAATTAGTTTCGTAGAATTCGTATCCCATCAAGTTCAATGGTATGTATATATTTATTAAGTAGATTTAAATTTATTTATTTTATACGTATAACACTTAAGAAATTGAATGGTATGTATATTTAAGCCGATCCAATGGTCACCAATTTTTAATATATATATATATATATATATAATTATTATAGTTTTTAGTGGTATAAAGTTGTTAAATTAATATATATATATATATATAATTATTATAGTATTTTATAAAATTATAAAATTAATATTTTTCTTATCGTGTATCATGTTACACACATGTATATCCGAACCAACCCGTTATCTTAACAGATGCTTATCTGGTTACCCGATAACGACCTGATTCGTTATTGTGTCGACCAGAACACCTGTTAATTTCGTGTCATGTCGTGTCGGGTTGTCGAGTCATGTCAGGAATTGTCAGGCCTAATGGTATGTATGTAAAAGTTAAAAAAAAAAATAGTGTATGGATAAATTTTGCTAGCATAGGCAGATAGGCTTGTCTTCTTCAACTTTAATTTGCATGATTCTCCTCCACTGGCGGTTCATGCTACATTGTTTTCGAATTAAGTATCTTGGTATCCAGGTTTGTCATACTTTTTTTTCCTAACTTTGTGGTGTTGCTAAGCTTGTTTTTCAGGTTTAGACTTTTAGGTTTGATTTTAGAGGGATTAGGTTTCATTGTCCTTTGTATCATTCTTGTTTTTGCTTTTAGAAGGCTATGGTTTATGTCCCCTTTCTTTTTCGTGTATTCTTTTTTATTGTCATTGTTTTATAAGGAGTAAGATTTATGTCCCCTAATTAGGTATAATTTTTTTTCATTATCATTAAAATTTCTCTCATACAGTCAAGTTTTCAAAAAAAAAAAAACAAAAAACATGTATATATGTGTGTGTGTGTGTGTGTGTGTGTACATTCTACCGAAGGTAATTCCAAGATGAACAAAGTGAAGGACCATCAATCATATAGTTGAAGGCACCACAATCACAGAGAGCAAAGCAGGCCAAATCTCAAGTTAATTTCAAATAAGAGAGTAGATCAATAACGGAAGCAGCTAGACAGTGGAACGGGAAAACAGAAAATGATTATTCATCTTTCTTCATCCATGACTACCAATTGAATTCATCCCTGGAAAAATATATCGAGCCAAAAGCTAGCTGCTACCAATGGCAATGAGCAGTGCTGTATCTACTATATTACATCAAGGAAGCTACGAACATCATACATCCTCAACTTTAACTTTTCCTTGATACACGTTCAGTAACTGAGGTACTTCATCTATATATCCGGCCACAAACTTCGCCAAGAAGAATTTCTCTGCAGGGAGCATTACAGAATACAAACTCACATTTTCAATCTCCTTTATCAATCCTTTCAACATCAAAACTTTAACAACCGAGCATGACACGCCCCAATCCCGATGTCCGGGGGACATCGGGATGACCACGTACTGGCCAATATCCAAAGGTTACGAAGCCATGTTAGAATGCATGAGAAATAATAAATATAACAATACTTAGAAATTTAAATACAATGATTATGCAATTATGGAACGTGTTCAGAGCATACAACTAATCCTAGACACTAAAAAGGAAAAATTGAAATAAACAAAGGATGGGTCCTACACTGAGAGGACTCAAAGATGCCGATGCGGGAGTGCCTTGATGCCGAGATTGTACGTCTCGATTCTAAGTCCTGAGGGGGCGCAATACAAAGCATGAGTGGACCAAGTTGATATATATAAGTAGTACGAACATAAATATTTCACAACATACCAACCCCTAGAGTTTAAGAAAACTCGTAGCTTAATATGTGATAGGTTTTCTGAAAACCCTAGCATACCATAAAACCTTTCATAAAACATATATCATATATAGTGTGCTAAATAGTAGTACCAATATCGCCCGAAGGCAGGACATACGCCCGTAGGCAGGACATCGCCCGTAGGTAGAACATACGCCCATAGGCAGAACATACACCCGTAAGCACATATATCTCAAAACATCTTCATCGTATATAGTCATCCATCATATATACTACAAAGAGTATAAAAACATGTTCATAAATAGTATATAGTCATCAATCATATATACTACAAAGAACATAAATTCAATAAAATATGGTATTCCAAAATATTCTCAGTAAAGCATGGTAATCATAAAGTGTAAATCTAATTTACTCATAAAACGTAACCATTAAATCATGATTTTCATGTAATGCACTTATACTATTAAAACATGCATTTTAGAAGGGGTCCACTCATAGATACTCCACTGTCGAAGAGCCACGCAAACTAGCAAAGACGGAAACACTACCATAAATGCACCTAAGCACATACAAGTTCCCATTAATAAAACTCTAATAAAACGATTGAATTTGGAAAACGGATGTCGGAAATGGATTCATGATGTCAAATTACACTAAGAAGGGTCCCGAGTAAATTTCGAAAAAGTCAACAAAAAGTCAACACGAGAATATTCCATCCAGGTCAAACTGGTCCCGTTAACGGAGCCTGGGTTAACTGAGTTGGGTCAAAGGCCGGGTCAGCTAGGCTGGGCCGGGACTTAAAAGGTTTTGGGTTTAGGCTACTGGGCTGAAGGCCTAAGTTTGTACAGCCCAAGGGTCTGGGTCCAATGGGTTTGAGTTTTGGGTTAACTAGGCTTTGTGCCTAAGCTTTGAAAAGGGTTTGGATTGCTTAGGACTGAGCTCGGTTAATTGGGCCGACTTCTATGGCCCAATTCTTTGGGCCGGAATAGTGCTCCCAGGTCGAGTTTGACCCTGTTTCAAGTTGGGTCGGCTGAGTTTCCATGAAGAAGGACACTTGAGCTATCCTAGCTCCATTCAAGCCCAAAACTCAACCAAAATAGGTCAAATAAAAAACCAAAATGAAGCCCAAAGAACAAGGAAGAGATTCGTACCAATTTCAAGGCGTGTTGTGAAACCCCACCCCCAAATTGTAATGTATTTCCACATTTTTCCTTGAAAGTTTTCAAAATGTGCAATTTGGTCCCCACTTACTTACCTTATTCGGATCCACTTTTTGGATTCTCTACATCTCTTTAACTGCCACGTGGTAGCCCCTAAACTTACATGGCTCTCTCTCTTTCCTCGATCTCTCTCTCAGTCCTCTATCCCTCTCTCTCACTCTCGTCTCTCTCTCTAGGACCACTTTCTTTCACTCCTTTTCCCAATCGAACCCGTAAAACTGAGCCACCATGACGACGGTGTAGCCCCACCACCACCATTTGAACATCGTTTTGTTGTTTCTTGATCGAAGAAAAACGTTTTCTTTGTCTCATTGCATCTTCGATATTGTA
Organism: Pyrus communis; assembly: GCF_041283825.1. Classification (NCBI taxonomy): domain Eukaryota; kingdom Viridiplantae; phylum Streptophyta; class Magnoliopsida; order Rosales; family Rosaceae; genus Pyrus; species Pyrus communis. The sequence goes on from NC_142571.1 coordinate 2,730,268, forward strand.
CCTTTGAATCAAAGGATCAATGTTTGTTTGGTGCAATGGTCAGGGTCAGATCGCCGTTGTCAATTAGATTGAAGTTTGCAATCCGACGTATTACCAAGTTACTGTTCATCTGTGTTTTACCAAAAATATTTGTTTTGTTGAAGTTGCTATTTCCAGCTTCTGGTTTTCAGCTTTTTTTCACCTATAACTTTGAAAAAAAACTGACTTAAAGTGTGTACCAAACACTTAAAATGCTCCAACTTTTTTCATACCCACTTTTGTTAAAAGTTAAGCTAAAGGCAAACTAGGGCTAAGATCAAGTCAACGGAATTGGATCCACTCAAGACCTTAGTGTCTTTAGACTCTTTACCCTTTAAACCAAATAGGGTAAAGACGGTGCAAACAAAACAGTGTGGATACACTATTGATCATAATAAGATCCTTATGGCCTTGCAAAGGAGGCTAACACAAGAGAATCACAATGCAGAATAGTACTAACCACCCAACCATTGTCACTGAAAATAAGGCTAGCTATTTGTGAATAACAACTAGCATAGCAGAACAGGGACAAAGACACAGACAAAAGTTGATATATCAGACATTGATATCTTACACATCTTAAAATTTGATATATCAGACAAAAGTGTTGTCATTCCTTCGTATCGATAGTAGATTAAATTGAAACCAAAGAAGCAACCTATGTGTACATTCTACCCAAAGGAATTCCAAGATGAACAAGGTCAAGGACCATTGATCATATAGTTGAATGCACCACAATCACAGAGAGCAGAGCAGGTCAAATCTCAAGTTAATTTCAAATAAGAGAGTATCCGTATAACAAAAACAGCTAGACAGTGAAACGGGAAGACGAAAAAATGAAGTTCATCTTTCTCCATCCATGACTACCAATTGAGTTCATCTCTAGAAAAATATACAGAGCCAAAAGCTAGCCGCTACCAATGTCAATGAGCAGTGCTGCATCTACGATACTACATCAAGGGAGCTACGAACATCATACATCCTCAACTTTAACTTTTCCTTGATACACTCTCATCAACTGAGGTACTTCATCTATATATCCGGTTACAAACTTCGCCAAGAAGAATTTCTCTGCAGGGAGCATTACGGAATACAAACTCACATTTTCAACTTCCTTTATCAATCCTTTCAACATCAAAACTTTAACAACCGAGCACCTTGGGATTATTCGCTCCTCCAAACTGAGACTCACAATGGCTGGGTATTTGGCAATAACTCGTGCCGGCCATCCCATTTTGTTCACTAGAAATTCCATTACCTGCATTATTTTCTTCTCCGACTTGGTCATACAATGTGGGAACCGCTTGAAAGCAGAGAGAACGTCGTCCTCTGACCAACCCCACCTCTTATAAGATTCACAATTATGATTCCATACGGACTTACTACACAAAGCTTTTATTGCCATGACAGACGTTGATTTTTCCAGATTAAAGCCCATTTGCTTAACCTCATCCACAACTTTGCCGAAATTCTCAGGATTTCGTATAAGAGAGCTAGGAAAATGAGCTAGCAACAGAGAAATAGATGATTGGGGCACACCTAGTTCTCTCAAAATCCCAATATTCGGCGCCAGATTCTTCGAATGGCCTTCCAAAAAAATCCGCGAGCCGTTCTTCAAAAAAGCAACAAAATTTTTCCCAGAAAGCAGATTACCAAGGAAAAGGCAAGTGGGTTTTATCCGTTTCTGCAAGCTCACATCCAAAAGAGCAGGAACGGAAGCAAAAGTTTTTGCAAGCTCCTCCCTTGAAATTCCTACAGATATGAAAAACTCAAGCTTTGGCAAAAGGGTTTTTTCCGGATAGCCCATGAGGAGTTGCGGACGTGACCTGATGAGCTTGGAGATCTGGGTTGCAGAGAATTCATGGCTTCTGAGAAAGGACAGAACAGAGTCTGCTCTTTCCGGGGATCGCAACTTGACCCGCTTGGATGCTGCAATTGCACCTTCCGGAGACAACCCACAAGAGTTTATGAGGTAATTGACTGTGAAATCGTGGTGGGTTTGTGAGATTTCTGAGACCAAGTGTCTGCAGAGTATCAGACTATGAAGAGAAAAATCAAAATCCGAGGGTTTCAGATCCCCAACCCCAACAACAAATCTTTTAGTTTTGGGAAATAGAGAATAACCCAATCTGGCGGCCTCCAAGTTGAAGAGGCTTACCATGTTAGATTCCCGGCGATGTCCAATTTCAAGTGGAAAGTCCAAAACCTCGGCGGCGCTTCCGTTCAGAGGGTTTTAGCATTTCTCTTGGGAGAGGCTCTCGCCCTCACTTCCACGTTTTTTTTTTTTCTTTAGCCTTTTCAAGCTTAATTGGGAATTAGTGCAATTCTTCGAGGTATGGGATACATTAGGCTTTGACAAAAACAAAATTACGAACTTTATATGGGCTTCGCATTGAGGACTTATATGGTGAACCGGTACGGTAGCGCCTTGTATCAATAAAATAAATATGTGTAAATTTTTATTTATATATTCTTATTTTTGCTACACAGGATGTCATGTGATTGTGTATTCGTACCATGTAACATGGTATCCTGCACATAACCCGAGAAAGCGACGTAGATGACGATATAATAATTAAATATTAATGTCATCTTAACAACGTTATATTAACATATTGATGCCATGTATTGGCTCGTAGCAAGAAATTTCTATTGAGTATCAACGTCGTTACCATGGCATGGATATCCAAATGCCGCCCACGTAAATCTTCTTCGAGTCATGCGCTGCCCATGCACACAATTCGTGTGCGCATGGGCAAAAAACTGAAGCAAGCACAAGGTAAAAATAACCAAAAAAAGGTCCTGCACAACGTAACGAAATTACAATGAAACAGGCCCAAAAGGAGGAGTCTATAGAAAGACTGACTTCCTTGTATTGTAAGTTCTGAATCAGAGGAGTGTCACATTTTCTGACGAAGGCAACAACAGATACGAATTACCCTTGAAGAATTAGAATGCGACACAGATCAACTTACCACGAATAATACAAATTATAAATATAAAAGAAGAAGAAGAAAGTTTCATTGAACAATTTGAGCTTGCTTTGTGGCTATTTCGGGTTTTCGATTACCTTTGAAGAATTGCGCCAGAAAAATTGTGGAAGAGATTATAACTTTGAGTACCAAGTTGTTGATTGCAAACAAGGAAGACAAAGGATACCAAGCAATAGACATCAAGCACCCAAGCACAACAGAATTTATGTGGTTCAGTCTCCATCTAAGACCAACATACACGGCCATAAATTAGGTGAACTGGGATGTGCACTCGTTGTAGAGAAAGTATGACTTCACAGCATGAATAAACTGATGCAAATATAACGAATCCAGCATCACATTGTCCGTGACATAAGTAATGAGCTTCCATAGTGTTCTATCCTTCCCACGCAAAATGACTTGATTACAAATCCCTAGGATCTCTAGTCCCTCAAGAACCGAATTTACAGCCAAAACGGATGTAATTTTTTTTGCTAAGGCAAGTGCTAAAAAAACAGCGAAAGTGATTCACAACGACACAATGATACTTATCTAGGTCGCAGCCACTGAAAAAAGGCTAGCTAAACTAAACTACAGACTAAACTGAATCCCATAAGAAGCAAGTTAAGGTTTACTTTCTATCAAAACCCATTTTGAAGACCAACCAAATTCAAGAACCACGACGCAACTCGGACTGCAGGTCAACCTTTTTGGATCAGATAGTATATATAACTAAACCAACTAGTCAGTAGAGTAGAAGATGAACAAATGTTATTTCTCTTTGATCGTGACTAACAACTGAGCATAAGTAAACCAATATCGAAAAGTTGGCTTTCACCTCTCCTGACCAGCCAATGTCATACATCCTGGATTTCAACTTGCCCCCGATACACACTCAGTAATGCAGGTACTTCATCTATATATCTGACCACAAACCTCTGCAAGAAGCCTTTCTCTGTAGGGTTCATCACATAATACAAACTCACATTTTCGATTTCCTTTATCAATCCTTTCAACAACAAAACCTTAACAACCGAACACCTCGGGATAATTCTCTTCTCCAAACTGAAACTCACAATAGTCGGACATTTGACAATTGATCTTTGCGGCCATCCCATCTTGTTCACTAAAAAATCCATAACCTGCATTATTTTCTTCTCCGACTTAGTCATACAAGGCGGGAACCGCTTGAAAGTAGAGAGAACATCATCCTCTGACCAACCCCACCTCTTATAAGCTTCACAATTACGACTCCATATGGACTTACTATTACCACTAGATAATGCTTTTATTGCTGCAACAGATCTTGATTTTTCCATATCAAATCCCATTTGCTTAACCTCATCCACAACTTTAGCAAAATTCTCAGGCTTTTGTGTTAAAGATCTAGGAAAATAAGCCAGCAACAAAGAAATACATGATTGGGGCATACCGAATTCTCTCAAAATCTCAATATTTGGCGCCACATTCTTCGAATGGCCTTCCGAGAAAATCCGCAGGCCGCCGTTCTTCAATAAAACAACGAAGTTCTTCTCAGAGAGCAGGTTCCTAAGGAACTGGCAAGTTGGTAGAATCCGTTTCTCCAAGCTTGTGGCCAAAATATGCGTTTCATATGCCAGAGTTTTTGCAAGGTCCTCCCTTGAAACTCCAAGAGAAATGAAAAATTCAAGCTTTGGCAAAAGGGTTTTCTCCGGATTCCAATTGAGAAGTCCTGGGCACGACCTGACAATCTTGGAGATTTGGGTTGCAGAGACTCCATGGCTTCTGAGAAAGGACAGAACGGAGTCTGCTCTTTCGGGGGATCGCAACTTGACCCGCTTAGAAGCTGAAATTGCACCTTGTGGAGACAACCCACATGAATTAATGAGGTAATTGACTCTGAAATCGTGGTGGTTTTCTGAGATTTCCGAGGTGAAACGTCTGCAAAGTATCTGGTTTTGAAGAGTAAAATGTGAAGGTTTTACATCTCCAACAACAAATCTTGTAGTTTTGGAAAATAGTGAAAACCCCAATCTGCCGGCCTTCAGGTTGAAGAGCGCTGCCATGTTAGACGGCGCCGGCACTGATCAATTTCAGGTGGAAAATCCAAAACTTCGGGGGGCCTGTAGAAATTTATTGGCAACTTTTGGGCTTGGGTTGGGAGAGCATTTGTTTGCTAAAGGAAATTTTATTTCAACCCAACTTTCTTATCTCCATACCCAGCTAAATAAATTTGTCTACCAAACTTCCAAATATGTCATTGTATAAATAAAAATGAAAAATTACTTTTATACCCCTAAAATACAAAGAACAATAATATCCCTACACCCTTTTTATTTAATCCAGTGAACCCAACTCTAAGGACGGCAACTCTTCTCTAACATTGTCAACAACCACGATCCCTCTTTACTATTCTTCATACGTCTCTTATTCTCTTTTGAATTTCTGGCTTACATCTTTGCTTTCTCTTAATTTTGATAAGTTATACACATTGAATTTTAGTGAAAGAAAAAAAAAAAACAGTCAAACCTACACAGCCACAAGGCTTCTGTGCATTTTCACTCCAACACCCATTTGAACATTAAACCAAATTGAAAACGATAGAAACTTTTAACAAGAAAAAAAAAAGAAGGTACTTTCTTCATCATATAATAACAATAGAAAAAAAAAGGAGTATAAGGGGATGGTTGTTGTCGACGGCGTTAAGTTAGGTTCACTAGATTAGGTTCAATTTTTTGAGCCAATAGTAGGAATAGTCCAATTTATTAAAATAATTCCAATTCTTTAAATCTTATTATTTTATTATCAATAATTATCTCTTCAATGATATGATTTATTATAAAAATCAAATTTCTTCCTAATTATCTCTTTGATTATTTTTTTTGTTTGTTCTTTCTTGTTCTTTATCCCGTTTAAACCCCATTTATATATTTTATTTTTTATTTATATAATCAACCTATATAACATGTTAATTATATTTATCTACCTATATGACAGATTCTTTTTTATAATCAAGTAAGATTCATGTGTTTTGCTTGTAGATATATTATGTTTTTTCTACCTTTTAGTTAGGTTTCATATCTTACTTATAGGTATGATATACATTCATATATTTGTTACTTGAGTTAGGATATAATGATTTGCAGATAGATTTATGTCAATATATATATATATATATTATGTTATAAGATATATATATTTTTTTTTGTTATAAGATATTAATTATATTTTGTGGGGTTGAAAATGCATAATATTAGAAGATTTTATGAGTTTTAATATTTTTAGAAAATATAAAATGAGCATTAAAAAAAATAAATACATATAATTAGGTAATTGGACTCACTCCTAAAAACTATCTATGTTTTTGGACCTGGATCTAAAAGCCCCTTAAATAAAATGTGTGTAGAGAGAGAAATTTTTGTTGTTTGCATTTGGGTTTATAAAATTGTTTCTTCTTTTTTATTTATTTAAGGGTGGATTTTGAAGTTTGGTAGACAAATTTTTTTAGTTGGGTGTAAAGATAAGATAATTGGGTTCAAATAAAATTTCTCTTTGCTAAATTCTAAATTTTGGGTTTTAGCCGCACGTATTGTAGTCTAAGACCAAATCTAATCTTAGAATTCAAATGAGGAATGTTGCCCTTACATCACAGCAAAGATTTGAATTTCGTTGATTCTTTAATTTAACATATAATCTAATAAATTTATAGTTTGACAAAAAAAATAAAATCTTTGAATTCAAACTCACATATTTGTCTGCTAAAAAATAAAATTAGCTCTATAAATAGTGAATGTCACCCAACTCCAGCACCTAAACTGTATTAATTGTTGTGGACTGATTTGAACCTTAATTGTTTTTATAAGGATTCTTTTTGTACTTATCAACTATTTGCAACATCATCACATGATGACATGATACGTCATTTATATGTACACTCTGTCAATACTCAAGAATAAGTGTTTTAATCGTAATTTCATTAAGAGTGTGATTGTTTAAATCTTAAATACGATGTGTAATATTTTATAGGTAGTTTCGTTGTTGTACTGCAGCACCGAGTGGAATTCATGCTACAGTAGCCAAACGGCTCTAGTACAAAATCAGCTCAATCATTTTTTACCAAAAGAACCCAAACAGTGGCCACAAGCACTGCACTGCTTTTTTGATAAAACAAGGGCTACTTCCTTAAGTTGCCACCCCTTCTCCGATAAATGGTAGATAATATTCTAACACTTCTTTTTATTTTTTATACATTTTCGTTAACTTTTGTTCGTTGATATTTTTTATTTAATTTAATTTGATAGTTAAAAATTAAGAAATGTATGTAAAAAATAAAAAAATAATGTATGGATAAATTTCGCTGGCATAAGCTTATCTTCTTCAATTTTAACTTGCATGATTCTCCTCCGTTGGGTACTCGTGCTACATTGTTTTCGAATTAAGCATCTTAGTATCCAAGTTTGTCACACTTTTTTTTTTTTTTTTCCGTGACTTTGTGGTGTTACTTAGCTTTTTTTGCAAGTTTAGATCTTTAGGTTTGATTTTAAAGGGGTTTTAGGTTTCATGTGCCCCTCTTTTTTTTGTATCATTCTTGTTTTTGTTTTTAGAAGGCTATGATTTATGTCCCATTTCTTTTTCGTGTATTATTTTTTATTGTCTCTGTTTTATGAGAAGTAATATTTATGTATCCTGATTTAATATAATATTTTTTTTCGTTATCAATAAAATTTTTCTCGTACAATCAAGTTTTCAAAAAAAAAAAAAAAAACATATGTATAAAAATTAATTTCATCACAGCAATTTAATTGCAGTCACGATCGATACGTAACATCACTAGTCCACACGGTCGGTTTAGGGTTTTAGGAGTAAAAACCATCCCTTACGCCTTTGCCAAAAATAGACCATGCACTATTGCAACTTGCACGCCATCTGTGACCAACAAAAAGAAAACAGCATGGAGCTATGTATGTATTCTTTTTTATTTTTTACATACTTCTTTTAATTTTTGACTATCAAATTGAATAAGTTAAAAATAATTAATAAACAGAAATTTACATTGAATGTATAAAAAGTACAAAATGATGTGTGAATAACATCAATAAAAAATAAAAAGAACACTTGCAACCGTTTCACACCATTTTGCTCTATTCTTATTTTTGTTCTCCTAAACGTACTATTGGTTTGTTTGAAAGTATTTTTATAAATTTAAAAAACATTTTATTTTTCTTTAAACTTTGACTAAGAGCATCTTCAGTGAGGGGCTCTATATAGAGCTGAAAAAGTGGTGGATATAATCCATTTTAGAGCTCTGATGAATCTTTTAGGCTTTATAAAAGAATCTCTCATGAGATGCTATATCTTTCAAGCTCTATATGAGACTATATATATTTATTTATGTTGTAATTTGATTAAGCGATGATTTTTTTGTTGTTAGCTTTTCTTAAGTTGATTTTTGGATGTGCTATCTTAAATTTTTTTGTGAACCCTTCAAGCTAAAAAGTTCAAATTGTGACAAAGTTAGATTTTATCTTAAATTGTGAAAAAGTTAGATTTTATCTTAAATTGTGACAAAGCTAAAAAGTTCAAATTGTGCTATCTTAAATTTTTTTGGAAAAACATTTAAAGTGCTTTATAAAAGAATCATATAACTAGTGTTTCTTGTAGAAAACACTTTAAGTGCTTTTAGAACCTAAAATGATTTCCTCTAAAAGCGTTTTTAATCATTTCAAAAGCACATCTAAACGATCCCATATATATTCAAATTTATGGCTATGAGATCTTGATCAACTTTGGAAAAGGAAAGAAGATCTTGATCAATACGTCGATGTATTTTAAATTAAATACTTATTATTAATTTTCTATCAAAAATCTAATGACTAAATATTTTAGACTTACTATCTAATTGTACTATATTTTGAATGAAAATAGAACCCGTCAACGTCAACGTATACGAATCAAATTTCTATTAAAGAGATGTAGCATGATTGGACAACAAAAATAACATTTTTTGAATATTTTATGACGTCAAATACTCCGAAACGTACTAAAAAATCCAAGAAGAAAATCGAAAGAAAACAATAATGTAGTTTCATTTTGTGGCGGAAGAAGCTGGTTTGAGGACTCAGTGAAGAGCTTCCTTTTACTCCTCACAGAAAGCGAGACAAAATCATAAAATAATAATAATAAAAATAAATAAATAAAAATAAAATTAAAAAAAAAAAAAAAAAAAACCCGTTGCATCTCGCAAGTCACAAGACAAGAAACAAGCTCCTCTCTTTATCTCTCTTAAGTTAAAGCCCCCTCTCTCTCTCTCTCTCTCTGTCTCTTTATCTCTCTAGGTTCTCTCTCTAGTTTCTCTCTCCTTCTTTTTCTTCCTTTCTCTCTCTAGATTCTCTCTCTAAAAAGACTAAAACCCTTTTTTCTTTGTTGGTGTAGATTTCATTCTTTGTTATAGCCCAACACCCAACTGATCATTCATTGCTCTCAAATCTCCATTTTCTCTCCCCTATTCATTTATGGATCTGCCCTTTCCCACTACCGACCCGACCTTTTGAGCTCTCCCGGAGCTCCGAGAACCCGAAACCCACCCCGATTCCAATCGATTCACTTCAGCGAAGCAGCCGGAGTCCGATGAAGGTGCCGTGCTGCTCCGTCTGCCAGACCCGCTACGACGAGGAGGAAAGAGTTCCGCTTTTGCTTCAGTGCGGCCATGGCTTCTGCAAGGACTGCTTGTCCAAAATGTTCTCTTCCTGTCCCGATACTACCCTCGTCTGCCCGCGCTGTCGCCACGTCTCCGTCGTCGGGAACTCCGTCCAGGCGCTGAGGAAGAACTTCGCCGTGCTCGCCCTGATTCACTCCAGCTCCAATGCTGTCTCGTCTGCTGCCGCCGCCAATTTGGATTGCGATTACACGGACGACGAGGATGGGGACGATGATGAGGATGAGGATGGGGACCGAAGGTGTGCTCGTGGGTCCCACACGTCGATCTCGGGCGGGTGCGGGCCGGTGATCGAGCTGGCGGTGCACCCTGACTTGAAGTTGGTGCGGCGGATAGGGGAGGGGAGGCACACTGGGGTTCAAATGTGGACTGCCGTCATCGGAGGTGGAGGAGGGAGGTGCCGCCACCGGGTTGCGGTGAAGAAAGTGGTGGTAGCGGAGGAGACGAGTATGGATTGGGTGATGGGGCAGCTGGATAATTTGCGGCGGGCATCGATGTGGTGTAGGAATGTGTGCACATTTCATGGGGCTATTAAGAGTGAAGGCACCTTGTGTCTTGTTATGGATAAGTGTTATGGATCGGTTCAGTCCGAGATGCAGCGCAATGAGGGCAGGCTTACTTTGGAGCAAATTCTAAGGTTCTGTGGTTTCAAATCTTTTCATTTTTTTTTTTCTTCGAAAGGTTCTGTATATTTTATAATTTGCGTATTTTCTGATTGATTTGTATGTGTCACTGCTCGCGTGGTGTGGAAAGTAATCTAATTTCTTAGTTGGTGTGGTAGTTCTGGATTGTTAGTTCATAAAGGTTGTTTTGCGAGTGTAAGAAATTCTCGTGGATGTCGATTTAGTGGGTGAAGTTATGTGCTTTATGATTCATTCAGTCATGGATTATGAATTTGTTGACAGTCTGAATAAGCAGAATATGGAACTAATTCAACTTACATTTTCTTGAGTGGATGCATTTTTTAACAAATGAGCATAAAAGCAGTCCTACCCGCAAGAGCGGAGTCAAGAATTTTCAATTGGGTGGGCTAGCTATTTTTTGTTTCTTTTAGGATTGGGCGTATACTCTTAAGAGGCTAGAGACTAAATTTATGTGAGTTTAGTGCTATTAGTTTTAGTTTGGGTTGTTTACTAGGTATTATTTGATAGACAAACACTCAATATAAGCAAAATTATAGGCGGATTTCTTTTTTCAGTCGCCTAAAGGCTAACTAGGCTGCAGCCCAAGGTAGACTTGTATGTGTCTCCGCCAATGCATTCTTGTCTCAATGTCTTACTATGCAAGTGGGATGGTATTCTGTTGAGTTTGATATAGCATAATCCCATGTGAGACCCTAACACTACAAATATCACCCTTTTCATTCAGTGCTAACTTAGGATACAAGTTATATTGCAATCACCAAATTGTGATGGCTTCCATTCCCATAAATGTTGTCCTCACTAAAAAGCTTTCAAGGAGGACAATTCTTGACCTTTCTTACTTAGCCAAACGTACTTTCTATTCCACTATATACCTCATTTTTTTACCCTGAAAAGGGGAATTAGAAATGTTAAAAGAATGTTGATTTGCTCACAAAGGGTTGATGTTGATTTGCGGGTTTGTTTATGTGACTTGAGAGTAATGAATGGACATGACGGAACAGGTATAAATGCGAAAAGTCCGGATTGTTGGTTGAATGAGACATAACAAGAATTTTCCGACCTGGAAATCAAGCTTATTCATAACCTTTCATTTGATACTCCTATAAATTCTCTAAATCCATTGAAATTAGTTGTCAGATTTAACCATATCACTCTTAATATTGTTAAATTTGTATTAACTTTACTGTTCTAGTCATTAGCTGGAAATAAATCTGCCCAATTAATTGCGAAATTGTGAACAGCTGTATCAATTTATTAAGTAAAAAAAGAGACTTTAACAAAAATGATTTTCCTTGTTAATTTTCCCTTCCATAGAACTAAATAATCAACATAATAAATGCATTGTTTTACAAGATCAAGTGTTAATTGTAGTTACCCTGTCCTCCTTTAACACCATTCGTGCTACAAATGTTTGGTAACTGATGCAAATGTTTTATTTACGTTGATTAGCAACGAGGAATCAGAAAGAAAAAAAGAATTTTAAACTTGGAAATATTGAATGAATATCTCATTTGTTCTGAAATATCTTCCGTCTCATATACGGGAAGCTTAAACTGATTCTTGTAGAATTGTTTTTCTTTCCTAAACAGTGAAGCTTTCTTTAATTCTGTATCTATGAGGTAGGAGTAGGAAATACTAACACAATAAAAGTGATCTGGAATATCATTCTGATTTTCTAAATGCACGTTTGAATCTGAATGCTGAGCTTTAGACTATGAGAACAAATATAGAAAAATTGTGTCTTCACCGAAAAATACAAAACGTCTATTCTGTTGTCCATGCAACCAGCTTCCAAAGAGAGTGAGGGGTTTGCTTCGCATCTCCTGTCTTTATTTGAAATGTTTTGGAAGTTAATAAATAGAAAATTATTATTGTCAGGTATATGATTTTACTTATATATTCTACACATATTGGAGTCATTTAATTTGAGGCTTAAGTTCTAATTGAGCTAGAGGTTAACCAGTCCAAGCTAACCAATGTGTAAGTTTAATAGTTTATAATATCTTATATTAGTAACTACTAGCTGGCATTAAATCTTGTCTTGACGTTTTGAGTGCTTGCCATTTGTAGATACGGGGCTGACATTGCACGAGGAGTGGCTGAACTTCATGCAGCAGGTGTTGTTTGTATGAATCTAAAACCGTCCAATCTTCTTTTGGATGAAAGTGGTCACGCGGTAGTTTCTGATTATGGAGTTGCTGCAATTCTGAAGAAGCCTTCCTGCCGGAAAGCTCGATTGGAGTGTGACACCTCAAGGATCCATTCTTGTATGGAGTGTACGATGCTCAGCCCCCACTATGCAGCTCCAGAGGCATGGGAACCAGTGAAGAAGTTACTGAATCCATTTTGGGAGGATGCTATCGGTATTTCTGCAGAGTCAGATGCATGGAGTTTTGGTTGTACATTGGTAGAAATGTGCACTGGTTCCATTCCGTATGTGGAGCAGCATACTGTATATTTGAAAGTTCTCATTTGTTTTCCCTTTGTGAAATGAGTTTTAGTACAAGTTGAAATTCATTGTGCAGATGGGCTGGTTTAAGCACTGAGGAAATTTATCGGGCTGTAATCAAGACTCGGAAACTACCTCCACAATATGCAAGTGTAGTAGGTGTTGGAATACCTAGAGAATTGTGGAAAATGATTGGCGAGTGCCTGCAGTTCAAGGCATCAAAAAGACCATCTTTTAATTCAATGCTAGCCACTTTTCTTCGCCATTTGCAGGAGATACCACGCAGCCCTCCTGCAAGTCCTGATAAGTAAGAATTCAAAGTTCTGATTGTGCCCTTGAAGTTTCTGGTATTTTTGTTTGTGGCATCTTGACTTAATCCTAGCTGATATCGTTGGATGAGACACACAAATATATATATATATTTATATATAAACAACCTCCTTTAAGATGATCTATTTTGTTGAATGCTAAAACGGGATCCCATTGTTGGGGCTGCTCACAATGTGGTTCAGTGATCTGAACAGTAAACTATCCCTGCAAAAAATCAGCAAAATCGGAACTTGTTTTACCATTGGATTATCATCATGAACACCTCGTTGTATATTGGAAACATTGTGTTCGTCTATTTGTTGTGCTAATTAGAAGACTAAATGATTTTCAACTTTTGAGGTTCTGTAAGGATGATCCTTCAGGAGGTCCTAGAAAATGAACTGTTTGGATAATTTGACCACATTTATGATTAGGGCTGAAAAGGGATGGGTTCTTATATGTAAATGTGTATACAATTTATATTTTTAATAACTTGAGGTATGTAAATCAGCAAAATCGGAACTTGTTTTACCATTGGATTATCATCATGAACACCTCGTTGTTTATTGGAAACATTGTGTTCGTCTATTTGTTGTGCTAATTAGAAGACTAAACGATTTTCAACTTTTGAGGTTCTGTAAGGATGATCCTTCAGGAGGTCCTAGAAAATGAACTGTTTGGATAATTTGACCACATTTATGATTAGGGCTGAAAAGGGATGGGTTCTTATATGTAAATGTGTATACAATTTATATTTTTAATAACTTGAGGTATCTGATGAATCTTCGAGGGCAGAAAAAATGTCGTAGCTCACTGTGTTTTAGCCAATTTCATTAGATTTACATCAAAAGGGAAAGTTACTTATATCTTCAGTGTTTGAACAGTGTTTTAGCTAAATGCTCTGGATCAAATGTGACGGAACCATCTCCTGTATCTGAATCAGAAGTTCTTCAGGGTAACCCCACTCTTCTGCATAGACTTGTGTCTGAAGGGGATGTGCGCAGTGTTAGGTTAGTGCACTTTATCGAGGAATTTTTTGAGCTATATATATATATATATATATTTTTTTTTGTTTTTAAAACACAAATTTTTTTACCTTATTCTCCTTGTCACACTTCTTTGGTTGTCCAGAGATCTTCTTCAAAAGGCTTCAGCAGGGAGTGATAACAGCACAATATTGTCTCTATTAGAAGCTCAAAATGTTGATGGCCAAACTGCTCTCCATTTGGCCTGTAGACGCGGCAGTGCAGTACTTGTTAATGCTATTTTGGAGTATCAAGAGGCGAATGTGGATGTCTTGGACAAAGATGGGGATCCTCCACTAGTTTTTGCATTAGTAGCTGGATCCCCAGAATGCGTTCATGCTCTCATTAACAGAGGTGCTAATGTGAGATCTAGGTTGCGAGAAGGCTTTGGTCCCTCGGTTGCTCATGTCTGTGCCTATCATGGCCAACCTGATTGTATGCGTGTATGTGTCAGTTGGATATTTAATGATATTTCATTTTTGCTTCATAACGTTCTAGAAAGGTGCACTTTTAAGTTCTTAACATGTACTTTGCATGACCTCAGGAGTTACTAATGGCTGGAGCGGATCCTAATGCGGTGGATGAGGAAGGTGAATCTGTACTGCATAGAGCTGTTGCAAAG